>NW_027270893.1:0-577500 GCF_040938485.1 Diadema antillarum | reverse complement strand
TTGACTCTTGCTTTTTTTTTGGGGGGGGGGGGGGGGGGGGGGCTGCTCATTTTTACCATCTATATGTATCGCCTGAATCGTCAAAAAGAATCCAGGCGTCCCGACGTAGGCTCCTGCGAAGAATCTGATCGACATCTCGCTCGATTTCGAGCGGATACGAGCTCCGGGGAGGTCGTACTTGTTGTCGTTTTGCCCGAACGAGAAGATGATCGACGTCTGATTTGAAACGTCGCGGCCGTTGAAGAATGAAAGGAGCGACTGGTGCGCAAGGCTATAGTTGCGTATATCCAGGACGATAACGCTGTCCGGAGGTCCGGAGACTGTCCAGAGGTGGTACTTCCCAGGCTCGTACGGGAGTGGCCAATTTGGAGATGTCAAAGTGATTGGCTTGTTTAATTCCACTGTAATGAAGTCTGACAGACAAAGACAGTGACAAGGAATTGTGTTATGAAATCCCTTGGCAAATCTGATGCATAAAACTTGAAGAATATAGGTGATAATAATCAAGAAAGATTTGTTGTAATGATCGGATGATCATTACATTGGATGTAATGATTTGTTGTAATGATCGGAATGATAACAAAGATTTGTTGGTAATGATCAGAAATTAAAAGGATATACAAAGAAACTTTAACATGAACATAATCGATTGATGCAATCTAAAAATACTGTGATGTCCCTTATTAATTTCAGTTTGGGGTTTGGAGAGAACAGAGGATAAGGGTCTCTTTAGTTTGCGTTACTTAGAGCTGCTGGTGAATTTCTTTCAAGACACTATTAAGCTCGCGTCGTTTTAATCTCCCATTCAGTATACGGTCCACTCTAATAACAGGAGCAATTAGTTTTTTAGTTACGGTGTTCAAAAGCGCACTTAATCTCGTCTTATGGCAACCAATGGCAACAGACTTCTGAAATTTCGGCTAATCATTACACGGAAGTACCTTCTAAATTAAAGCTTTTTGAGATTGGGCGCTCACTTGTAATCAGAATAATTTGACATAAACAATAAGAAAACAATCATGATCAACGATACTATGGCTTCATGAAGGGGCTTTGCTTGATGGCCTATTCTTTTCACTACCTGTGACTGCACATGAGTAAGTGGCTACTTTTAGGATGATAATATCATATCATTTGTATTCATGTGACTCATTCAATATCTGAACACTTCTCAAGACTAGATTAAGAAACTATGTAAATATGTTCGAAAACGTAATAATTGCAAACGAATAGTATATTTCTCAGACCTGAACCCTGTCTCCGGATCCGGAGAACCTTTGACAAACCTTCTTTGACATGTTGGAGTGCTGCTGATCTGTCTGTCTGTCTGTCTGTCTGTCTGTCTGTCTGTGTGTGTGTTTGTCTTCTCTCTCTCTCTCTCTCCCTCTCCTTTTCTATCTTTCTCCCCCCCCCCTCTCTCTCTTGCTCTCCCTCTGTCATTTTCTCTCCCCTTGTATTCCTTTCTCTGATCTCCGGACATCCCCCCCCCCCTCTCTCCGCTCTCTCCCTCTTCTACCAAACTCTTACCTAGCCTTTTGACCAGGCGTCCAGGCTGAAAAAAGAGACTCATTGCTCGATCTCGCGTTCACCCGTTTCTCGCAGTGCTCGTTGTGGTGAGTTAGTCTCATTCCTCAGCCACGAGGCCTTGTCAGAAGGCTAGCTCTCGTGATCTATCACTTGGTCTACTCCCACTTCGTCTAATATCAATTTAGTCTCAACCCACGTGGTCTAATCCTGATCCGTCTACAGCCAGTTCGTCTATTGACCATTTAGTCCAATTGCCACTAAGCCTCATTACCAGTTGGTCTACTTCCAGATGGGCTATGCCCACTTTTTCTAATACCCACAGTTTTTCAGACAAAATGGGAAAAGTCCAAGGAAACAAAAGTGCAATTATGTTAGTCTATCTGGTCATTAGACAAAGCGATAAGTAGCCAAACTGGGCATTAGACAAAGTGAGAAGTAGACCAAATGGGCATTAAACAAAAATTGATGGTAGACCAAGTGAGAATTCAACCACAGTGGTCTGAGAAGTAGACCATCTGATCGTACACCAAGTGGCAATAAACCCTATAGGGCTCACATCCATAAATAATTCCCCATATAGGGATTTGTGTTAAAAATCAAATTTCAAAAAATTCTGTAAAATAGCTGGGAGAAATTAGGTGTTTCAGCTTCACTAACCTGGATAAGTGAGATATACCCTTTCATCCATCAAATTTTCAGGGTGGATTCTTCAGCCCAAATTCTGTCCAGGGGTCCGCAAAGCCAGCCTACGAGTTCTTGTCACTCCAAAAATCACCTATTTTCCGTACACGTACCCAGTGAAATATAGTCCCCTCAAATTTCATCGGAAAAGCTTTCATCTTCCAACCAAAATGCAGTTTGTAGAGGAATTCATACTCAATATCTACAGCTATTCAGTTTTTTGCCAAACTACATCATTGATTTCTAATTAATTTTTTCTTCATTTATTTTGGTATCTTTGGTACGAATTTGTGAAGTTGTCTGGGATATTCCATTGTATTTACGGGTGTGAGCCCTATAGCTCTTACCTTGCCCGTGCAGCAGGGAGCAGTTCTTCTCGTCTTCTCCCGACGAGCAGTCATCATAGAAGTCGCACTGCCAATATTTCGGAAGACAATTTCCGTCAAAGCATTGGAACTCATTCTCGGCACAGTTGCCTGAATATAAAAACAACCACCCAAACAAGCAAGGAGTAAAAGGTAAAGCCCATGAATTCCACGCGATTATACATAGCTTATAATTTCTCTCTCCTAATATTTCTACATTTTGTGTCTGTTCTGATACATAGAGGTTTAACGTATCTACCTCATTACGTGAGAAATTTTGAAGATAAATGTGTGCAGTTCGGCTCGTATCGTACATTATCTCCTTTAGAGGACTATCATTATTTTGTGACGAAGCAGATGGCAACTGCAATATATATTGCAAACAAAAGCAAATAAGAATAATTTTCCCGAAAACATGCTTAACCTAACAGCGATCCACAAATCAACGCCTTCACCCCTCCCCCAGTCCTTGTCAAGCATTGTTGTCATGACAATGGCCTCATTGAAGACCAAAAGTGACTATCATTGTCACTACTGAAAATGGGCTACCCTCCATATGTTTTTTTTTTTCTTTTCTCAACCTTTATGTATGGAATATGTTGATTTAAAGGTACGGAAATAAAACAAACAAATAAACAAACAATGAAATAGTGCAACGAATCTGGATATATTGTCATCTTATAAATGAGATTACGTGGCTTTTTTTTTCGACGTGTTTGTGCAATCTCATGATTATTCACACCACAATGATGAAACATACACATTAAAGGAGACCTCGAGATGATTTGCAGAGTTTTATATTTATACAACTATGAATTAGTTAAACTGAGGGCAGAGTTTCAGAATCTATGATAATTGGGATGAAGAATGAGAATATTTTCCAAATTTATAACTTTTATCTATAATTTATTTTGGAAATCTATAAACAAATTGCAATGAACAAGGATGATGACATGGCAGGGTCACCATAAGAATGCATGAGTTGGGGGTCAAGGAAGTAGAAACAAAGAAGAAGGCATGCATAGATTATACACAGGTAAACTCGCAAGCAAGTGGTATTGTAATTGAATTATACACTGAACATTTCTGAAATATGTGAACCTCCTATGTCATCATCCTTGTTCAGTGTATCATGTACTAAATGGTGTGAAATTATGAAAATCGGAATGTCTGGAAAGTCTGGACTGCCCCTTTAATAGTATTTAAAAAAGAATCAGGGTTAAGCTCAGTTTGCGCGTCCCCCTGATTAAAAAAAAATGGAGAGTAAAGCAGGTGCACTCTCCTTACCACATGTTTCTGGCGATTCATCGGAGTTATCCGGGCAATTAAGGAAGTAATCACATCGCTGAAAGTGCTGAATGCAAGTTCCGTCATCGCACCGGAAGTGAGAAGGCAGGCAATGACCTCCTATGCATGAGAGGTCAGAGGTCAGAGGTCACCGGTTGAAAGGGAGTTTATTGACTTTCGTCGCATGTGCATAATGATCAGCAGGATATTATTGACGGATAGTACTGTAGGGATGCGAATTCGATTCTCTGCATATCCCGTTTGAATCATGCTTCTTCTGTCTTGGTGTTACTGTAATATAGACTCTACATACATTCCTATTAGCATGACGGTATTTGCATATAGTGCATTGAATGGAAAACATACTACTATGAAAATGATTTAAAATCATGAAATGGTCAGGGATTTAAAGGAGACGTCCGGATGATTTTCAGATTTTTACATTTTAACAACTATGAATTAGTTATACTGAGGGCAGAGTTTCAGAATTTATGATAATTGAGATAAAGAATGAGAATATTTTCGAAATTTATAAACAAATTGCAATGAACAAGGATGATGACATGGCAGAGTCACCATAAGAATGCATGAGTTCGGGCTCAAGGAAGCAGAACAAAAGAAGAAGGCATGCATAGATTATACACAGGTGAACTCGCAAGCAAGCGGTATTGTAATGGAATTACACTGTTACATTTCTGAAATATGTGAGCCTCCTATGTCATCATCCTTGGTCAGTGTAATTTGTTTAAGGTTTTTCAAAATATGGTTTCTCTGCTCAAGAACCACGATAAATTCCACAAATCTATTCATGGAGCTGTTGATTTATGTACTACATGATGTAAAATTATGAAAATCGTCTGGAATGTCCCTTTAATTCATACTCTTGTTACAATGTAGGGCCACTTTCATCGAAGTCATCCAATTTACGGGCATTACCACAGATTTCATCATTTTAATCAATACCTTGGCGATAAGTATCGATCAGCGAGAGCCACAATTTTTCTTTCGATGTCTTTTTTTTGTCATTCAATCATGTCTAGGCTACGTTTTCACAATTCATGACGTCACATAATGTTAGATACCCGTATGTTCGCATCCGACTTCATCAGCCCCATTTGCACAGTTAGACCTGCCGTTGCAACGGAAGTGAATCGCCACACACGACCCGTCACCGCAATCAAACTGGAAATCCCGACAGCGCCCTCCTGCGACAAAAATAGAGTCAGTCGATATCAGAGGTACTGTAATTTAGTGTTTCATTCCTTTTCCTAAAATGTGGGTATTTTATGTCAGAGGGACCATCAACAAAGCTATTCCCGCATTCAGTGTCGAGGAACAACACTTCACACAAATTAAACTGATTGAACGGAAATCGAAGGATTCTTCAACCGAAAAAATGAGTCTCGAGGAAGACGTGTGAGTTATGAGCTGTGATAATGATTGTGGGAATTGTTGTACACTACAAACGTACAACACACATATTCAACACAAAAATACCCAAAGAGAAAGGGAGAGATAGAACGATAGTACTAACCGACTAGCAATGCTGTAAAACGAAATAAATTGAAGGATTATGCATTGTCATTTCATCAGGAATGTTTTAGTCGCTGTAAATAACCCTTAAACTTTTACTCACACAAATAGGCCTTCACAGATGCCTTCACACATGTACACACACACACACACACACACACACACACACACACACACACACACACACACACAAACACACACATATTTGTGTATGAGTTATAATAAGTATCATGATATCAATGACATACTGCACCCTTGCTCGTCCTCCCCATGAACTGGACAATGGGGGATCCCATCGCACCTCTGACTTTGATTCAAGCACGTGACACCATCGAGACACGCCCACCCCGAGAGACCACACCTCCCTGAAGAGGGTATAGCTATTGGAGGGTAGGATGAAGAGCCAAAACAAACAAAAAGGAAATGTATTAGGGTCCTAACCTCTTGATGTCTTTCTTTGATATATAACTTGAAAATTCTATCAAAACATTCCCCGAGCTTCTTGTTGTCTTGGTCTTTATGTTTTTGAGCCATCGCAGATTTCTTTTTTCACTTATCATTTTCCATTACAATGCATCGTTATTGTGAGTTTCAATTATTGTTGTTTATTCAGTTCAATTCAACTGCATTATTAACAATCTATAAAAAAAGTGAGATTTACTTAATGTTACTGTGGAAAAACATAGATAAATTGAACTGTCATGAACTTGAACTTACATTGACTTAGCGAGTATAAGTAGCGTGAAAGGTATATATTTGTGTACAAATATGTGTTTTGATTGCCCGTGTTGTTACAAATTAAGAACCTTCGCAAGAAGTGCAAAGGACATTTTGAAAAAGGGAAAAATAGTATCACATAAAGTAAGCCTCATCGACCTCTTTCTAAAGTAAATAACATTATTGAGGAAACACTTGATTCCTTGTGTAACGATTTCTGCAGATACATCGATATTTGTGAATAGCTGTCTTTTAATAATGATGTGTAACACTTCTGATCACACTGATGACAAATATGAATTTCACAGTTATGATAATGATTTGGTTATCATTTAATCACTATCATTATCATTTTCTTACTATGACTATATTATTATTATGACTATAATAATGATAATAATAGTAGTAGTAGTAGTAGTAGTAATAATAATAATAAAAATAACAATAATAATAGTAATAGTAGTAGTAGTAATGATAATAATCATTATTACTATTATCATTATCATTATTATCGTCATCATAACTATTGCTATTATGGTATAAAACATACCCGACACAAATCAACGTGTCCAGAGCAAAAATACATTAGAGATGATAAAGGCTTACAGGAAATAAAAAATTCAAGAAAATAAAATCTCCATTAATACGGAAATGAGTTGCCTCTTTATATTAACAAAATGAATATCATTCATGTAGCTCTGCAAAAAGTCACATTCTACAGGATCATAGCTACTACGATAGCTTGAAGAAAAAAAATAAACAAATTGGGAAACGTACCTTTAAAAGGGATGGTATAGTTATGGTTGCGATGGGGCTTCCTGATTTTTTTTTTCTTGTTCTTTTTTGGTGAGATAATGAGAAACTACTTATGAAATGAAAGAGCATAGAAATCTACGAGGAATTCAAAGTTCATTTGATGAAAATAGGTTTTGAAATGACTATAAGGTATATCCCCAATCAAAGTGATCCCATTAAAAGGTGTGTCCGTAGATCAAACTGCATAGGGTGGAAATGGATTTCATCGTGCTTACCAGTGATTGCTGTCGCGTTCTGTGTAGGAGATTCGGTTGTCATCGCTCCATCTTCACGGGGACAAAAAGATAAAATGATGTTCATTTAATTTACTTTAATTCAATTTCATTTCGTTTTGTTTCATTTAGTTTCTTTTCTTTCCATTTCACTTCATTTCCAACAAAGGTATAAAGTAGGCCCTACAATATAACATTTGCATATATAACATCAGTAAATACGTAATCAAATCAGTTCATGTGTGTGTGTGTGTGTGTGTGTGTGTGTGTGTGTGTGTGTGTGTGTGTAATAAAGAAAACATCATAGTTTTTAAGAAAATACAAACATGATACACAAACTGTGACAGGATTGTATCAAGTAAAATTAGAAGTTATGAAATAAACCGAAGTAAACTGATACAAGTCAGTATTGACAAGCAATATTGGTAGCTGTTGTAAATAGTACGGGCTACTATGTCGAAATATTGGATGCCGTGAGATTTTCGTGCCAAAATTGATTGTTTTAGCTAACTTGGTCAATTTGGGGATGCTGAATCCAAAAAACTTTGGTTCCATTTTTTTCGACCACGTCTTCAGCCGCCATTTTGAATTTCAAAATGGCCGCCACGGCAGACTGTTTATTGACCCAGTTCTCATAATGTGAGCATCATAGAAGGTTCAAATTTGATGCAAAAACAATGTTTATGATGTCAGACATTCTGATACCCCATTTCCTGATATTGTAGATTGTTTTAATACAAATTGAGGGCTGCCATTCGGAAATTCAAAATGGCCTCCATAGCTTAATGTATTCTTACCTGTATCTCAGGTTGTAAGCATTATGGAAAGTATAAATTTGGGGCAAAAAGCATGCTTATGATATCAGACTTGCTAAGTATACATTTTTGTTTTAAATGATGGATCATTTTGGTTGGCAGCCATCTTGAAATTCAAAATGGCCGCCATAACAAATATAACTGGGCCTATATCTCATATCGTATGCAGTGTGCAAGGTTCTAACTTGGGGCAAAGAGCATGCGCATGCTATCAGACTTTCTGAAACATCTTTTTCTGAAATGATGGTCCATTTTGATATTATAGGTGGCCATCTTGAAATTCAAAATGGCCACCATACCAGAATGTATATTTTGACCCATATTTCATGTTGTAAACAATACAGAAAGCTCACATTTCGGGCGTAAACTGGGCTCATGATGTTGAACATTCAGATGCACTTTGATCTCCTCCCTAAAATTGCAGATCCTTTTTGAGGCTCCCATTTTATCGTTCAAAATGGCTGCTTTTCAGCTAATATCTGTGGTTACAAGCGAATTTCAGGTATAAAAATGTTTATGGTGGTGTACATTGTACATTCTTTTACAAACACAGACACATACACATAATTATATACATTCTGTAATAATGGATTATTCGCATAGGCTGCCACTCTTGAAATTCAAGATGGATTTCGACCCATATTTGGTGCTGTAGAATCTTTACCCTGCAAACTCGAGCATGCTGGAGAACTTTCATGTAGGACCTATATGTAAGTCAATTACTTCAATAAATAGTGTTATTATTGCATAGGCGGGACTGCTTCCTGTAGGTACACTGCCAAGTTGATATGCAAAATGGCTGCCGTGGGAAACATTCCTTTATTAAGAGCATTGCATTGGGTAAAACTTCCTGATGTCAAAGCAAATGACTTTCAAAAGTGCCTCAATAACTGTGTCTGAGTGAACTAGATGCCCCCACTTAGACGACTTGGTTGTAGAGTTTAAATAAAACAATATCAGCCGTGTACTAGAAAATGTATCGGAAATTTACTTAGTTAATTCTTCTAGGCTCATTCCCTGCATGTGTTTTTAAAGTAACAGCACTTGTATAGGGCTGTACACACTGGAGAATTGGTTCTAAATTCTTCAGAAACAATGACTTCTGCATTTCTTGCCATATGAACATGATAATGAATTCTGTGGCTACCGTTGGTGTAGGAAGCTCAAAGCATTTAATTGCACAGTTTATGTATATCCGCTGGAAATAACTACAATGTACCATATCCCCCTGTGAGTAGAGGCACAAAATAGGTTGTGAAGGTCTACGAAGTTTGTTCTCTGGATGTGTTGTATCAAGACCTTACGAGAGCAAAGCGGGAGATTGTCCAGGTTGAATTCATCCACGCCCAACTTCTAGAAGGCATGGACTGTGTCATTGCACATTCTGCATGATTCAAGGCTTAGATAATTTTTCATCCATCTGCTCTTTGAGACATCCTCAAATTGTCAACTTCAGCCTGCGCCATAAAAGGCATGACCAAGCAGGCCTTTGTTTTTCGCAACAACTTGCAGAACATAATTTCTCAACAATATCGATTGTACTTTATCATCTCTGTTTCCAGTGATGGAGCAGACAACATGCGATGCAGTATCAAAAGTAAAGCAAAGATCCATTAGGAGAATGAAAATGTCAGTGTCTATACGTAATAATCATCCATATCTCTGAAATTCCCTGTTGCTCTTGAAGTAGCATCCAATACATGCAATGGAATGAGGATATCTGCTTCCTTTTTGTGGCGGGTGACAGCTCCCATGGCATCTTTGATGAACCATTTGTTTCGTTTTTTTCCCCGTTCTGTGTCTGATGGAATTGACTAATTAGTATTTCAACTTTCAGGCTGATTATATTGCTCAGTTTTGTGGGATTCTAAGGCATGGGTATGAAACATGAACCTGTTTGAGAGAATGAGGAGAAGGCCATAAAAATGTGAGATGAAGAGTGATTGTGGAATTACTTAGAACAGTAGAACTTATAACTTCCTATCATTGTATCGTCCAGTAATGACTGGATAATGACAGGTCTATCAGACTGTTGTACCGGTAGAAGCGTTAAGAAGGTAGTGGTCTTCTTAAGCTTAATGACTTTTGATCCAATCTTACACGGTGTATATCAATTGCAAGAGCTGAATGTCTGGACTTTCTCATATTATCATATAAGACAGATTTTTTTTTTTGTGTTGATATATATTTTGACATTCTTTCAGATACAAATTCTTAGTACAGAGCATGAAAACTTCCCCTTTTCATCTCTTTCTAGAATATCCTCCTTGAATGTGTCCGATACCTGATTGCCAAACACCACATTCACCAGTTTGCAGTGACAATTTTTGAGATTACCCTCGTGTGATGGTGTTCTAAATTGTTGAGGAATTCTGATGCATCCAAAGTGCCACAGAACTGAGCTATTATTGTTCCTTTGTAGTTTTAGAATCACTGGCGGTACAGCAGTAAGCATCTTGGAAGTCTCGATAATTGAGGATGACCCACACAAGGGCAATCAGAAGAAAACTTACTCATTGGCATTCCTTATTCATTCTGTTTTATTCCAGAAATACATCCAGCAATTATGAGCTCCTGATGAGTTGTTTCATTTTGTGGTCAACAAACAAGCTTGAATGGGATGCCTGGTAGGGTGACCATGGCATCTCTTGCAATTGCGAGACTTTTTCTTGTTTGTTTTCATTCTCTCGAGGCAGCATCAAGTTTTTGAGATCACCTTTAATCGTATCAATGCTTGCTTTTGTACATATATTCAAAAACTGGGATTAAACATAAGTGTTAACGAAGTTCCACGACAGCAAATAATGTTTTGCCTGAGAGGCAAAAAACAAATCACATGTACGCGAACCACATACCCGCTTGGCTATTATATGATGTGGGATGTAACGCTTACACGCTTGCCCACACTTATGGGAAGTGGTATGGGACCCCTCACGCAGTTTTTGCCCCTCGGGATGGCTTGATGACGTCATTGGAACCTCGTCCTTACAGTCTGAATTTATGGTGGCCACTTTGAATTAAGAGATGGCTATTCTGCATGACATGAAAATGAATTCGGTCTAACTGGGACAATTTTGGCAAATTCATCTAAGGCGCTTACCAAAGTATTATATGTTTTTCTATGGCAAACATCTTGAATTTCAAGATGGTGGCCTATCTAATGGTCCACAATAGGAAACAGCTGTACTGGAACGTTGAAAACCACAAGCATGTGCATTACTGAAAATTTGATGCTCCTACAATAATGCCAACATGAGATATGGGTAAAAACGCTTTGGCGGCCATTTTGAATTTCAAGATGGCAGCCTATAAATTGTATCAGAACAATCCAAAATATCAGAAAATGATATATCAGAGTGTCTGACATCACAACCATGCATTCTGCACCAAATATGAAGCTTCACCATGCTCACTGAATGAGATATGGTTCAAAATACTGTTTGCCATGGCGGCCATTTTGAAATTCAAGATGGCAACCTACAAATTGTATCAAAACAATCCACACTATCAGAAAAAGATAAACCAGAATGTCTCACATTACAACAATGCATTTTGCGCCAAATTTGAAGCTTCTACAATGCTCACTTAATGAGATATGGATAGAAATACAGTTTGCTATGGTGGCCATTTTGAAATTCAAAATGGCGGCTGAAGACGTGGTCAGAAAAAATGGAACCAAAGTTTTTTGGATTCAGCACCCCAAAATTGACAAAGTTAGCCAAAAAAAAAAATCAATTCTGGCACAAAAATCTCACGGGATTACATAGTAACCTCTACTAAAAAACATTTTAAAGTAAAGAGAATAACACAACAACGTCGATCTTTGTCATCATTTTATCTTTAAAGATGGGGGAAAGACGCTTCATCAAACAGTTTAATCATCACGGTCTTCTTACCTGATTTCGTCGTCAAGGCAACCAAAATTGCCACTATTGATATAACGATAATGGCAAGGGCGATAGCACACATTATGACCTTTGACCGGCGACCGCACTTGACCGATGACGCGGTCTGGGTACCTGAAGTCTTACTGTCCTCAGTAAGTTGTTCGTCATCTTCATGAAGTTCGACCTGGTCCAGTATTGGGTTGTACTTGTACTCCTTTCCGATGGAAAATGTCACATTTTGCAAGCATGAAAGACGCATTAGTGTTACGTAATATTTAGTGTGTAGGCCTACGTAATATCTCAGGCTTGTACGTAAGTTTGTGTGAATAATCATGATTATTGACATGTACTTGTACATTCACTCTAACAACACTACATACACACTACATGCTAACAGGCCTATGATGTATCGTAGGCCTATATATAAACGTTATAAACCATATTTCAATGGAAAAATGTCTTAACTGTAGGCCTACTCATCATGACCTTCAATTTGTAAATACCAATAAAGGGATATTAAAATCAGCACACACACACACACACACACACACACGTGCGCTCGCCACAAACACACACAAACACACAATCACACACATGCTAAAAGCAGAAATGATTGAGAAGAGAAAAGAAAAAAAACTGAACAAACTATCAAATGTCAATTACGATGTCCACTGAAAACATGAAATTAGTAGACGATGAATACATTTTGCGCATGGTTGCCAGATGAGTGCATTTTGCACAGAAATACAGCAAGCATTACAAATGGATTCGTGAAGGAAGCCGAGCTATGTGCAGGCCCAACACGATAAGAGAAGCACAATCTAACTGATCCTTATAAGAATCATATTTATCGTAATCGTGTTACCATGGCAACGAAGAGTCAAATCCTGTGAACACACTGTTGTCGAGTTTATCATTCACTGAGTGTAGCACTTTTTTACCACTGTCTTCGCAGCACAAGCACGCCGAACTAAAGGACTAAGAATCATAATGCAGCATGCATTTAAATATATGCAAGTCAAATGCAGTCTCGTGAATTACAGCATACAGGAGAATCCCTTTCATACAGGAAGAATGGAAAATTAATTTTCTTACCATGACTTCCAGAACAGCAACTGAAAAGCGTCAAACACACAAGCCTGTTTATGCGATAGCGTCATGAAGATGACATCAAATTAAAGCATTTTCTCTTCGGTCGCACTGTTTCAACTTTTCTTTCTCCGCACCAAAAGACCAAGCATTAGAAAAGGTCTCGAAAAATCAACGGAGTCTTAAAAATGACCCAATGCAAGTGCAAAAACAAATAAGCGGAAGGAGGCAAAGTAAATAGAAAACCGGAAACATGTGGGAAGTGGATTGATCTTTCACTTGACCCCAGATTTATTCCAGCTTTTAGAGTTAGGAGCCCTTGTTATTTCACAACTCAATTGTTTGGCTATCTGATCGATGCAGTGCCGCAATGTATACACTTTTGACTAGCTCATGCTGTTATGTTGATTTTGCATGGCCTCGCTCGAGCGACATGTTTGGTACAAGGTCACAAAACCAGACCAAATAAAAACACGGTTAGGCAAAAACGGAAGAAATAAAAGCTAAATACATGATCAAAACAAGAACATCAAAATGAATAAATAAAAGTGAATCAAGCAGACACCGCTGTATTTTTGTTCTTCTAACTCTCAAAGGAGACACCTTTCTTTGCTGCTGGAGATTACTCTGCTATCAATAATTCAAATATCAATTATTGATATGTTTAATCTTTTTATGAAGAATGTATATGTATGCATATTTATGTATATACACTCAAATATACTTGTACATCCATGTGTATTGATGATTCCTGTGATATTACTGAAAAAAAATTATGTAGAAAATTATGTTGAAAATAAAATCACACAAACACACACATCTATATACATATGATTCTATACAAATAATGTTTAAATTTAGTCGTTATTCATAACCTTATTTCTTTAATCAATTCATTGAAATTTTGAAATTCGTCTGTTTTTTTCATTGATAGTTTCTTCATCCATTTCATGTCTGTGTCAATGTGGTATGTGGTTATTTCTTGTTAGCAACAATAACAAATACAATGATAAGCATTTAGTGTTATTCAGGTAAAGAAAAGCTGAATCAACGTTGACAAGATTTTGACATCAACCGCAGTGTTGTTATTACCGCTGGACGGATTCTTTGAGGGAACTTCGACTATCAAAATGTTGGCATCGAACACAAATACCGGAATTAACCTACATTACCAACTGCGTGTGTTACCCTCTTTCATGTACTACAGTAGAATGTCGTCCGTGGCCGTCGGTGGGAAGTGAATACGTTCAGCAGTGTACTATACAACGGCGTAAATCCGTACTGAGGAGTGGGGGGGATGGTCACCATCACAACGATTACAAGCCCATAACCGGACCGGCTTGGGGGGGGGGGGGGGGGGGAGGGAGAAGCTTGGTGCCCCCCCCCCCCCCACACACACACACACTCACACACGCACACACTTTACAGGGATCGGATGTCCAACTCTTTTGCATGAAATATAAAGTGGGAGGAAAGTGGCAGCAAAAATATGAAGACTTTTTGTTCTTGTTGCTTTTTTTTTTTGCTTGTCAGATGACTTTCGGCGGAAAATCAGACCTTAAAGTATGAAAACATCTTTTTTTTTTTTTTTAAATACCTGTGAGAGGGAGTGGAACGACCGAACGGGGGGAGGGTATGTGGGGGGGGGGGGTATCCCTCTCCCACACGTGGAAGATTTTGCATTTTCAGACCTGAAATTCAGCAATCTGGTGCACACTTTTGGTGAAAATTTTGTTTTCTTTTCTTTAAAAAAAACAATACGAAAATGAAATATTCACAATATATTATTGAATGACTAAATCGTGGTATTTCAGCTCTTGCTCCGCCTGTGCGACATCTCTGTGAAGGCCTACTAAATAATGGGGCCTATCACCGGCGTAGACAGGATTTGATCTTAGGGGGAGCGGTTATGTGAGGGAGCGAAGCAAGCGAGGGGGGGGGGGGGTTATGGTAGGGGGATTTCCCCCTCCCACGGTGAAATCTTTTTGCATTGAAAATTTTGACATTTTACAGTCCCCAAACTGCCGTTTGTAACTATATTCTTCGCTTTGGAAATTAAGGGGGCGGGGGCGCACCGGGCGAAAACTGCTGGCAATTACTGGCAGCAACATCAGGAGAATGGCAGAGCGATTAAATGCGAGCGAGCGAAGCGAGCGAGCTTGAAAATTTTGATATTTTACAGTCCCAAAACTGCCGTTTGTAGCTATATTTTTCGCTTTGGAAATTAAGGGGGCGCATCGGGCGAAAACTGCTGGCAATTACTGGCAGCAACATCAGGAGAATGGAATAATGATTAAATGCGAGCGAGCGAGGAGAGCGAGCTTGAAAATTTTGACATTTTACAATCCCGAAACTGCCGTTTGTAGCTATATTTTTCGCTTTGGAAATTAAGGGGGCGCACCGGGCGAAAACTGCTGGCAATTACTGGCAGCAATCTCAGGAGAATGGAATAATGATTAAATGCGAGCGAGCGAAGCGAGCGAGCTTGAAAATTTTGACATTTTACAGTCCCCAAACTGCCGTTTGTAGATAAATTTGTCGCTTTGGAAATTAAGGGGGGCGCACTGGGCGCAACTGCTGTCAGTCACTATCAGCAACATCAGGAGAATGGCATAGCGGTTAAATGCGAGCGAGCGGAGCGAGCGAGCTTGAAAATTTTGACATTTTACACTCCAAAAACTGCCGTTTGTAGCTATATTTTTCGCTTTTGTTCGTCCCACTTTATCGGGGAACCATCCCCCCCCCCCCCATCGACGCCTCTGCATATGAGGGTGATTTTGTTAAGTGAAAGATCTGCTGCACACTCTTTGATAAATTAGGGAAATATACGTCAGTGTCAAAATATTGTACAAAGTTTATCGAAAGGGATCCTGTATAGCGGAGCTTTTGCATGTTTATGATTGCAATACAACGATCTGGTGCAGAGTTCTGGCGATTTTTTCGACAATTTTCCATTAAGAAAGTTCGAGATTTGTCCTCATCTCGGGAATTGCTCGGGGGATAAATTATTTGTCTGCCTAAACACTTCCGCATTGGCGGGGCAAATGCCCCTTGCCCCCCCCCCCCCCCCCCCCCCCCAAATAGATTCGACGCCCCTGATCTTCCCTGGGTATGCCCATAGATGTATCCTGACTGAGTCATTAGTCACTGTCGTTTCTCAGGAATGATTCAGGAAATGGAGGGGGTTGAATTATGGCGATATAGTTTTTTTGTTATTGTTTGTTTGTTTGTTTTCGTACATATTTTGCAGATGGTCCCCAGTTACTCGCGCATGTTTAGGCCTACATGTAGGCCTATATTGACGTTGTCAATGTCTGAGCCATACCTTACAGTGTATGTCAATGTTACTTTCTTCGCGAGCGAGCGCTTGAGAAAATTATGTACAATTTGTATACATTTTCCTACAAGATAGAATACTGTTCAGCTCTGTTACCTGTCTGAAGGCCGGCGTACAAACGTCATGCAATATGCCAAAATTGATACAATCACATTTCTGCTTCCTCCATTTTCCCCCTCAAAATTCAGGGGGGGGGGGGATGATTGTACAGGCCATCCCCCTCTCCTCCATTTCAGGGGGGATATATCCCCCCATCCCCCCCCCCCCCCCCGGGATTTACGCCCATGGTACTATATGTCAGTATAATACAACCGATAGGATGGCTAATCCATTGACTGAACGAATGGTTAGTCAAAAGAAAAGACTCTAGTATGCACACACACACATGCATACACACACATACATCAGCTAAAAGTCAGTAGATCTATAGATAGGCCTACATCTAATACATTTGAGGGACCTACTCAGTGTCTACCTATCTAGCTACATACCTATATTATACACTAATACAAAATATATGTGTGTGTGTGTACCTATATCATATATATATATATAAAGAGAGACAGATTTGTGTATATATCATCGGTCAGTAGACAGATAGATAATATGGATGGATTGATACATTGAAAGATAGACAAAGAGAGATAGATTATTGTTTTATAAAATACGCTCAGGTACACTAAAATAAATCATATGTAAAATGGTCTGTTTCCACTGCTACAATCATTCATCAACAATGTAAACAAACAAAGGCGTGCATACCTATACTTGGCTACATAGGCCTGTAATAGAATAACTACACACATGCACATACGTAAACATACTAATTACTTGCACATGCACAAACACACACACACATGTATACATGATACCTACCTATATTCATACAAAACACACATACACACAATCATAGAGATTTATACAAACAAGACAAACAAATTGTAGCAGTATAAAATCTGTCAAACATGTACTGTGTGTCACACTCAACTGAGATTTAGTATACAAATTCACCACACAGTCTGTCATTTTATAATTTATGCATTTATTTATACATTTTTCAATGTAAAACACATTTGACCTTTATATGCAGAAAGAGAGCATCTGTCAGTATGTTCAAGAAACATCTTTCACAGCAACATCAACCATCAACTTTACTGGCTGCACCGTGGTTCGGTGAATTACACAAACACAAACACACACACACACACACACACACACACACACACAAACACAAACAATCAACACCACCTAGAACCATATCGAGAACAGTATGTGCTAGCGCAAAGGCATCTTTTAAGTGATACAAACAGATTTTTGCTGCCATGATTTGTTTACTATTTGCTCCTCTTGCAAGAAAATTTGAAAAGCAATGTTTGCAAAATTCCCTCAGACAGGTTGCAAATAAAGTTACACCAGGGCCCTGTTTCAAAAAGCTGTTTGTAAAGTTACGCATGACTTTACGAAAGACTTTAATATGGCAAGCCAAATGGGTTTCCTAATCATTGTTAATTTCAATAGCTAAAGTTAAAATTGGCAGATGATAATGATTATTCTTAAATGTTACGTGTTTTTAGTTGAAAGTGTATTTTTGCCCCAATGTAGAGGAAATATTGATATACAGTCGTACTTTGTTGAAATGTAAGAAAAAAAAATGGGCACACATATTGGCACTTCATATTCCAGTCGTTTATAGTCATGCGTAACTTTACAAACAGCTTTAAGACACAAAGGCCCAGCTACCTTTCATAAGGATACGGCTCTACCAAGAGTATCATTTCAATTGACAAGTTCTACACATAATTTCGCTGCACAGTGTTCAATTTGTCTACATGGTGCTCATTGAAACAAGGGATATCACGATAAAATGCCCTCTCTAGTCAATTGCTGGCTTGAACAGAATTTGTTTGTTTGTGCACCTGTGTCCTATGCATATGTGCTAAGCAGGACCTGAACAGGGTTAGCCTCCACAGGTCCATAAATTGCTACAATGCATTGGCATGATAATGATGTACAGTGCATCATTTAATTTTGACAACTCAATACTTGCCTATACATATTCAAGATGAACATATATACTGCAGTGAAAAATTATATCTGTCTTCACTAATTGTGAATAAAGAAAAGAACTTACCTAAACAACTGTGACGTTGCGAGTAAAGAGAAATTTACATGATGAACAAATACATCCATATCATAGCCTCGATACAAAGATGAATGAGATTTGCACATTTTTATTTGAAGTGTATGTTCACCCACTAGGCAATATACATAAAGTCGCACACACTGATTTTGTGTGAGGACTGAAAATAAGTGAAATGGGTCAACCTAGCCGAACTTGAGTTTTTCATATTTTCTGAAAAAGCGGGTTTTCTTTTACATTGTGCTAAAATTTGGTATCATAAAACGGGCAGGAAAGTGTGTTTTTTAGCAGTTTATCTCGAACATTTTGGTCGAATAGTGTGATTAGGTGTGTCTTTAGAATCCCTTTTTCATTTCTGAAAAAACCGTTTTCCACACTCTCCTTTCAACTCTAATAACTTTTGAAAGGATAGCGCTACTGCTTTGAAAGTTGGCATTGATTATGGACAGAATGTGTTAATGAGGCATGCTTAATTTCAGTTTAATTTGATAATCCCTTCATTGTTATTACTCTGGTGGTTTACTTCCTGTTTTTTGTCCCATTCATCGCACAGCCAGCACGGTTTGGTAAAGATTAAGCGCTTGAATAGACACTGTACTTCAGAGCCTCTTTTCTCAGTTCACACTTATAAAACGAGGAGCAGCAGAGCACGCTACAGTAAAGCAATCCTGGAACACAAAACTCTTCAAAATTATGAGCTCGCCAGAATGAGTTGAGGAATCACATGTTGTTACATAATGCTAAAAACGACATCACACACAATTTCAAATTCGGCAAACACCACACTGGAGTTTTGTGACACGAGGAACGTGTTTTCCTCAAACGAACAAACAAACACTGCAACACCAGGGTTCATCAAACTCTTCAGCTGACCAGAGCTGTTGCCATGGTAATGTTAGCACCGCTGACAAACTGCTCATATACACATGTAATAATGATACATTGAGTTGCCGGTCTGAGGAAGGTATACATCTATCATTTTGCTGAAAAGATTCAAACAGGTTATAAATTAAGGTATGAAGTGAGTCAGATATAACAATATGTGTAGGTACGAGTAATGACTGCAATGTGAAAGTCACTGGGGGAAAAAAAAAGTTACAAAATATGTATCATATTGGAATGTTGCGTGCACATTCATGTCATACTAGGCAGGGTCCTTCACAGAGGTTGTGTCAAAACATATACTCCAAATCACATGGTAAATTTAAGAAAAGTCTCAGAGGCAAGATTTCTTTCTCTTCTCATTTCTCTTTTTCAATTACTTTTCCCTATCTCCCTAGATAAGGAAACTACTGGTTTTCTTTATTAATCCACTATTAGAAATATAGCAACCAAGCACAATATATTAAGAAAAACACATCATTACCATAGAGCCTCATATAAAACACACATTTCTGGAAAACCAATGTCCTTTGCCTGCCTGTTTGGTACAATGATCAAAAACATAAATAAGCTGAAGAGATTAAAAAAACAAATACTAGCATGCATAAGAACAACAATGAAGTGACATAAAAGGCACAGTGATTTCACATCAATCAGCGAGGCATAAGCATGATATCCATAAAACTTCAAGGGTAAAATGTAAGTGCATCCGAGCTGCAATTGGCAGAAGAGGAACCCACTAGTCTTGGATCAATACTGCTAAAATCAATAATAATAAATTTTAATAAAATCATTATCATCCTTCTGCATGCATTAAATTGGCAACTCTGCATTGCACTTGCATATCTTATACTGGAGAAACACTAGGTGAAACTGACTGACTTAACAAAGTCTGCACAAGCACAAAGAGAAGAAATGCCAATTTGAAACACAATTATCAAGCTAACTCTTCTAAAAATGGGTTGCCAACCTGAGGATCAGTTGTAAATTTAGCAATTTATGGGTAGAGGCTTTTGATAATTCTGGCAACTGAAATATAAACTGGCATATGACCCAAATAGGGCTGAAAATGAGGGAATGGATAAATAAGACACACCTTCCTTGGACTGGATCGGGTAAATTGATATACACCAATCATATACTTCCCTAGCTGTCATAAGGATCAATTAGCCAGGTGTTTAAAAAAAAAAAAAAATTGTAGCATAAGCAGTGATTTTCTGTTATTCCAAGACTTGAAGAAAGCTCTTTGATGAATCACAAAACCTGCAGGAAGCACATAATCATTCCATATTTTGGCCCTTTCTTGTTTGCATTTGAACTCATAATTTTCATTATTTGATCTTTGTAAAATGGCATTTCCCAGTGTTAGTCTTTGTTTCAGGCTTTCTCCCTTTCTCTCAATAATTTTCAGCGCACCTTATTGCTGTTCTGTGTTGACAGCTTTACCAGGTTGTAGTGAACATGCCATCAAACAATAAAGAGGAAATAAAGTTATTCAACATATTTTCTCCACTTCCCTGTAAGCACATGAAATATATTCTACCAAATCTGGAACAACACATTCAGTTTCTGAGGGGAAGGTAATGGACTTTCAATACTAATCCCATAATCATGTCATGTGTACCCTGAAATTACCTTAGACTTACTTCATGACAATACTGTAGATATGTCTTATGCATCACTGCTCTTTCTTTCAAGAAACACATCCATGAATTCACTTGACATAATTTCTACAGCTTTCACCAACACTAGGGGAATGAACTCAAAACATCGTGTCAAATTGCAATATTTCAGCGTGAATAAAATCTTACAAACTTCCATTACCTAGAGACACACATTCATGATCCCTTCCACAAAGATGCCATGTCTGTGAGATAAAAAAAGTAAGCCTGAAACATAGGCTATGGTCTATTACACACTGGTAAAATGCTGAGATAACAACTAACAACAAAAGGCCGTGCCTAAAACTAGAGATGCCATGTAAATCTTTGAGCACAAACACAGGTTACAGCATGTACTGCAATCATGCAACATACTGATGATCATGGCTTGGTAAAATAGGCAATTTCATGATACAGTTTTATTCTTTTTTATATCCGACCTACTCTCAGCATTACAAATTGATAAAGAAAAACCACAAAGGGTTCATTTATTATCCTTTTTTCCTATATGTATTTGTTTGTCTTTTTTTTTTTCATATTTGCTTCCCAAAACCATACACCATCTACATATCAATCAATTGGGGTTAATAGCAAATTGCAGTGCGTTTGTTTACATGGAATCTTTCTGATTTAAAACCCTGTCAGAAGGAACAAGTAAAGCTTTTTTTTTTTTTTTGGGGGGGGGGGGGGGGGGGGGGGATGATCCTGTGTGTTGGCTTCATACACCATTCAGTTTTGATGCCAGCTTCCAACAGTTTGTCCATCCTACACAGAATCACTCAGTTCCAAAACTGGCCATTCTGCATCCAATATCTCACTTTTCTTTTTAACTGTGCACAGGGTTTCCTACTAATATTGCCTGGATTCAATGCCTAGGCAGACAAAAGTCAGTGCTACATCCCTTTTTTTAGGGGGGGGGGGGGGAGAGGAGGGGAGGGGAACAAGAAGATAGGGGTGATTGTAAACCACATCAGATGCAGCAGGCTGTTGGGACCTTCTTGCATTGACCTCTCTGATTACCATCAATAAATTTCCTTGTACATAAAGCGAAAGCCATTTTGAGAGGGAAGTTCTGAGAGGGTTAAAATCACAATTACATCACACAGGAACTTTAATTGCCATGGCAACTGGGACAAAGGCTACCTACTGGATACCTGTTACCATGAAGTACCAGCTACATGCATATCGGTGTCAATTAGATTATTGTTGGTAGTGTATCTCTCATACAATATCCCTAAAAGATACCTCAATTCAGACAACTTTTCACCAAAAGCATTTATTGAAGCATGCACGTTAGTGACTGACACCATATCCCTGATTGCTATCTACACAGCAGCACTGCTTGATGCATCACAGGCAAAATTCTCGTAAGATAGCACTTTCGCGATTTATACACTCATAAAATTCCCTTTCACTCTCCCACTAAGCATTCTCCCCCAATCACCTTTAATGTTAAGATAGCTTTGATCGTAAAACCACGATCGAAACCTTTAAAATGCAATAAAAACAACAGGGCTAAAAGCACACTTTTTCTTCATCTCTCCTTATAAAAGTGTGTCGACCTTTAAATCAAGTTCTACACACAGCAGCAGCCTTACCCCCGCCCCCCCCCCCCCCAAGAATTTTCGGCGGACAACAAGACTTCAACTACCAGAAACTTTTGTAAGTGCGACGCTTTACAACATCTACGCAAGTTCTTAGTTTTGTGATTTGACATGAACGAGTCATTTTAAACCCTCCTGGTTTTTATTTTCTACCCATCCAATTTTGGTCCTTAGGCCTGTTTTAAAAAGAAATAAAAATACAAATATGGCAATTTTTTTTTCTTAGCTCTCTCCATCAGCTTAAAATTAGTTGAAAGGATCCCTGATATATCAACATGGTCCCCTTCTACATCATAGATCCTGCAGATATAAAATGCAATGTTTTATGACATCAAAAGGATAGTATATGTGCTGCTACTAACTTTTGCGGGAACTGCTGATGACATTATGCAGCGCAAATACAAAGCATAATATGCATCCAGCTGATACAGATTCCCGTGGCTCGATACTTTTGCATCGGTGCTGTGACCACGCAGCAAACATGATAGGATTCACGACACGACATCGCAATGCAGAAATGATTGCACATGGTACGGACTGGTGTGCATTGCAACACTTTGTGCGCCACCTCGCATGTAAGTCGATGGCAGCATCTTGGCGCGTTGTCACATTTGTTGAGCAATCCACTAAATTTGAATGAAAACAACACATCACAAAAAAAAAAAAAAACTTGTCAAGAAAACCATAACGTCATAAATGTCGCCTGAACACATTGCATTGGCAGATTATCTTCCCATATATTAACAGAGTTGGTCATTTTATCATCAAGTGCATACAATGCCCACCATTTGTAGGATAGCAAACCAACTACCCTCGCACAAACACATGCCCACTGGACTGAGTTTGTGACAGACGGGTTGCTATTGGTTACGAGGGATCCATCACGGAAAGGGAGAAGGATCAAATGAGACATGAGTGTTATCATATCAAGGGTAAGCATTCTGAGTTGACAAGACATTAGTTTGCAGCCACACTGACCTACACACTCTGGGTGCATAGAGGGCTCACTTTAGTCCATGACATACACACAGACACACAGGACCACACTCCTGTATTCTGCTGGGATCAGTCTTGAGCTAGAAAAGGAGGCGTGGCTCTCTGAAGACTGACACTGGTTGATACCCCCTGGATTGAATGACTGATGTTCTCCCCTTGGCTACACACAGTGGAGTCACTTTCTGCTGCTTTGGTGGCTGGTGTGTTGCAGTTTGCACCAACCGCACCAAGACTGTTTAGCTTGTCCCTTATTACCTCTTCCGGGGGATCCCCGGATGGGCTAATAAGAGTAAAATCGTCAAATGCTGTTGTCGAGAAATGGCTACTATCTGTTGCTATGTGATGCGAGTCTGACAGATGTAGAAGGTCAACAGCAGTGTCATCGCGTTCACATGAATCTGGCAATTTCATTGGCTCACTGGGCTCTGTAGCGATGTTTCCATCCAATGAGGATAGCTGTTCTGAAGGTGGCCACGGAGAAGCGGGTGGAAATACAGCGGCATGGTAGGAATATGCTGGGTTTTGAAGAGATGAAGAATTCATATCACACACGCTGAGTGGCTGTTCAATTGGCACATCTTTCAAATCAACCAATGGCTGAGAAGGATATATACTATCATCACATATGTGTACATTTGTCCGGAGCACAGGCCCCTCGTTTGAGCTGTTCGTCGTTTGTGGGACCTCCCGAACAAGTACTGCGGGGACTAAGGGAGGTCCAGTGATGTCCAAACTGTCTGTTGATGGACCCGAGACAACAGAGGGCTGCGTCATCACCAAGCCCTCCTGGGCTGGTGTAGCCACGCCTTGGGAAGACACAATCGATTGCACATTAGACCCCAACCCACCCACACCACTACTACCATCACCACCACCACCACCGCCCCCCTTTCTGTCTACATCTCCCTCATTGCGCCCCTCCTGGACCCTTATGCACCCCGTCGGCACCACGCACGTGTAGGTGGCCTCCTCCGGCAAACTTTGGTCCCCGCTTGCGGTTACTTCCCGCAGCTCGCCGGTCACCAGGTCGTCCAGCGAGATGCTGTCTCCCAGGAGTCGATCCTCCTCCTCCGTTTGGCTGCCGCCACCACTGCCGGTGGTCTGGTCATCCCCACCGCTCAGCTTGTTGGCAAACTTCTGCTTTTCTTCGTCGGTGCAGAAGGCCTGCTCCAGGGAGTAGTAGAGGGCTAGGATGGTGGAGAAGCCACTGATCATCAGCAGGAACTGAAGAGTGAGAGAGAGAGAAATCAGAGAGACATGCGAGCAATGATTACAAATACAAAGGCACGATACTCTAGCCACAGCAAACAAATGTATGGGTGTGACCTGACAAACATACTGATGATGGTGGTGATGGTCGTGGTGGTGATGATGATGATGATGGTGGTGATAATGGCGATGATAGTGATGATGATGATGATAATGATGATGATGATGATGATGATGATGATGATGGTGATATGATGATGATGATAATGATAGTGGTGATGATGATGATGGTGGTGGTGATGGTGGTGATGATGATGATGATGATAGTGATGATGATAATATGGTGAAAATGATGATGATGCTAAAACTCCAATCTTTTTTCTATCATCATTACTACTAGCTCTTATTACAACCTCTCCTGATGACAATGATACCAAAACATTCACTTGTACATCTTCATGATGAGCTTGATGCTACTCTTTGACACAATGAATGGTGCTGACATAGTAGGCCAGCATCAAAGCACTGTGAAGCACACAAGAATATATCGTCTGTTGAGAATGAGAAGGGCGTTAAGTTGTTTCGAACACTATGGGTTTAGTGACAACTTAACGCCCTTATCATTCTCAGCCGATGATATGAATGCCATAGACAAAATCTATGAATGGGGTACAAATGAACACAAAATATCTGTTTAGTTGCTAGAACTAATTTTAGGACTTTTGGATTGAGCAAAACCAAAATGAAAAAAAAAAAAATCTTCTACAAAAGAACACTATAAATCCCGTCTCCATGGCGATACCATGATGTTCTACTCACCTTAATGGTTTTCAGGGAGAGGTAAGGCTCCTCCTCAAGGGGAGTGGCCCAGTAGAATGAGCAGGGCTCTGTGAGATTGGTGTCCAGGAATTCTCCACCGTACGACTCGGCTACCATGCTGCAAGGGGTAGAAACAAAAAAAGACACCATGATCGAGACTTCTGTCACCATTTGCTCTAAAATATGCCAGACTCCCATATCCTCCAAAACGAAAAGAGTTGTATATCACAAAATTTAACAGAAAACCTACGCCAAGGCAAGTACTGAAGCGCAATGATTGAAGACCACACAAACCATTAAACACTTGGTGGGGGGGGGGGGGGGGGGGGGGTGTCAGGTTCAAAATTTATTTGTGCTTGTGATTTTTTGAAATCTTCAGGCATTTTTTATTTCTTCTTCTGTGCTTCCACAAACTCTTTGAGCAAAACATGATTGCCTACATGGATATGTAAAGGTGGGACTACATTCTGAGCAATCGTGCAAAGTAGTCAAGCACTGTTTAGTACATTTGGGGTCTTTGCTTGTAGGATAATTCAGTGACAAAATTTTCTACTTCCTTTCTAGAAGCTCTGTCACACTATGACACCTCAAATAACAAATCATTGAACACTCTAGAAATAACAAGACTTTGGCTGTGGACTTCACAATGGATTAAGCATAATCAGTAACACAGTGTGTTGAGGTAAGGCTAAAAATACACCACTCCCAATATAATTGCATGTGTGCTTCTTTTAGTAGTCGAGCCATCATATTATCCAATACATGGGACTATTCACTGCCCGGGCTACTCACGCTTTCCTCTCTGCCACATCTTCTGGCTGCATGTTGGACCCGTAGAGGGACAGGCTCCATTCATCCAGCACTCCGCCTCCACTAGAGCCTAGGCAGGGGGGAGCGACCATGGAAAACTGGTTAATGATATAATACATAATGCTGGGATGCAATCCTCAGCACGTGTTCATCGTTTTCCTTCGTATAATCACAGAATCTGTGAGCAGAGAAACTGAGGTAATATATATTCTGTTTCTCTTGTATATCTAGTTTTTGTATCTAATCTACATCCGGTGGCTCGGGGATTGATCTTTGCAATAACAGACTCGGAAAAAAAAAAATTATTCCCCGTAAGAATCTTCAACAACGAGCAATTACTGTAGAAGAGGATATTTTCACACCAGGAAGTTTTTGCTCTCAACTGAGTAAGATAAATTGTGCGTGTTTGTAATTCCGTGGAATCACAACATTACACAGTGGTAAATATAGCAAGCATACATATTCGCATGCTTTTATTTTCGCGCTAGTTTCTGGTCACGCAAAAAATGTGAAAATTTCCACTTTTACAGTAACGTGATAGTGATACCACTCATTTGGTTTGGAGACTCTACCCATCTCAAGATCATGCACTACTCCTGATGTGGCAATCCCTCTAATGATGCGGTTGCCATGGAAGCAACTGCTGAGTACTCACTGAAGTCGGTGATGCTGAGCCGCCAGATTCCCACGGCCTCCTCACCCCAGCATCTCACCGTGGAGAACGTCCAGTTGCGCAGCCCGTCTCGGGAGCTGCAGACGGGAGGAATGAATCAAAGGAGCCACTTGTCACACTTGACAGAGGGGTTCAAGAGTGCACCGTTTCCACAAAATCAACATCTTTAAAGGTATTGTTTACCATTGGAAGCAGTGATATCAAAAAACGTTTGAGTTCTCACATTTGATGCATATGTGTAGGCCAGTTGTATCACAAACATCCTACCATCATAAAAATTTTGCAATAAAGCCTGAAACATAGGGAGATATTGATATTTTTCTCAATAAACCATAACTGTGGATGGTCTACATTGTATTCTAGAAACAACTTTATTAACTATCATTCAAATTCTGTATATTTAGCAGTGCTTAACATTGATTATACTGATTAACATTTAAACGTTGGTTGTTTCTGTCACTATCTCACATTTTAGAACCATGTTGAAGCACTTAACCTGGGTTTTGTTTTATCTGCAAATGGTAAAAAATGCCTTTAACATTTTGCGTGCTCTGAGTACTAGTTGGTACAGAGAACCTCACAGCGTGTACATGCTGTCCAAAGTCCTTGGTACAGGAAGGGTTAATTCAAGAACACTTATCTCACACTTTAATAGGATATTAGATAAATCTCTCCATTTCTCTCTCTCCTTCTTTCCTCATTTGCACATGTACAAATCTAGGTCATCCATGAAATAAAGTGATTAGAAATACCTCTTAAAGAGTATAGCACCTCGTGTAAATGACAAACACATAACACAAATTGTGTACATTAAATATGATCGACTGGACTTACTTGTGAAAATCATGGAAAAAAGAGTTTCACGACTCATCCAAGTCACTTTTTTAGAACCTATGTCTGGCTGGTGAGCATTCAGAAACATACAAGACAGTTATCCGGAGAATTCCTTGATGTACAGACAATTAAGACAGTAATATCGCCCATTCACCCATCACGGGTGAATGCTCGCCAGCCAGACAGAGCTGAAGAAGTGACTCGGGCGAGTCACGAAACGTTCTCTCCGTGATTTTCACAAGGAAGTCCAGTCAAACAGATTTAATGTACGCAATTTTATCATACCACCTGGATGAATCAAAATGTACATCGATACACCACACAAATGTAGAAAACAAATGGATGAAGGTCATCTAATTTCTTTTCGATAAATGAAAGCCCTCGTACCCTCTTGCCACTAGAAACACCAAGAGTAGCATCTCCTCTTTCTTTAGACCAGGATTCTACTTTCTACAAGATCGATGAATATGAAGTAAAACTGATGAAAAACTCACTTGTCCTTTTTCCGCCGGGCACCGATGACCGAGCGCGTGCCGCTGGGACACTCGAGTTCGATGCGCAGCTTGCCGCGCATGGCGTGGGCCAGGGAGACAGTGACTAGGACGTGTTCCAGGGTGGCGAGTTCGTGGGCCCTGGCTGTGGAGTTCGTCACTGGAGTGAAAGACAACAGAGAATATGGATTCTTATAGGCAACTCTTTGTGACAAAGCATAAATCTAAAGCACTCATTTCAGCTTAGAACAGATAATATGAGACAGAAAATTTGCATGCATATTAATGCACCTCTGAAGGACTAGGCAGTAAGTAATAAAAACCTTGCCTAAGGGCATACTGTAAAACAAGGAATGTTTGCATCATTTTAATTTCACAAATTTCGAGAGAGCCAAGATTCGCCAAATTAAAATGCATGCCAAAGTTCTTGTCTATACTACATGCATTGAATGTTAGAGGCAACTTGCGAATATTTCATGCCGCAAAAATACAGTATCTTGATTTACAGTAACCGCTGCTGTCAATGAACATAAACCACAGACCTCATGATATAGAATCTATGGTCTTCTTCAATAATATGGAAATAAAATCATTTGAATTTAAATTTGAATTGACAGTGGCTGGACACATAAAGAACTAAATGGCAAATACACCCCTGTGAACAAAACAACAACAGCACAACAACAACATAGTGACTGCACAAAGCGTCTTAATCATCTTTAGCAGAAAATCACAGCAGCATAACGCCCCATTTCCTGTCTGACATTAAAGCTCATTCTTACGTCCTTTTTGGAGTGCAAAATGTCGTCAATTGTCCAAGTTGACTTTAAAGGAATAGAACATCACATGTTTAAGCTGACTTTAGAGGAATCGTATAGTTTTGGTTGAGACCTAACTTCAGGTTTCTTACACTGTTTTTGGTTTTTTGGTGTGTGTGAGATAATGACAAACCTTGTATGAAATATGAAAGAGCATGTAATTCCAAGACAAATTCAATGTTTAATTGATGGAAATTTGCTTAAAAATGACTAAGATATCCAAAACAGAGTGATCCTAATAAAAGGTGGGACCCATCTTTTATTAGGATCACTCTGTCTTACTTTGCTTTTGGATGTCTCAGCCATTTCAAAACCAATTTTCATCAAACAAATTTTGAATTCCTCTTAGAAATAGAATGATATGCTCTGTACTATTTCATAGGTGGCTTTCTTTATAGTATCTCACAAAAAGTTGAAAGCCTAATCTTCATCTGACCCAATACTATACCATGCCTTTAAAGGAAGAGAGTCAAAGCAAGCAAAAGAGTTGGATAATGGTTCGTAGAATTTGGGTGTATACAGTATGATAGGCAAATGTTATGGAATATCAGTCGTCCATGACAGAATTACAAAATTACTTACATGTAGTACAATCATGAATGCAACTACAAAGGAGAGGGATCAGACAGACAGACAAACAAACTAACACTGACAAACACATAACCTCCTCGATGGAGGTGAAAAGAGGAAATCTGTTGGAGATTTGTGTATTGTACAATGGGATGCTTGTGCACAGATAAATATCATCACTTTCATCAATTTGCATATATGGGACCAATGTCACTGAAACGTGTGGAACTTCACAATCCCTTAACTTCTGTATGTCATGTGTGATTTGAACAAAACTTCTAACAATCTGGCATTTTGATGAAAATTTACCACCCCTTTTTTGTTGTTGTTGTTGATGTTGTTGCATTGAAGCCAACTTGAATGTGGAGAGAAATTACACTATGCAGTTCAAATCCTGGCACGCCTTCAAATATGCCAACAGTGAGGCCACTCTTCTTTCAGAGTGGGAATCGATTACGAGTGATGAATGACGTGGTGCACTGCCAAAATGATTCGCTTACGCTGCAAAAATTCTATCTTGGTCCAGCACTGCCAACTGAATTTCAATTTTTATCATGTAGGACTCTCTTCATACTGTATTTCTCATTTTGGAGGACATGGGACCCGAACAGTTGTGATACACACGAATGAAAATTTTGCTGACCCAAACTGACAAATGAAAACAACTTGATCACAGATGCTCTTGCTTATTTGTTTAGTCACAAAAAAACAACATTAAAACTCTTAAATCTTGTTTCAATGAGACAGAAGTTTCTACGAATGATAAATTTCATATCCATACATTATATTTTGCATATGAAGACCCCAAGTGATAGAATATATTTAATCCTATTTGCCATAATGTTCACAAACTAGTCAGAGTTCTGTGTCCCAGAGAGGTAAAATGCCCCAAGTTTGTCTTTTGAAAGAAAATCAGAAGTGGCTGAAAATTTGCTTACACAAATAGGGCGCTGCTACTAAAGCTAATTGAAATGATAAGGCAACCTTTAGATTTTATGCAATTAGTGCAGAAGCACATCCTAAATTCTGGTGTCCTATTTGGACAAGATATTTGTTAATTTTGAGAGAAAAAAAATGCATAAAGAGAATGCTCCACGTATATGCTTAAAAGAAAAGGTTTATTCACTGCACCTACAAATATACATTTGATATAATATAATACGGCTATGGGACTCCAGTAAAACAAATACAACTAGGACACAATGGCATCTTCAAATAGCTGTCCTGCTCACATAATTTGCATTGCTGCTTAAGTACAGTTTGTCTTGTTTGTGTATTAAACAATAATTCCACATTGTCTGTAAATTTAGAATATAATTTTTTTTCAAAACTTCACTAAACCCACATCAGAAACTGTGCATTCTCAGACATACTCAAAGGCAAGGGTTAGACGATATATTCCCTCATTTAAGTTCCTACAACATTAACAACAAACACGAACATTCACACACAGAGCAGCTTACGAGGGATGAACAGTACAAAGGAAGGAGTCCTGGCCACATGACCAGAGAAGCTAGTATCAGGTGACAGTGGGATACCATGTCACATGACCATCCAACATTCAATTGGTTACAGCTTTTCTGACTACATGAATGAGGCTGTGGATAAGCCAAAAGACAACAATTCTGCAGTTTTTCTTTCCACAGTGCCTGAGGAAAAAAACAATCATTGTCTGAAAAGATACCCCTGGGGACAGAGCTATATAAATATTTAATATAGTGATCCAACCAAGTTGGCTCAGTATCTAGTACTGATAGTCTCATTCATTGTCACATTCACGCTACCCAAGGCCTGCCGAGCTTCAAACTAATTGATCTTGGCAGACCTCACACGCTGAGCATTCCTTGACCAGGGATTTACCTCACACAGCTGGCTAATTTAAGCCATCTTTTTTAATGTACTCTTTTTCTAATTCGTGGCTTGGGGGTCATGAACAATGCACAATAATCTGGAAAATGAGTACAGCCAATTTAGATGGACACGAAATTGGTTACTTGCCAAATTGCCCCCGCCTCTGAGTGAATGCGCAAAAAAAAATTGGCAAGAAACTGAAAGCTGAAGAAATACATGTACAATCGTGCCGTCTTCAATTAGCGCACTTTCCTCAGATCCGAGAGCTGCCTAATTGGATTTAATTGCTCGGCCTTAAAGAAACACAAGACGTTCAATAGGGATCACACAGGCCAAGATAAACTGGGAGGTATTCAGCATTCAATTTTCTAACAAAGTGCAAGTAAAATTCCAGAACAGCTCTCATTTGTGCTTAAAAAGTGTTTCTCTTCATGCTTGCTCATGATGAGTACAATCTTTCCTGGCTCACTGTCACATGTGCACTATTATACAAATAATACACATGTGAGAGTGCGTTGGTGGAGATGTAGCACACTCGAGGGTATCTACAATTGTGAAACATGCACGAGGCGAAGCCGAGTGCATGTTGCACTACATTGTAAATAACCGAGAGTGAGCTGCATCTCCACTAACGTCACGAACTCAAACCTGTGTATTATTTGATTTATAACATGGGTCGAAAACTAACAGCATTTTTCATGTACCTTTGAGGGTCAATACCGGTCAGCTACATGCTCAAAAGTCAAGATGTCCGAAGATGTTCGTCCCAAACATTTACGCATGTCGCACACGGAAATCCCGCACATATAAGTACTGTACGTATAAAAGTATACGTACACCACATGTTATGCACACAAGAAAGGCCGGCTGGCAGCCCGAACTAGAAGTTGTTTACAGGATTGACAGCGCGTATAGTAGCGCGCGACGCACTTGTAACAAGTGATTGAGTGTGCACTGCTAGTGTAAACATTGTGACGTCAGTGACTTTACGCTTTTTTGCAAGGCCGTGCAATCGTAAGAAATCATGCACGCACATGTGACTCATTTCAGCGCTTCCAATTGGCTACATTCTTGAACCCATTTTATAATTACAAATGATCACTGCGTTAATAAGCAAGCAAGACAACACTAACAGATCACACCATGAGAGTGCAGATGGAGCAAAAATATGCATTTGTACTCTCAACATAACCGAGTCTCTGGATTATGTTTCATTTTCATATCCTTTGCTCTGTTTTGTTATTATCTGTACTATATAGTTCTGTTCTCATTAGATTGACCTCAACAGTTTCTGACCCTAACTCATCGTTTGCCTCCTGTGCAATTCTTGAGACCCCAAACCATGGTAGATGCCCCCCTCTTGCCCACTGCCTCTGCCTACTGCTGCTCAGTGTGTATCACATCACTGTCGCTTGTGATTGATCTTACGCTCGATTTCTTAAGTGTAACTTGGTGAATCGAGCGTAAGTCTAATTTTGAGCCCAAATCCTGTTTTATAAAGACAAGCTCAATTTCAAGAAAAATCAAGCATAACTGTCAGTAGATTGAGCGTTACTTGCAATCAAGTGCACAGTTGTTCATGAAAATGCAATTTGTAATTGATAGCAACTTACGTTCCATCTTTATGAAACAGGCCCCTGGACATGACTTCTATCCACCATCTGTCTTGCCTTACAATTCTTCAGTAATGAGCAGTGATAGGCTGGACATGCATCCAAACAATGCACATTATGTGGAAATGGACATGCATCTGTCTGTAAAGCTACCTAAAATGCTGTGAATAGCAGTTACAGGGCACACTCTCTGTGTGCGTTAGAGTGCTCTCCTAAAGGGTACCATACCATACTATACTCGCACTAGAGGAGGGCTCGAACACTCCCAAAGTGTACCATACCATGCCAAAATGTGGACCACTTTGCTGTGTGCTCCAAAAGTGCACCACTACCTTCCTAGAAGTTGGCGTGAAAAGAGTGCATGTAAAATGCACTACGTCATAATACAAGAGCCCATTCTTTGTTAGGGACACATGTATATAGTGTGAGTGCGTCAAGTGCGTGACTCTTTTGCTACAAAACGTGTGACCCCTCTGAATCTTGTCCAAAAATAACTCCTGAGGTTCGCTTTCTCAACCGAGCACTCGAACGCACGAAATCTGGCATAGTGTGGTATGGTATGGCATCGTTTAGTTTCCTTTAGTTTGCTTTTGAGCGCTCGAACACTGCTTCTGTTGATTCCAGGTCTCCTCTTACCTTCGTACTCCACAGTGAGGAGGCCAGAGTCCCTGGAGGGGGGGATCCTCTGCTGGACCTTGAGGGTGGGTGTGATGAATGAGGTCAGCCAGGGGACGGACGGCCAGACTTTGGCTGCATTGACCAGCCGCCAGGCCTTTAGCACCCCAAAGCCGTGCTTGTGACTGTGATGGAACCCTGCTGCATTCATCGTCCACTCCCCTTTCTTTTCATCAATCTGTGAGAGGAGACCACGTGTCACAACATTAAAAAAATAATAAAATCTGTCAGTCTGTATCTGCAATAGCAACTACCACTTACACAATCTTCCAAGATCTCAACTGAAAATCTGAAAAGTGCCAGAGGGTGCTTACATGCATACTAAGAAGATATGAGTCACCCAAAGAATGAAGAAAAAAAAAAACTGATGGAAAAGAGACTGCACTCTATAACAGCACATATTCTATACACCACCGTGCAATCTCATTCACAGTTCACTACATCAGCTAATCTATAACATGTTTTGCATTAGGGAATTGTACAAAAAAAAAAGAAGATAGACACAATCACTTTCTTCTGACTTTCGCTACCCTCCCGCACACCCCCACTTACATTTAATTATCAAAATTTGCCTTCCCTTTTTCTACCTCAAAGTGTCCTCTTCCTTCTTACCAGTTAACTCTATATCCAACTCTTTACCCCCCTTAACCCAAACCCTCACAGGTGTGTGGGAGATTTGAGATCCTCTGACATAACTCCCATCATTTCTCTTTGTAGACCACAGTGAACCCAATTTGAGTAATAGCGTTCAAAAAAGGGATATATCATTAGTGTCATAATAAATAATGGCATAACCATTAATATCACCATCATCATCACGATTAGTTATTAATATCAATAATCATCATCACTATTATAGCAACTACACACTCTCTTATTCTCAAAACATTAGTCTACCTCAGAATCCCATCTTATCAATCTCTAACTTACCCCTTCTCTCCCCCCCCCCCCCCTCATAAATAAGAGTACTTTGAGACCTTCTAACGCCCTCCCATCCTGTTCTCCCACCCTCCAGCTGGATGATATTGATGCTGGATATTGAGATGCTGACTTACCTTGGAGGCAGTGTAGACTATGATGTGCTGAATATCCCTCCAAGAGAGACAGGGCTTGGCTTCCAGCATCAGGGCAATCATCCCTGCTGCCAGCGGCGCCGCTGCAGACGTCCCCGTGTGCGTAGTGGTGCAGCCCGTTCCGGACCCCAGCGTCCAATCAGTGGTCACCTGCAGGATAGAAACAAGAGTCATTCATTCTCCAAAGGGATGGTGGGGGGGGGGGGGGGGAGGGGGAGGGGGAGGGGAGTGAATTGTTTTCTATCAACACTGGACCTTCAGTCACACAGCAGGGCCATTGTGAAACTTTCGGGATCTATTTTAGGACACAAACAATAAGACCCTGATGAACTCAATGAATACCTACCGCGTGCCTCCAAACTTGGCAAGAAGTAAGGAAGGAAGTGTGGCTCATTGTGTCTTTTCACGGCTCTACTCACAGCTCTACTTCTCACTCATCAAACCTACCAGTACTTATAATCGGCATGGAGTGACAGGGTGTTAACAACTTTGATGGGGAAACTGTTTACACTGTCATGGTGAATTAGAGCCGAAGACGCCAAAGGAAATTTGTCTTGTGGTGTTCTTCTGACAAAAGATCTTTTGGAATTCCATGCTTCAACAAGGAGAAGGTGACCAAGGGTTCACCTTTATCCTTAAAATACTATTATGTAATCACCAATTTCTCCATGTTTCAACAGTGATGGAAAAAAAAAGAGTCAGAAAATAGCATAGCACATATCTCAAGCAGGTAGTAAGGGGTGAAGGGAAACACCCTTCTTTCATCCTGCACTGTCATAATGTTATCACCACATTTCACACCAGCTGGAGTGATGGGGTGAGGAGGTAGGGGTAATAGGAGGGGGTTGGGATAATAGGAGGGGGCAGAGGTATATAAGGAAGGGGTAGGTATAATAGGAGGGGGTTGGGATAATAGGAGAGGGTAGGGGTAATAGGAGGGGATGGGGTAATAGGAGGGGGTAGGGGTAATAGGGGATTACTCATCACATGTATTTGATATTTGTATGTCTTTTATCTCCTTCACTTTCTCTTCCTTCCGCGCCTAGAGCATTCTGCAGAGTGGATTTGGCGCTATATAAATCATATCAATTATTATTATTATTATTATTATAGGAGGGGGTAGGGGTAATAGGAGGGAGTAGGGGTAATAGGAGGGAGTAGGGGTAATAGGAGGGAGTAGCGGTAATAGGAGGGGGTAGGGGTAATAGGAGGGGGTAGGGGTAATAGGAGGGGTAGGGGTAATAGGAGGAAGTAGGGGTAATAGGAGGGAGTAGGGGTAATAGGAGGGGGTAGGGGTAATAGGAGGGGTAGGGGTAATAGGAGGGGTAGGGGTAATAGGAGGGGTAGGGGTAATAGGAGGGGTAGGGGTAATAGGAAAGGGGAGGAGAGTGGGGCTTACAATGTTCCTCTGGGGTCTGGAACCGCTGCTGAAGGTAACAGCGAAGAGGGAGGCGCACTCCTCTGCATAGAATGGCATCTGACCCTTCTCATCCACGGCACCTGGTATCACAGACAAACACACAGACAAGTTTAGTATGCAGATGGATAAAGGGAACTAACAGATGGTAGATCAAAAAGTTGAGAGAAAATTAATATTCCTGACACAGACTTTGAATTTTCAAGCAGACTTTGATTCACAAGAGAAAGGAATACTGTTAACAGGAAAAAAAAAATCAACACGTTGAAGACTAGTCCCGAATATACTTGGGCAGGATCTATGGGATGTGCGTGTTGTAGCAAAATCAGCCCGTCCTCAATGGGTTAACTGAGGGGTTATATCATTCAGATGGTTTGCTGTTTTTTTTTTGTTTTTTTTTCCCCGTTTGTTTCCTACATGATTGATATTCACAAACCCTCTGCGGTTTCCTGACATTTGGCCTCTTTGGCTGGACTTCTGCCAAAGCTACAGGGGGTCACTACTCAGCCTGTAGCTGAACATAGCAGCCCATGTTTGACTACATTAATCGCCAAAGTTCTATTGCGGCCTTTGATAGCACAACTTTTAGCAGTGACGCTACAGTAAAAGCACAGTTTCCTATGTAAGTAAAGTTCAAAATACATTGTACCTCTGTATGGATTTCACATGAGTCAATTGAGCAGAGCCTCACTATTTACAGATGCTTTTTGAGATTTCTGCATCAACTTCCTTTAATATCTCCCCACTTGCTCCAATTCTTCCTTATCAATTAAATTTTAAACTTCATTTGAACATGTGATTTAGAGTATTCCCTGTGAATTTCAGGTCCACTTTCTTTAAAAAGGGCAAAAATTTAAGCAAAATTGTCATGCATCCATTCTTCTACACTCTCTTTTCATTCAGACTACTCGAACTCACTGAACTCACCTATGGTCACCGTGTACATGGAATTTGCATAGCCATCGTAGTTGCAGTTGTCCCCATTCTTGCCGCCGTTGCCGCTGGCAACCACAAAGATGTTGCCCCGCCCCCTCCTGCCGTAGGTGACGCCGTGCTGTAAGGCAGCCTTGGCCAGCGTGTGAGGACCATCCACTGTTTTACCGTCATCATCCGGACCCCAGCTGGAAGAGGGAAAAGAATCAATTGGACGCAGCATGAAGTTTGGATTACTACCAGACAGAATTTAAAGCTATGTAAAAGTCCATTTTCAATCACACTATAAAAGTCATGCCATCAACATCATTACAAAAACATGCGATAAAAGTCATGCTATCAACATCACTACAAAAAAAAAAATATAAATATTAATAATAATTATAAAGAAATAAATAGATAAATAAAAATATTACTCCTTTGCATAAATCTCTATTTACATTCTCAAGAAGTACCCTCCAAAGACAAAACTGGCGGGCTTTGGACAAAAATTGTGAGCTTTTCAGGTTTTGTTTTGTTTTTGGTTGTTTTTACCTTGATCAGTTTCACCTGCTTAAAAAAGAATGAATGAACTTTTGAACAGATAGTCTCATCTCCCTAAACATGTCCCAAAAGAATACTCATGCTACGTGACTGAATCTACACATATGCTTGGGGGAACTTCCCCCTTCAACTGAAAAAAAAAGCCTCCTGAATTTGAGTAAAGTACTCAATTCACAGCAAAGCACATGGCGGAGTACTCCCAAAGTACTACTGTGAATGCAGTCAATCACTTGCAATGCCTACTGGGGGATTTTTTTACAGAAGTATCCTCATTCTAGGATTGTGACTAAGAACACCACATCCTCAAAGTGCCAGGTGCTCCCCCAGCCTCAGACTGTCCTAACAGACCTCATGGATCTTGATGCGACAACTTATCGACCCAACTCCCCTTAATCGCGACTTCTTCCCTGTTGTTTTGCTTCTTAGTGATCATTTACACACACGTTAATAAGACAAGACAAATGGCTACGCTATGTGGCCTTGTCCAGTTGAGGGTGACGCAAATGCATGTGTGCAGGTCAAAAGAAATAGATCACAACCCTTCAAAACAAAATATACATGTACTGTAATATTCCACATACAGTTTGTGAGAATAACATTGCGCAGATCAGGACAATTGTATGGGTGATTGCAGTCGCAGAGTTAGAAATTCCCTTTCAAGGACAAAGGTTTAGTGACTTATTCTCTAAAAGACAATAAACAGTGCATTAGTGTAAAACAGCAGGTAGTATCTTGGTGAGTTGTTTATTTTTCAACAATGGAAGCTGTAGTAACAGTTGTCTAAATGAAGCAAAAGCAGTAATAGAAGTGGTAATTAAAAGTAGAAGTTGTTGTAGTGCCAAGAAAAAGTAGTAGCATAAGTAGCAGTGGCAGCAGTACATGTAGTAGTAGTTTTAGTAGTAGCTGTAGCAGTAGTAGTTGAAGTACATCTAATAGGAGTAGTAAACACCTGTTGTCATAGTAGTAGTACAAAAATACTGGTATTATTAGATGTAGCAGTGGTAGTAGAACTGGTAGCAGCAGTAGTAGTTGTATTTAGTGGCAGAAGTAATGGAAGTAGTAGCAGCAGTGGTAATAGAAGTTGTTGCAGTAGTAGTCGTGAAGTAGTACTAGTAGTATGGCTGTAGCAGTAGAAGTGGAAGCAGTAAAGATTATTGAAGTACTTGATACTGTAAAAGTGGATATTTTCACGCGACTAATTTTTCACGCTTGGCGTGGTAAGAAGAGTTTCGCGTGTTTTTGATTTCGTGGAATCAAGACATCACGCACAGGAACATATGGCAAGCAAGAATATTTGCATACTTTTATTTTCGCGCTAGTTTCTGATCGCGCGAAAATTTCAACCCCGCGAAAATTTCCACTTTTACAGTAGTTGAAGTAGTAGTTGTAGTTGTAGTAGAACTGAGGAAGAAATAGTAGCATTAGTTTCAGCAGCCATAAAAATGACAGAGAATAAATACAAAGACAGAAAGAAGTAGCTAGTTACCTGCAGCTGTAGATATCATTGATGTACATGAACTTGTTGAAGGCCGTAGCCTCCAGGCTATCAGTCATTGGTCCATCAAGCAGCCGGATTCCTGATATTAAAAAATATACGCAAACAAAACCAATCAAAATATCAGCTTGATTTGACAAAATTCATGAATTTCTGCATCATCATTATCAAAACTGAATGTATATCTGTTCATTTTTATAGCAGAAATGCCCCCCCCCCCCCAAAAAAAAAAAAAAAAAGGAGAGAAAATCTCCTCAAAGCAAATTCCTTGAGTCAAACTCTCTGGAGTTGAGATCCCTCAAGTGGGGCAATAATACCAATTATATACCTCATTTCTAGAATCCTCTCATCTGACTGGTTAAAAGGGGAGTCATGAAAACAGCTGTGCCCTATTTTTGAGTTACTGTGACCGGGGCCCCGGCACAGTTAGTAAATAGGTTTGGAGACAGTCGCGACCCATACACATAGATCGCTCATTATGTACGCACCAATGATATGACCGCCGCACATTCGATCAGCGTGCTGTAAAAGAGACTAGCGGACTGGTTTGGCGACAGTCGCAACCCCGTATCAGTGTACACATATAGATGATCACTCCAATCATCCACATCATGTACGTACCAATGATACAACCGCCGCGCTGTCGATCAGCATTGATTACGAGTGCTGTAAAAGAGACTAGAATCTATATTTTCGGTATATAAAACAAATAATAACTACTTGATATTCGGGGCACAGTAAAATTATGTCGGCCCTCGGTGATGTGAAAACCATAACAATGCCCTCAGCTTCGCTTCGGGCATGGATACGGTTTTCACATCACCTTGGGCCCATAATTCTAACTGTGCCCCTCATAGCAGTCATTATTTGTATACTATGCCCTGAAAGGTAGTCCATGTCTGTATACTTTAGTTCTTGATTTTCAGGGATATCTATGCCTCTATAAAACAAAACATCGGGCCATGAGTCTATGATCTTAACCGTTGAGGATGAGCTGATTTTGCTACAACACGCATTTCCCATAGACACTTGCCCAAGTATACTCGGGACTCGTTCTCAATGGGTTAACTGTGACACGGTAGTGTGGTCACTCACCTGACACCCGGGCGTCAAACGCCACCCCGACACCGCAGATGTTGTTCCGAACGGCGGCAATCTCCCCGGCGCAACGCGTGCCATGGCGATTCTGCGTCTGCTTCCCGTCCTTGATTCGCATCTCGGGCATCGGGTCGTTGTCGTTGGCGTTCAGGTCCCAGCTTCCCTCGGCACACTGAAAACACAAACAAACAAACAAACAAAATCTTTTATCTTCCTTTTCAAACACGAAATTACACACAACCATAAACACAACATGACACTGAATCACAAGGGCAAGAAAAAAGGGGTAAAAAAATTGAATGGAACAACAATGGGATTGGACACAGACCAGCGAGAGAAAAGAAGACAGAATTACAGACAGACATACAGACTGTACATTTCAGCCGGAGAAATGGACAGGTAAGCCACACAGACTCACTGTGACAATCAGCAACAGAAAAATGGAACAGGCCTTAGACAAAACGAGTGATGTGAAGATTAAAAAAAAGGAAACACAGGCTTTAAGACAGAAAGACAAACAGTACATACAGAGAGGAAAATGAGATAAAAAGATGAGGCAGAGAGATTGAGGGAAATAAATATATATGGGGAGGCAGGAAAGGGAAGAGATCAAAAGGAAATAACAATTCGATAAAGAGAGAAAGGAGATCGGTAAATAGGAAATAAATTATCAAATAATTACATTGTATACTATAGTGCATTCCCATTATAACAAACACAGTTATAACGAAACTCTTACAACAAAGCAAAAATTCAGGTCCAAAAATTACTGTCTGAATATCTAAGTATATGTTCAATTGTTTGGCTATAATGAAATTTCAGTATAAAGAAAGTTGCCAGTCCTGAGGACATGGTTTTTTAACAGGTGTTGCCTGTATAATACTCCTTCTGTGTGCATACTGGAAAGCGATAAACAATCACTTGTACAGATGCACATTAGGGGGGCATTTCATGACGCATTTTGGTCGGATATTTTTCTGACAAACTGTTACAAGCTACTGAAATCCTTGCATCTGACTGGCTGAGAGCAAAGTTGTCCGACAATTTTGTCGAACAAAATGCTTCATGAAATGCCCCCCAGGTCAGCTAGCATCTCTCTGGCTAACCAATCAAGACTGATACCTTCTTCATCATGCTACATGTATTGGTGTTATAGGAATAAAGGGGTAACAATTAAATTCCAACAAATTATTTACTGGTATTGGTTCCTTTAATACTACTTTTACTCACATAATTTACAGCAATATCCTCGTTCAGCCATTCCAGACCTGTGAAAAGGAGAGAGTAAGAGAGGGAAAGATATTATAACCATTATATAAACAAATTATAATCCTTACATTTTTTTCATATCTGTGAAGAAAATTGCAAATTTCAACAAGAGTGATGTCAACCTACTGAGGACGAATCCCAAGCATACTCGGGCAGGTGTCTATGGGAAATTGCATGTTGTAGCAAAATTAGTCCGTGGTGTCTTTCCTCTGAGGCACACACAGGTTGCAATGTTTAACCAGCCTGCTGATGTTCCAACAACTCCAAACTATCTCTACTCCAAATTTGTTCATGCAAAAAGCAAACTCGAAGCAATCAATCGCATCACCGATTCTATTAGGCCAGCTTTATTTCAATCAATTTTCTGCTTTAGAAGGCAGTGAAGTGAGTTCATGAAATTTAATTAACCTCTCTTCTCTTGCATTGCACACCACAGATTATCATACATTCTCATTTTTTGTTTGTTTTTTGTTTTGTTTTGTCTTTAATGTACAGGACCATAAGATATGTTGTCCTTTTTTCCATGCTTGATATCCATTGATTATGACATTCTGTTTTATTTTGACAGATAAGAGAAATACATCAATTCACAAGTCAGCGAGCAAGATACGTGTTTGTAGACAAGACAAAAGGTCAGCATCAAACTCTTCATGGTCTTTCTGCTGTTTGTTCATTTTTTCTTCCTCCTTTAGATAGAACCCCTCTCTTAGAATAATATTACATTTTCATTTCAGTACATTTTTCTCTTTTTTTTTTTTTTTGGGGGGGGGATAAGTGGTACACAGTTTGCAGCCAGTATAATCCAGTTTGAAGGAATTCTTTGGTCAGTTAAGGAGATCTGTATTAAGCATACAGGAAGTTGCTTGATAATTTGTTACAACAATGAAGCTTCCAAGTTCCACTGGCCACACTCTACTCACACAATATTTTCCACAGATGCTTTTTTTTTAACAGAGCTCTCTACAGGATGTGATGCAAGGTGTGTGTTGATACTGTGCATGTCATTACTTCTGAAAATGCATATCAATCTACCATGTACATGTATGTACAGGTACTACCTTTATATGGTCTCCCAAAACACATTTCTGAGGTCTAGTGCTACAATCTCTTAAATAGTATAACTCAAATTTTAATTGTCAGCATTTCAAAGATAGACCGTTACATACTGTACAATGTATCATTTTCATTCATTTAAAGGACAAGTTCACCTTCATAAACATAAGGATTGAGAAAATGCAACAATATTAGTAGAACACATCAGTGAAAGTTTGAGGAAAATTGGGCAATCGATGCAGAAGTTATTAATTTTTTAAATTTTTGTGTTGGAACCGCTGGATGAGGAGACTACTACAGCTTTTGAGTCATATGCGTACAACAGTATATAAAGAAAATGTAAAAGAAAATTCAACATATTTTCACTTTTTTCGCATAATAAAAGAGCACTTGACTTGCCTCTTTCTAAAGGCAGGGGGAATAATATCACCCATAACATTTGTCGGTAACAAGTCAGGGGAATGTGTACTTTTTTCAAAAGATGGAATTTTGTGAAATTCTCTTTATGTTTTCCTTATATTGTTGTACGCATGTGACATCTAAGTTATTCATACACTGTAGTAGTCTTCTCATCCAGCGGGTACTGCACAAAAACTTCAAAAATTCATAACTTTTGAACGGATTGTCTGATTTTCCTCAAACTTTCACTGATGTGTTCTACTAATATTGCTACATTCTCCCAATCCTTATGTTTATGAAGGTGAACTTGTCCTTTAAGCCCTTTGTTCATAATGTAATTGTTTATTTCAGATGTAGAATTTTCAGAATCCTCTTGTAATCACACAACAGGAAACGAGACTTTAGTGAATGGAAGGGCCATACGTCACAAGACGCCACACGGTCCACACTTGTGGAGCTTCATTCTCTGAACAGGCAGAGGAGCTTGAGACTCTGTTCTGCTTCGTGACCTGAGCTGTGGGTACCGTGGCTGGTTACACAGGTTTCTTTCAGGTGAAGCACCGCCGTTCTGGTAGGCTCTTTCTTTTCACAGACTCAACTTGGATATTGCTCACCCCTATCTATCTCTCACATGACCGGTCAGCTGACCCCTAAAGCCCCACAGGTCTGTTACATACTGTAGCTTGAGTTTTTTAAAACCACACACACACAGATACTCCGCAGAGCATGACAACAATGTGTGGAGCAGTGCGTTCCGATAGACTCCCCCCCCCCCCCCCCCCCCCCCGGACTGCGACACGGCCCTGTGCACACCCCCATCAAACCCCTTTGTCTTGTTCCCCTCTTCCACAGGTGGTATCTCCCACGAGGCAGATATGGTGCCTGCGACATGTATACATGCTATCAAAGCCCCTGCAACTCGCTGGTACAGCACTGTAGCCAGAGTAAATACAGACCCAGGAAGAAGTGATGGTGTTTGTGCACCGAACCACAGCATCCCAAACATACAGAGTTTTTTGGCACGTTCGGAGTGAGAGGTACAACACGCCTAAACATAGCAGTACAATTACACTGTGTAGAATAGTACCAGCAACAGGTGGTGAAGCACACAGTGAAGACACACTACATCTTTGAGCAGATGTTGAGACCCTGGTCAGAAAGGCCACCTCTTACCAGAAACAGGTGATTCCATGCAGAATCTGAGATCGACCTGACTGAAAATCGCATAAAAAGATTCACACAATTGGGAGAAATGCTATTAATAGCGTACATGTATCATCAAATACGAGCATACAAACAGCTTCTCACTTGCCTACACAATAGGCCCAATGTACACTCTGTATCCTCGGACAAATTGGTGGACATTGCACTTCCCTTTGTAATATTATGCAATCTCTTTTGCACAGGGCTTTTAGCACCAGTTACAGATCTATATCTATTTTGCTGTTGTTTTGCTTCCTGTTAACCTCCTTCCTCATCTTTTCCTTCATCTTCCTTTTCATTCTCTGCTCCATTCTCTCCTTGTTTCTTCTTTTTCCTTTTCTTTCCTTACTTCTCCTCATTCTCTCTGCTCTCCACCTCCACTTCATTTTGTTTTGTTATTCTTTTTGCTTTATTTCCTTCCTCTTTTTATTTCTTCTTTTCTTTTTCTTGAAAGTGGTACATCCCAAACAGAGAAAAATGTCAAACATGGGGCATGTCAACTAAATTCTTGTGTCCAGTCATTTTTGTTGCAACTGATTGACAAAGTGCCTTTCATTGACGTAAATAAGTACTGAGTTATGAGTATGCAGTGAATAAGCACCGATTATTCAGTGTTTTGGTACCAAACATTTAATAATCTGTGGTTATTTATGTCGATGAAGGGCAAATTGTCAATCAGGTGCAGCACTGGGCATGTCACACTCACATAAATTGGCTCTAAACCAGTATGTTTAAAGAATATAATACACACTGTATCATTATGTTGGATCACATTTGACAGTGGTATACCCAATCTATGGTTTCTATTGGGGGAGGGGGAGGGATAAATCAATTTAACTGAAAACCCATGCAAACAGAGATGGCGTGCAAATTTTCCTATGAAAATAGTACAACTGATGTACATGCACAGCTCTACAGGTGGCTTGGAGAAAAAAGAAAAACGAAATGAACTCTTTGTTGGTAAGTTTTCTTGCATGTCTGAGTGTAAAATACAATTCAACTGACTGATTCCCTTTAAACCACTTTTCTTGATATCCTACACACACTATGATTGGCACAAAATGTGTACATGTGATACGGTCTCTGGTTCAAATAACATCAACCAGACTCATTCATTTCATTAGAAAAAGAATTAAGTGACATTGTATTCCCTAATACATGTGGAAACATGATCTACAGACAATATATGACATCCCTAGAATGTTGTGTATGAAAATATTTGAGGTAATATCACTTCCTTTGCACAGAATGGACAAGTCTGACCTGACATGGTTGATTGATTATTCAAGCACAGTTCTAAATACTTTGTTTAGAATGGCTGAAAGGATCTGAAGGCTGTGAGTTGGTGGTCAATCCAGAAATAGAATTGAAGTCTGTCCAAGGTGATATCAAACTGAATACACCGACAGGTCATGTCAGATTTGACAGACTTTGCGAGACTTTGGTGAATGGGGTAGAAGACTTGAGGGTGATGGTAATTAAAAAGGGCTTTTTACACTTGTAAATTTTTGCTTAGTCCCGTACCAACGGTGGGGCTAAGGGGGGGGGCCTTAGCCCCACCGTTGGTACGGGACTATCCTTAGCCCACTTTCTGTTTACACTCGTTTTTGCTAAAGTGGGCTAGCCCCACCGATAGTCCGGTACTATCTGGCCCTGCAAAATAGCAGGGTTAGCACCGCAATTGAAGTGAAAGCAACTCCACTGTAGTAGGGTAATGGAAGACCCGTGTTCTGTAAACAAAAATGACCCCATACTCCTGAAATTTAATACCAGCTGTGGAGGAAGTGCCCTTCAAAATTAAGACATTATGACAGCGTGGGGAAACACATTCGATTGTCATATTCAGCAAGACAAAAACATTGAGCTTGCCAAAATGCAATACTCTGTATGATGTTTCACTGAAGTCAATGTTTGGTTTCTGGTAATAAAATCTTACTTTTTAAAAGGGTTCCTACTCAACAGACTTCATTTAATTACCAGTATTAAGTTGTTTTGATTTTGACATTCCCACGAATTCTACACTATTCAGACTTGCACAATTCATTAAAGAAAGACATCATAAACTTGCTCGAGAGCATGTACATATTAAGACAAACACAATTACAGTTTTTGTCTTTTCTTTTTTACTAATGCCGTAAGTTACAAATGCTGGTATCTGTAAAAGAGCTTACACGGTATGATCACAAGCAATTTCTTTGTGTGTGCATTCTTTATTTGTGTACATGTGATGTGCATGCCCGAAGATACCTTCTTTTGTAATAATATGGTGTGAATGGTACCGGTAACATCTCTCAAGAGTTGTTCAGTTCTGTTTTTTCATGGTAACAATTTCAAGAATCTGTAATCTGTTGTATGTCAAGTTCTATGGTCTAAAAAAACAGTTCAAAACAGCAGAAACACTAAATCATAAAATCCACACACATGTACACAGCTGTACACACAAACACTCACAAACACACAGTCCAAGGTCAACATTGAGAACCCACCATCATCTATGACCGCTACGGTGACCCCTGACCCTGTGATGTTGTGCTCCCAGATGCCTGTCACGTTGATATCCATACCATGATTCTTGGAATTGTGCTGAAAGAACAAAACAATAACAAAAACAGAAAAGAACAAAATGGATTATTATTATAATCTTTATCAATCATTACTCTTATCATGATGATGATGATTATTACTTTTATTATTTCATTTCTTCTTCTTCTTCTTATCATTATTATCATTATCATATTATTATTATTTAAATGTCATTGTTATTTATATTGCCTACATGTAATCCTGTGCTACTTTTGGCTAGCACAAATAATGAAACCCCTGAAAATAACTTCACAATTTTGTCTGCAAATTTGAATGGCTTGACAATTGTACAGCATGTACTCAAGAACCCACGAATATGATTTTGAGACGCTTAGCACGAACAATTAATTGCGCAAAAATATCAATGTTTACAGCTACCTGCTTTTAAAACCAACACACATTATCATGTATGGGACTACATACATGTACATACATTGTAGTATGCCAGTGAGAAATGATATGAAAACAACAATTTATGAAATCTGACAGACAACACTGCATGCCGCAATCAAGTGACAACTTGTTTTGTCGTCACCTACTAATCATCATTGTTTTTGCGCCAATTTTGGGGAGATTACACAATGCCCCTATTGAAACAAAGTGAAATGTGAACAGGAAAACATGAAAGGCTAATTCAGGCATTGCAATACAATGAAAACCTGCCCTGCATGCATCATAACATCACACAATGACAATATTACAGTCTCATGCAATAATGATCTACTGTATAATCAAATGATATGAGAGTTGCTCCATACATCACATATGTGACTACAGTATGTACAAATGTACAAATGTACCTTTGTACACTGTATAAACACATTCAAACTAGATGCATGTGTACACTTATACACATATGGGTAATTCCATGGGGTTGGGACTGAAATTGTGACATACAAGTTGAAAATTCAAGTTGGGTAAATTGAAATTTCCTTTTTCCCCCTGATTTGTTACTCCCATTCTTCAACTTATTCCACTAGAAATCTGTTTATTACTTCGCACACTTTCAGTCAGCATGGGTAAACAGGTATGGCAAAATACCTATGTTACATGGACTTCATTTGTTGACATCCTTCATAATTTTGTGTTCTGAAATGATAACAATGAACACATCCACGTTTTTTTTCGTCCATAGCACATCAACATGTTATTTAAGAGGCGCATGAGATCATTATTAGTAAGATTGTATGTTCTGATGTCAACTGCAAGCCACTTTTATTAACATGTTTTTTTCTAAAAACCATTAACAATTTCAATCAAAGGTTTAACTTTTTCATCAAGAGTGACACAATGGCAATATTCTTAAAAGCATCACAATTGAAGCAAGTGATTTGTATGGGTATTCAAGTGAAAACATGATTTTATTGTTATAATCAGGGGTTTTCAGTCAACAACCTCGCCCACAGTGTACTACCTACGTTACACAGACAGTATGTCTTTGTAACATAGGTACACTACGACATATCAACTGATTTCCTTTATTGTGGTGTGAGATGTTAAAACCTACACACATAGACTTTATGTATGTTCCCACAAATAACACTATTGTAACAGTTCTTTGGAATTATATCTACTGCACACCTGTGGAACAATACCTATGTTACACAGACTTCAATTCTTTGTAACTCTGGTATGAAAGAAGGCAGACTTAATCAGAAGAAGAAGAAGAAAGTGAAGCTTTACACAATTTGACCTTATATACACTAACAGCATCATCAACTAGTTGTTAACTAACTAAGAAAACTAATAAAGAGAAATCAGACAAGTCTTCTTGTCTTCTCCATGTTCTTTGTTTGAAATTAATTTCTGCTCTTTTGTCCAATGTCCATTTAGCCCTCGATTTTTGTTTTTCTTCTGTCCATTTTCCCTCTGTGCAGTTTTCTTCTTGTCTAGTTTATTACATTCGCTCTTCTTGGGTGTTGCTTTGTCGGCTTCCTCTCTGTTTGTGGAGTGCTGTGGATGTGTCCTTTTCACTCTTTCATGTAGTTTAAAATGTAGCGGTGGCAGAGGAGGAGCCATGGCAGATTCATCAACAAACTGAACAAAAGGTGTAAAGAGAAATAGAATAAAAAAATTAAAAGAAAGTTTTTGTCAGGATTGACTATATATTCCTGTTGATGTATCTGTGTGTTTATGAATGGAATTAAATAATTTCAACAATTTTGCTTACATTTCTACCTCTTGGCATACCCATTAGCTAGAGTTCCATGTGTACCTCCCACCAAAATTGGAAAAACAAGGAAAAGTAGAAATTACGCGGTGCGTAACATATGTCCCCGCCGGAAGTAGCATTTTGTAACAAAATGTGCAATATAGGTAAAAAATCAAGGTCAAAGGTCAAAGAAGTCAAAGGTCAAAATTCTGTGTAGAAGTTTTGAAGCCCTCACCTAGTGCCATCACATAAAGCAAATGGAATCGAAATTGGGTTAGAAATGGCGAAGGAGTAGCATTTTGTAGCCAATGTACAATATAGGTAAAAAATCAAGGTCAAAGGTCAAAGAAGACAAAGGTCAAAATTCTGTGTAGAAGTTTTGAAGCCCTCACCTAGTGCTATCACATAAAGCAAACGGAATCGAAATCGGGTTAGAAATGGCGAAGGAGTAGCATTCTGTAGCAAAATGCACAATATAGGTCAAAAATCAAGGTCAAAGGTCAAAGAAGTCAAAGGTCAAAATTCTGTGTAGAAGTTTTGAAGCCCTCAACTAGTGCCATCATATAAAGCAAACGGAATCGAAATCGGGTTAAAAATGGCGAAGGAGTAGCATTTCGTAGCAAAATGTACAATATAGGTCAAAATCAAGGTCAAAGGTCAAAGAAGTCAAAGGTCAAAATTCTGTGTAGAAGTTTTGAAGCCCTCACCTAGTGCCATCACATAAAGCAAACGGAATCGAAATCGGGTTAGAAATGGCGAAGGAGTAGCATTTTGTAGCAAAATGTACAATATAGGTCAAAAAATCAAGGTCAAAGGTCAAAGAAGTCAAAGGTCAAAATTCTGTGTAGAAGTTTTGAAGCCCTCACCTAGTGCCATCACATAAAGCAAACGGAATCGAAATCGGGTTAGAAATGGCGAAGGAGTAGCATTTTGTAGCAAAATGTACAATATAGGTCAAAGGTCAAGGTCAAAGGTCACGACTGAAATTCTGTGTAGAAGTTTCAAAGCTCCCATGTAGTGCTATCATATAAAGCAAACAGAATCAAAATTGGCTCATAAATGACAGAGAAGTAGCAAATTGAAGATTTTGATCACACACGGACGCACGCACGGACACACGGACACACGGACGGACAGACGGACGGACACACGGACACACACACGTACGGAGCCCGTTTCATAGTCCCCTGCTCGAACTCGTTCGGCGGGGACAAAAAATGGGTTATGCTTAAAATGATGTAAACATTATTAATGATAATAATAATAATATAGCATGTAAAACATAGGAAAATATCATTTTCATACTCTATGCTAAAAACTTGTTTTGATGTAAGCTAGGAAGGGCAGGTCGCTGCTCCCAGTGTCCTAGCTAAGGTTAGGGCTAGGGTCAGGGTTACGATTACGGTTATGGTCCTTAATAGACTCCCAAAATAATACTAGGCCCTATTTTATATTCATCCCCCATCGAAATTGTCGCCCTCTTTTTGAATGATAGTGAGAGCAATAATAGTCCAATTTTGATTGGGGTTCATAATCTTATTGAAGCCTTTCCTACCCACTACCCACCCAAACTGAATAGGACACTGGCATTTTAGCTTTGAGACTTCACAGTGGGTGAACATGGAATGGAAATGGTGAATCCTTGTGAAATGTTAACAACTTCATCAGAGCATCTAACAGGTCAATGAAATCTTGGAAGGAAAACAGTTACATTTTCGAAGTAAAGCTGTTAAAGAGAAAGAATTTCACAGCTCCTAGTTCCCTCAATATCACCAGCAAAATAAGGCAAACTCTGTTTCTCTAGTTCAGATGCAGTCTGGACATCTACATTTTCCAACTAGTATATAGTGATTAATACTAACTCTAGCACGTCTACCTTGGTAGATACCATGACAAAAGGGTCCAAAAATTCACAATAATCGGGAGGTAAAACAAATTTATATTGCAGTGAAGATACACTGATATACTTTTGTATGGTTTTCTAAGAGAGGAATTATATGCTCCTTTTGCAGAGACCGGCATGGACGGAAAATTTGGCGATCAAAATTATGAACATGAACCTGTAACAAATATCTCAGTATGTGGGACTACAGTATCATCGTCCACAGTATTTTTGGCCAGTTCAGAGGTTTAGATGTCGTTTTTTTTCTCTAATAGAGTTACAGAATGTGACAAATGTTATTATTTTCGTAAAATAGCGTAAAAGCTTACCAATTGACATCAGAAACATTAAAACTCCTGTACCTACGTTACATGGACAACGGCAGAAAAACAGATCTTGCGCTGTCCAGGTAGGTGTATATTGGCTGTGAGTAGTTTTTCTGCCATTGGGGGAGGACTGCCAGTGACATGAATACGATTGCTGAAGTTAGTAGCTCTTCTTTTTATCGCGAGACGTGTCTTTCCTTACCTACGTTACACGAAGAGGCCGGACATCGCACTGAAGTACAGTGATATGTTCCGTATTTTCTCGTTTATTTGGAGGATTTTGAGGCTAATTTTTGGATAAGAATACTTCTGAAATATAAATCTCATTATAGAAATAAAGTTTCTGATCATATTATGATTGGAAGTGTATGTAAAACCATGCTATACCTATGTTACAACAAAAATTGCCATGGACATCGTTTGTAACATAGGTATGAGGTTGCTTGAAGATGCTCTGGTGTTCTTATTTTGTTACAAATGTTTATGTGCCTTATAGTCTTTGTAGAAGTCACCTTGCCTCTCTTAATTATGATAGGCATAATGCTGAAAGGTTGTGTATTCCTGTTTTACATTGCCATGAAAATGGCATATATTTATGTCACAACATAAACCACAAAAAACCATGGGACATCATTAATGAAACAGTCATAGACAAAATACATTTGTACACAGGCTTGTTTTTTTTCCATCAAATAATTCTTCACACATTTCTCTTCAAGAATAACTGCAAACCACAGACAATTATTTGATAAATTTCTCAGAATATGACTTTTATTCCCTGCACAACATGAAAATCTAGAGAAGACCCAACCCCATGGAATGACCCATATCCATTGTACATGTACGTATGCATTATACAACATGTAAACTTACAACTTGTACATTGTCATAGCTACAATGTAACTCTGCATCGGAAAACTAACTACACTGCATTGTAATACGTACACTGGGAAATCAGAACATGATGCACATGTTCGGTATGTAGTACTACACTGTGCAAAGGTACATTGTACCTCGAAAAAGGCTAGAAATCATAGAACGGTCTTCCCCTCCCTCCCTCACCACACACACACACACACACACACACACACACAACCACATGCGCACACACACATTCAGTGCACAATTTAGGCCTCACTGGAGCATCTTACAGTTTGTATATATACATGAAAAAAGAAAGAAAGAAAGAAATGAAACAGATACAAACAATATAGTTTGTTGATCTGCCGGTATTGCAGTACATTGTACTGCAGAGGGTACAGAGTGTTGTCTACGAAGCTGGCCCGTACTGTAGGCACTGACATGTGAGTGCATTAGAAAATCAGCCTTTCACAGTGCTTTGTGTTTGGCCAACCTTGGAGAAGCATAAAAGTTTTTATCAGTTGTAGATTTTAGAGAAAGAAAAAGAAAATAAAAAGACGAGAGAGGCAAAGGAATCTGCATGCCACAATGTACAGTGTATGATCTTCATTGTACTGTATATAACCCAAACTGACCCCCAGCAAATAGAGGGCTTTTGTCCAGCTTCAAGGCTGTTTAGTCTGAGTTTTGATTTTTTTTTTCAATGCCTTTCCTAGTTTTGTTTACATGTTGAAAGGCCGGCAATATCGGTAACAGAAGGATTATAGAAATCTCATTTACACTATTGGAAGCAAAAACAGAATTTAAAGAGCATCTGGAGATTTTTGTTGTCTCTTCCTGTTTCTTGGCTCTTGACACTATCTTTTGAAAGAAAACCAGACAAAGTAAAAAATGTAAGTCTGCCAATTTTTTTTTTTTTAAGGGATGATATTTTTGGTTTGGCGCTTCAGGTTTTTGAACTTTTTGTGGGATGATGAGAAACCTCTTTTGAAATAAGAAAGAACATACCATTAAGAGAGCAATTCAAAGTTTATTTCATGAACATTGGTTTGGAAATTATATGGCTGTGATATCCGAAAATTTAAAGAAATTGTAATAAAAGATGGGACCCACCTTTTATTAGGACCACTTTTACATTGTTTTTGCATATCTCAGCCATTAGGCATTTAAAAACCAAATTTCCATGAAATAAAATTTGAATTCCTCTTGGAATTGTCTGCTCTTTTTTCATCAGTAGTTTCTAATTATCTCGCTAAAAGTTAAAATTTGAATTCCCCATCTCAACCAAAATGATAATATCCCTTTAATTTTTTGTTGTTGGGATGTTAAACAAAATGCACATGACCAGCTTGAATATTAAAAAAAAATATATAAAAAAAACCTTTGATGTGTATTTACTATTTTATAGCATTCACAATACTGTGAGACATTCTTCTTCAACCATACAAAATTTTGTGAAGGTTGCAATTAAAGGGATTTTCCCTACAAACTTTAGCTTCAATAACAAAACAACTGATCTATGTAAAGCTACTTGCTTGTGAGACCACATTAGGAACCGTTGAGTGTGTTTATACAGAGAAGCAAAATACGCGCTCATGCCGGCTCATGCGAGAGGACCTCTTGAATTTTGCTCTGTATAAACACGGCGTATGCCGGCATACGCCACCAAATGCAGGCTCATGCGAGAGGTTCCGTCCGCCACCTTTTGAGGTGGCCGATGCGAGAGGATCCTCGCGTATTTTGCTGTGTGTTTATACAGACGACCGAAATTCGAAAGGTAGCCGGAAAGCGTGTTTTAATATCTGTCATGATCGAACCACGTCTTTTCCTTCTACTGTTTTACTGAAAAACTGGATTTCAATTGATCATTGGCCGGGTGATTGTCAAGAGGAAAGTTACAAGAATGACCTTCAAGCTTGGTGGTCCTGATGACTTTGCCGGTGTCATCTTGATTTTTTTCATTTTTTTCCATCATGCAATAAACTGCACTGCGAACGTGACCTATGCTTGACCCCAAAATTCGAGAGGTCCGGTTCAGCTGAGGTCCGCTCGCATCGGCTCGCATTGGCTCGCATGAGCCGGTATTTTGACTTCTGTATAAACACGAGAAATAAGCGCGCCGATGCGAGAGGCTCCTGTATAAACACGCACAATGTCTACATTTTAAACAGTTCTGGTGTCCTCTGTATCCAGCACCATACATTGGACTGTACATGTACAATGCACATGTTGCCAGCCGAGCAGGCTGGCAGATGCATTCATAATGATGCCTGTGTTTCAATGTTCTTTTTATGCTCATGTACGTACACGAACTATGTGTTTCGACAACAACTCGATGCTACATGTGGCAATTTGTACATGCACATTCAAAACTTCCGTACTGATATTCTTGAATTTGTTTGCAAGATTCGGAAGCAACCGCTGTAGTTCAAACAAGTAGGCAGTACATTGTACATGTACCACACTTTTAAACAGTAATTCCTTTTAGCTACAGTTGTACAGTTATGCACAGGCGCTCAACATGGAAACAACCTGCTCATTGATTGATTGAGTTTCCTTCCTTAAAACAGAAGTTACCCTTGATAAACATCCTTTACAAAACAACCAGAACGACATCATCATCCCAGAATCACTGTACATGTACTTGGCTCTCAGAATTTTTTCAAACCTGGCAGCTTATACTTACCAAATGCCACTGACTAGAGTAAGAAGGGTCATCGAATTCCACGGACCGCTTAAATCTCCTACGTATCGTCTGCTGGTTGAACCACTCGATCAGCGGGTGCTGCGCCAGTGCTGCCTCTGTCTGGCTGCGAATTTTCCCGACAAGATCCCAGTTCATACTGCCATTCAGGGCCTGGTGGTAGCTGTCAGTGGCAAACAAGTAGTGGCCCACCAGCTCCCCGACCTGGCCGTGGTTCCTGAGCCCAAGATCCTCGGCCACGAGGTGGGCCAGGGAATCGACTCGAGTTCTGTTCACACTCTTCCTGTGATTCTGGTACTGGATTTTAACAGCCCACGACAGCGTCTCATGCTCGACGCTACTCCCCTGAGAGCTAACATCATCCGGGTCCAGCGGGCCACCGCTGGAATAGAAGTCCAGATAAAGTCCTCGCGAAGGTTGTGCCACCAAGATCCACAAGATGAACACGGTCAGTCGAATTTGTAACTGGACGAGGACACAGAAGAAACTCCCCCTCTCTTTCATCTTTATACCTCCTTCCATCGCTAGTGTCGAAGCTGGGGTGGCACTCTATTACATAACCCTACCCCAACTATTCCGGTATGGGGGTGCAGGACACCCTCTCCTGGCAAGAACACCGGCCCCTGTGGTGCTCCACGAAAAGACTGCTAAACCGTGGCTACAATGCCCATGCATTCCAAGCACACCCTGTGGAGAAAGAAAACATGGTATTAAAACTTTAATAGAAATTAGAATCCCATCGTGGTTCTCTGGATAATCTATCAGTTTCCTCAAGTTCAATCCAACAAGGAATAATGCACAGAGAGGCACCCTTTACTTTAGCTGTATGCATGTAATCTCTACAATCTTCTCCTTCAATCGCTTCTCTGAGTCTTTACACCCTGCTCATGGTCTATAATTTGTTACAGATTGGAATCTTGAAATGTGATAGCCGCTTGCATCAGTTGAATACAGTTTGCATTAGAAATAAATTTGAAATAAGACCATTTCTGGATTTACATGATTTGATACACACACACACACCCAGAAGATAAGTTTCATAGATTCATCTGGATAAGGATCATTGTACAAAACCTTCATCATCACCATGGGCAACCCTGTGTGGTACTTTACAAACAGCATCTTCAAGAGGTTATCCCTTTTTTTTTAAAGGACTTGTTAAGAGAAACTTGGGCTTATCACAACTTTCAACTTTTTATGGATATATTGACATTTCAAAATATGATAAAGTGACATTTATGGATACATACCAGTGATAAGGCAAAAAGAACATAACACTTTAAGGTACAAAAGACGACATGACCAAAGCAGGGTCTGGAATAACAGACTAGAATAACAAAGAAAATTTTTGGTGAATTGACCCATGGACATACAGTGTAAGTAATACTGTAGGTCCATGGTTGACTAAACCAAGGAGGGATGGTACATGTAGCTGGAGGGATAACTCCTTCACCAAACCATCCTAGCTTTCACACACCTACCAAGACTGCTTTAATTTGAAACATGATTGTAGTGAAGCATCATTAGAATCATGTTTCAAATTAAACATATGTGCCATGTGCATGCAAACTGGAATCATGGAGGGTGATTTGAAACATACAGTTGTAATTCCAATCATGTTCTAAATGACAGTCCAGAAGTGTTTTCCAATCACGTTTTGCCAGAATTAAGCAACCAAATTACCACGTGTGAACATAACAAACTCCAATTATGTTTGAGGGTGGAGATCAATCAGTCCCACAGAAAAACGGCTCAAGAGTAAGAACTTGGAAAACAGCTGAACTTCTCCTTGCTCTGAAATTAAAAACTGCAGAATATGTGAAGCCTTCCCCTGTCATGTGAACGAAAGATTTGAATCGTAGAAGGTTTGCAATCGTACTTGTAATTCAGCATTCAAATTAAGCACTCTCGGTATGCGCAAAATCACGGCATGCCTTCAGAAATGCCTGACCAAGGAGTTTTCATATTAATGACCACTCCTTGTTCTGACAACATGGGTTGGTAAACTCACTCATGCTTTCAAAATTTATACCCCAGGGTAAACTCTTTCTAGTGAAATGGAAAACCCCAATAATTCCTAGGATTAAGCTGATGAACTGTTAAAACCTAGCCACTGATGTGCAACAAGCATCTCTAAGACTTGAAAACAATTCAAAGCAATCTTTCCACTCAGTCACGCACAGTCCGACTGGCAATAACAAGAAGTACATGTACTGTAGACTATGAAAGTTTTGTGTTTAGAATTTTGTTGGTTGTCACTTTTTGCTTTGCACTACGCTGTACTTTTTGCTTTTCATTGCCTAAAGTGGTGAATGAACCAAAGTTTCTGAAATTACATGAATTATGTCTTCATCATGAATTTACTAATGAGAATGCACCATAGAAATCATACTACAATGTACCTAGATGTAGATCGAAACACTGAAGGATATACCTCTCTGCTTGTTTCACAGATAGGGAATATCTACAGTCTAGAGCCATATTCCATTTGGCCTACAAGCCTCACAGACATGTATGGCACCAGACTGTAGTTTTTGTATGCCCGTATTTTATGAACAAGCAGGGGGTACAGTTGAAGAGTTTCTTCGCAAACACTGATAAGTCCATTTTTTAAGATTTTGAAGTACGGCCTCCGTCATAAAGTACAAAATAATACCTTTTAAGTTTTAAATGATATATTGGTCACTACATATATCCTGTAAAGGTATATTTTTGAAGTTATGGCCAAAAGAAGCAAAAAATTCTTATTATTCTCTTTCTTTCAGTTCTTTCAGTTGTAGCATAACTTTGGTGAGCGGATGCTCAATATCCTCTGAATCATGAAATGATATACCTGATCCTTCAATTGGCAACACAAAATGCCTGAAATCATGCTTGCACTGCAAGATGGGGTGTGGGGGCAGTTTGGTTTAGCAATACATGTCTCAGGCCCTAATTAATATTCCTACAAAAATGTGGACTTTGACTCATTAACTTGTAATGTGAGTATTCCGGAGAAGTTCGAAGATGACAAATCAAAATTTAGCTACCCATGAGAAGCTTGTGAAATCAATCATGTTCTTTTAACCATTCATTGTACCTGAAATTAGATGTTAGTGTGTGTACAGTGTGGCACTGCATCTTTTAGCAATAACAGTTTAATATTACTATTTTAAACCTGTTGAGGAAGGACTGCTTTTGCTATACAACATGCATTTCCCATCGACACTTGCCCGAGTACTGTATACTCGGGACTCGTCTTCAACGGGTTAACAGGAAGACTTTAAAAAAACTCTTCAAATTGAGCCCACCTTTTGTTGCGGACATTTGTTTAGTTTGGATAATGTAGAATTATTGACATCCATCCAATTTTAACATTTAAACATCATTTATTGGTAACACATTTTGGCAGATGAAATGTGGTTGTTTCCTTCTGAAATGTGGCAATATTTTTGTTGTATCTATGTTTGATTTTTTTTTTTTTTGGGGGGGGGGGGGATCTGGACAATTTGCTATGCAGTGTGTGTACACGAACAGAAGACCTTTTTTTGTTTGTTTTTTAATCCCACAATGCAAAAACCGGTCATTTGTGTTTATACAGTACTGTAGGCATGCAAAGTCTGGAGATTCAAGAGCCAAGTATTCTTGTTTTTTTCTGTGTGTGTGTGCAAAATAATCAATTTTTGCATCGCAGTGAAAAAACTGATTACTCCTTTGTGTGAATGCAACAATCATTTATCCTACAAATGACATGATGGGTTACCTTAAGTGTTTGTTACCCCAATGTCGAAGTAGTTCCTGCCTGGAGTATACATTTCAAGTATCCATACATTGCACTACATGTATGTCCAGACTAATCTGTTCTGGCGAGTTCAGACAATAGACAACATTCCAAACCACATCAAATTGGCCACTGTCATCTTGCAATGTCTCTATGCACCAACAGAGACAAAAAACAAAAAACAAACAAACAAACAAAAAAACAACAACATAAAAAATGACAACTACAGTAAATCCCAAAGTTTGCAATGATGGTACTACACTCCGACTGTACATAATTGCAGTACCAGTACAAGCTACAGACAGGTAGAGAGAACTGTACAATATTAATGATCTCCCCCTACATGTACATGTTATAGTAAGTATTTGGGCCAAATGCATCCTGTGTTCAGGAGATAACTGCATGTCTATTGCCCCTGGAGGCATCATAGGCCTGTTCCCATTGCACAGAAACAAAACTTGTATAATTTTCATACCATACTTTGTTTCCTTGCATTACCTATTCACAAAGACCTTCATTTCCTTTTTCTAATTTGAAACATACACTCTCCTTCGACTTGTTACAGATGCATGGCAAGGGTGATATTATTCCCCCTGCCTTCTGAAAGAGGCAAACCATGTGCTCTTTTATTATGCAAGAAAAGTGAAAATACATTGAATTTTCTTTCTTTCTTTCTTTCTTTTTTACAGACTGATTATATTCTACACATGCGACATCACGAACCTTCTTATCCAGCAATGGCAGCACTGAAACTTCAAAAATTCATAACTTTTGAACAGATTGTCTGATTTTCCTCAAACTTTCACTGATCAATGTGTTCTACTATTGCTGCATTCCCTCAATCCTTATAATACAAACAATTTCTGGAGTCAAAAAGGGCCTGACCTTTCAACCATGGCAGAATCTTTGTCAGAGGCAACATGACCATCATCTTGCCTCTGAAGAAGATTCTGCTAGGATTAAAAGCTCAGGCCCCTTTTGACTCCATTTTACTCCATTGGCTCGCCAGTGTTGGATAAGCAGTTTTCAGCAGCTTTTTTTTTTTTTTTTTTTTTTTTTTTTTTTTTTTTTTTTTTTTTTTTTTGACACAAACAATTTCTGTCTATATCAAGATGAAAGTGTTCTTTTAAGTCTTTGATATCATTAATAGTGTGTCTGATTTTACTCTGCCTACTGTACTCAAGCCAACTTGGACACAGACACTTCAAAGCAACAATGATTCTCAACCCTGCAAATTATTTAAAGGACAAGTTCACCTTCATAGACATGTGGGTTGAGTGAATGCAGCAATATTAGTAGAACACATCAGTGAGAGTTTGAGCAAAATCGGACAATCTGTTCAAAAGTTATGAATTTTTGAAGTTTCTGCTCACTCAAGGCTGGATTAGAAGACTACTATAGCTTGTGATGTCACATGAGTACAACGATATAAAGAAAGAATAAAGAAAATTCAACATATTTTCACTTTTCTCGCATAACAAAAGAACACTTGACTTCTCTCTTTCAGAAGGCAGCAGGAATAACATTACCCTTAACATATGTCAGTAACAAGTCATAGAAATGTGCACTTTATTCAAAAAGTAAAGTTTTGTGAAATTCTCTTTTTATTTTCTTTATATGGTTGTACGCATATGACATCATACACTGTAATAGTCTTCTCATCCAGCAGTGACTGCGCAGATACTTTAAAAATTCATAACTTTTGAACAGATTGTCCGATTTTCCCCAAACTTTCACTGATGTGTTCTACTAATATTGATGCATTCACTCAATCCACATGTATATGAAGGTGGACTTGTCCTTTAACTTACCTACGGGTCTGTATGAGGTGCTAAATTTTGTGTGTATTGAATAACCTTCTTTGAAGACTCTTAAAGGTCCAGTTTACCTTTGGGAGCAGTGATTTGAAAATTTTTCAAGATATTGCCTTTCATGCATATGTATGTGTAGGTCTGTTGTACCACAAAACACTCTCCCAGATAATTTTTGTTTGCAATAAAGCCTAAAATATATTATAAGGAGAAGTCAGTATTTTTCTCAATAAACCGTAACTGTAGACGGCTTAGTTTGGAAACATTTTTATTGTAACTGTTGTTCACATTGTGTATATTTGACAATACTTAACATCAATATTACTAATTCAAATTTTCACAGTGGTTGTTCCTATCCCTAACTCACATTTTAGAACTATTTTAAAGCACTAATGCTGGGTTTTTGCTTCATCTGCAAACATTGGTAAATTATGCCTTTAACTCACCTGTGCTAAATTTTGCATGCATGAATTCATATCAGAATAACCTACTTTAAATACTCTTGGTAATCCAAATTTTCCTGATAGTTAACAGTTTATATTTGCTCTCAGTATCAACATCATGCAACTGTCAGATGCGAATTATAAAATTTTACTCTCGGCTGTTCAAAAATGTTGTATCAATAAAATGTATTCATGGTGTCATTCACTGTACCAATACTCTTTTGAGATGAAATTGCAATCTATTTCAGAGATTCTACACTCATTCCCTCCTTGGTGAGCCTAAAAATAAGGGTAAGAGTTTACTGCTAAGGTGTACAATGTATAATAGACGCAGGTTGGGCATGTAAGATGGGGATAAAATGTGGATGTACGCATCACAGCCAACAATGAAGCATTTCCTGGAGTATATCACACAGACTCTCTTTTCTTTGTTGTATTCAAATTATTCTACATCCACATACAGTGTACTTAGTGGCATTCTTCGAAAAAGACACTTATAGGTCGGGGGGGGGGGGGGATGGGACGGGGACGGGGGCGGAAAAGTCACACTATTACTCATCTACTGCTTACGTGTGTGAGATTTATAACTTTAAAGTTGGCTCCGTGTCATGACAGGAAAGCTCTTCATACTGGTACCATGTACAACAAATTGTACAATGTAGTACACTAGCACCAATAATGTAGCATGCTGTGGCCTGTGCAATTATTACAGTGTACATGTACCTGTTTGTTATCACATTTGATATCGTAATGAATGTCACACATTTTACTGACAGAGTTACATACATTTATGTGATAGTGCATCACAAACCCAACAAAAAGTTGCATGCCTTGATTTGATGTGAGGACTCAAAATCGGTGAAATGGTTCAACCTGGTCAATCTTGAGTTTTTCATATTTTCCTTGACGGACAAGTCCACCTTCATAGACATGTGGATTCAATGAATGCAGCAATACTACACGTCAGTGAGGGTTGTAGGAAAATTGGACAACCCGTTAAAAAGTTATGAATTTTTGAAGTTTCTGCTCAGTCACTGCTGGATGAGAAGACTACTGCCTGTGATGTCATGCGTGTGTACAATGATATTGAAAGAAAACACAGAAAATTCAACATATTTTCACTTTTCTCGTATAATGAAAGAACGCTTGACTTGCTTCTTTCAGAAGGCAGGGGGAATAATATTACCCTTAACATATGTCAGCGACAAGTCGAGGAAATGTGGAATTTTTTTTTTAAATTGAAATTTGTGAAATTCTCTTTATATTTTCTTTATATCGTTGTACGCATATGACATCATACACTGTAGTAGTCTTCTCATCCAGCAGTGACTGCGCAGACACATTCAAAATTCATAACTTGTGAATGGATTGTCCGATTTTCCCCAAACTTTCACTGATGTGTTCTAATAATATTGCTGCATTCACTCATTCCAGGTGTATATGAAGGTGAACTTGTCCTTTAAGACAATTCTTCTTCTACAATATTCTTAAGATTGAGATCATAAAATGAAAGGGGAAATTGTGTTTTTAGCAGTTTTTCTAGAACACATTTTTTTTTTTTTAACCCATTAAGGACGAGTCCTGAGTGTATATTCCAGCAAGTGTCCATGGGAAATGCGTGTTGTAGCAAAATCAGCCCATACTCAACGGGTTAATAGAATAGTGTTACATTAAGTACATATATACATGTACAGCGATGTCCTACAGCTACAGGCCCCTTTCATTTCTTACAAGTCCTTTACACACTCTTCACTTTTCACTCTACAGCAACTATTGAAAGGATAGTGCTACTGCTTTGAAAGTTGGTATTAGTCATGGACAGAATTGTGTTAATAGAGCATGTACTCAGTTTCAGCTACTGATAATCCCTTCGATGTTGTTGCTTTGGTGCATTACATCCTGTTTTTCCTTTCTCTCTCTCTCTTTTTTTTTTTTTTTTTTGGTCCCATCCACTGCTGAGCTAGCAAGGCTTGATAAGACAAAGTGCTTGAACAGACCCTATACATGTACAGTATATTGAACATACATGTACATCGGAGCCTCTTTTCTCAGTACACTTTTCCAGAGCGTGTACAATCATGTACAAAATGTACCGGTACCTTGCAATATTTCGACAGGTTAGGAGAGTCCATTTCATTTGAGTTACACGTCATTTAGCCCCTAACTAGAAATCCAGGTCTGGTGACTTTTTGCTGGTTTTGTGATGGAGGATCATACTGTACAATGTATATATGGAGGCACAAGAAGAAAATACTCTCCCATGCATGCTTGCAGGAACAGAATGTACAACCGCATGGTTTGGTGTGTACACTGTACAGTGTACAGTCTGTGCTCACTTTGGACTAGTACATACATACATTGTATGGTAGGCCGTTGTAGCTTTGTGGTTCCAGGGCTGCCAACTCTCATGCATTGAGAGTGAGACTCACGCAATTTGGTCCTTTCTCACTCTAAAACTTTATTTCATTTGCATGCATTTCTATTGATCTCACTCATTTTGACTCCTAAATTATAGCATTGGCCTACGGGAGTCTCACTCTCAACTAGTGTCCAGTGTTGGCAGCCCTGTGGTTCATTATCACTGACACTAGAATAAGATTTGAGAGTTTCAGGCACATATTATCATAATACTGTATAGCTGCAAAAATGTCCGTACAAACCATACGATTTATCTATCCACAAATCATTCTTATAAATGAAAATTACTCAAAGGGGGTTGTTTTGCACAGAAGCCAAAAGTATACTTTATAAACAAAAATTCTAAAATATCAAATTTTACCAAAAAAAAAAAACCCAAAAAAGTAGGCCTATTGTACATACACTGTAAATTACAAATTCTATCCTGATCATCAAATGCAAGCCCAACTTTATGCTATTGTTCAAGTTCTCTGTGAGATCACATTGCACAGCAGAAGAATTACCATAGGTGGCTTATAAATAGTGTACAGTGTACAGTGTAGGCCTACCTAGATGCTAAATGTTGCAAGCTTTACATTCTCAGACTATATGTAGGCACATCTTTCCCTGCTTGCCCACCCCCCACCCCCCCCCCCCCCCCCCCCCCGACCTCGACCTCAATCATATGGATAAAGCGAATGCTGTGACAGCACAAATATACCCATTCCATGGATCCCATTGAATCAAACATCAGATGTTATAATGCATAAATTAAGACTTCATCATTGGACTTCTACAAAATGATGCTAAAGCAATGACATCTATACATGTACACCTTGTAGGTTCTATGTCAAAACCCTACATTTCTGTATGTCAAATCACCCTCCACAACTATTCTGACAAAGCAATGTCCCTGACAAACAAAAACAGTTCAAACGAACAAAAACAGAGAAAAGCTCTGTAGCCACTTTGCATTCAGATTATGAGGAAGTTTCATCTCATCTTAAGTCTGATGTGTGAATCCAGGAAACTTGAATGATTGTGAACTTGATAAAATAGAGTATAGCATCATGAGTCACACTCAGCTATGTGGAGATGCACGGTTTCAATCTTTGAAAAAAAAAAGCTCAAGAATATTGTCACAAAGAAGAAGAAGAAGAAGAAAAAGAAGAGAAACAAGTTTTAAGATAAAACAGCGATGATATTGAGGTTTGCTGAAAAAATCAGAAATAAAATTTTCAGATGATTTTGATATAATATACATGTATGGAAAAGTCAAAATGTGCACATAGATTTGAGAAAAAATCTGAAATCAGATTTGAATCTACAGAATATCACGCCTGATAAAAGTTGACACTCTGACGTTAACTTCTTAAAACAATCTTGAGGTCAGATGCTTTAATAGCATGTGATGTCATACTAAAGTTTTATGCACTTGTCAATGTAATGACGCACCCCACTACCCCCGGACATGGGTGCGTCATGGTCATTTTTTGACTGACCACACGGGGTTTTTGACGGACACCACAGTCACTTTTTTGACGGACATAACGCTGCAAGTGACGAACACCACAGTCACTTTTTCGACGGACAACACGTTGAAAGTGACGCACACCTCGGTCACTTTTTTGACGGACATCCTCGGTACATTTGACGCACCCCCGTAAATACTGAAACGATTTTTGCATACGTTTTATTCAAGCAATTTCATTTTCTTTTGGTTCGTACACATAATTTGTAAAAGTTTTGGCAAGTTTCCCTTACCATGTAAGCACCGTATTGTCATTCACCGTACATCACGCTGCTGCTACGATATTCCGAACGGTAGTATGTATTCTGTGCATGCAATCCATACATGACAATCACAGAATGCGCTTTGTGTGCGCGGCCATTGCTAGTGCGGTGGATGCATACTGCTGCAGCGCAGGTAGGTACACACCACGCCACGGCATTCATCTTCCCGCTCGAGTACTGCGTAACTACAGCCTAGTCGCGGTACGTAGAGATTCGCACAGCTAACAGCGTCGCGCGCGCGTCTGGCCAGCTGGTCGGGCTATCCCCGCGAGCAGAAAATACTAGTAGCATGCGGCAGGCAGTTCTTCTGCTGCCGTTTCGACAGGAAAGATTGAACTAAGTTGTTACATCGCTGAACAGTCCCTGGTTTGAGATTGAGTATGCATGATTTCATGGGTTTGTTGGAGGGAAAATGTAAGGAGAAAGGGTGGCTTTTAAATTCTTTGCTTGCCAGATTCTGGCAAGCATTTTTTCCTCTTATTCCAAAACGCTTCCCGACTTTGATTTTCACTTGCCGCGGGAAAGCGCTCACTGTAATTTCACTCGCGGTACGTGTATCCGGGACCGGTAGCCGCGTGCAAAAATGTGTGCAGTTTTCCATAGCCAAGTAACGTACCATGACGCACCCCTCGGTTCAAAATAATGCGTGTTATTTTCCATAGCCAAGTGACGTACCATGACGCACCCCTCGGTCAAAATTTTGACCGACAATGATGGGATTTTGACGCACCCCTCGGTCAAAAATTTGACGGACAAAGCTGGTAAAATGACGAACACCTGGGTCACAAATTTGACGGACCAAACGAGGAAATGACGCACCCATGTCCGGGGGTAGTGGGGTGAGTCATTACATTGACAAGTGCATTAGTCATGGTGAATGCACTGCATCAAGATCTGAAAAAAAAATAATAAAAATTGGATCTTTAATGGAGGACAGTTTGCAATTTGGCAGTTTTTCCAGGGTTTGAATATCATAGAAAGATCAGTGACCTCCGAACCTGTGTAATGATATTGCCATGCATCAGATACTATACGCCAAGAGCAGTGCACAAAGCTTTAGAGGACTGTGATCAGAACTGGATTTGAAGAAAAAAAAAATACCTACGATTATTACTTTGTTTCTACTGCAGACTGTTCATTGCTTGATTGGATACCCATCTAACTCACAGAGGTAACTCAAGAAGTAAATTGACCTACATGTTGTAGTTCTTATTCGTGAACAGTCTATAACTTTACAATTACAAATTTGTAAGTATTAGGATTTATGTACACACAAAGCCCAAGGGCAGAGCTTTGCCCATGCTGAGGAGATCAGCATGAAGCTTGAAGGAAACAGCTTACAGAGAAGCTGTAGGACAGCAGTGGCAGATTCACAGGGGGGTGCAGCTGGCAAAAAAAAAAAAAAAAAAAAAAAAAAAAAACAGACATGTACATACATGTACAAACTGTACATACAATGTACAACTTGCAAAATTTAATCTTCCCCTCATGTGCAGTATGATGATGAGTTTGTACAATAAAGACGATGTCTCTCATTCTCGAAAGATTCAAAAGTCTTGTCATGAAATTCCGGTCCATTTTAAGTGCATATTAAGACAGTGTGGTTTGATTCACTAGACAAACTTGTTCTAGAGAATTGTTAATAACACATTTAAGAACTTTACAGTTTACATTTATGCAATGACGTTCTGAATCAAGGCGATTTCACAGGTCATTTGGAAGGAGAAAACGTGCGTGTGATCATTTTATGAGGATGGGGGGTGAGTTCAGAAACAAAAAAACATGATCTGCAAAACTGTACAGAGGTGCGAGTGTGAGATCTACAGTGTACATGTATGCATTGCATCAACAGTATGTGTTTGTGTATCCATAGCATACAATGAGTACATTGTACAGGAGCAGGGTATTGTAGAACTAACTATAATACAAAGCCCTTCGCACGGTGTCTGGTCGGGCTACTGTAAAAGTTTACTAAAACCATAGATATTTGCAGCATGAAATTTTTGCGAATTGGGTCATACAGCTCTGAAATATGCCAGCAGTGGTAAAATAAATCTTTAGTCATAATGTCCCATCTTGTGTGAGACGGGGTTATTGTCCCTGATGGGTAACTATTTCTGCAATGATATTCAATCAGAATCAGTTTGAGGTATGGGTACAGGTACAGCAGTGGTTTAGGTTGTACACTTTATTTGCTATTATTAGTATTAACCCATTGAGGACGAGTCCCGAGTATGTACTCGGGCAGAGGTCTTGATGGTAAATGCATGTTGTAGCAAAATCAGTCCGTCTTTAACGGGTTAAAATTGTTCCTACACACTTGAGCACAGAGAAATGTACGGTTTGTAGTCATTTCCAAAAGCCATCGTGGTCCATCATGTCCTGATTTGTGTTTTAATTTTCTGCTGTGCTCGATGTATTACATTATTACATGTAGGTTCATTCATTGTACAGTGTAAAGAGCAGAGTGCAATAACCCATTGAAGTGGTCTGCCCCTAGGGCCCCTAACATGTACAATTTCCACCTATTTGTATAATTACATGCTGAAAATCACCCAATTTCCTAATTTAGAAACCTTTTGTTAAATGTCATCAGCCTTCAGCTGCGCGGCGCCTTGCCCAAGCAGAGCATGCGCTTTAGAGTGCGTATTGTACCATGCAAACCTCAAATACGTTTGAACTCCCAAATAAGTTCACCCTATCAGCCAAAAGATAACAAATCCATAAAAATTCCCCGACCAGTACCAACATTTAATCATCTCATCTGTTCCTTGTGTCATTATCAATTTTTCCTTCAATTTTCATTTTACAAATTCCTTTCACAACCTTTTGAGTTTATATTTTGCAAACACACAAACAAACACCAATGAAACATATCTTCCTTCCTTGGTAGAGGTAATATTAATGCTATCAATATTACAAGAAAAAGACGTCTATAGGTACCACAAATGCAGCTTTAGTGTCCAGAGCTATCATACCTATAGCTACAGTCTAGTATAGGCACAAAAAAATGTCATATATTTACTAGTAAAAAAAAAAAAAAAACAAAGAAAGAAATTCCCAAAAAAAAAAAAAAAATCCACCACCAGCCTCGCCTCCAGCCTCCACTACCACTAGGATCTAGATTCTAGCACACAGTCCAAGCCTGCACCAAGGACAAGGTCAACCTCCTGTGCCAAAATTCAGACACACGCAAAAGCATTAAGCATAGAATCTAGAAAAATGAAGGGAGGTTTTACATGTAGCCGGTAGTCAAATTTTGGACTGCACTATGGTCAAATTATGGGTGGCTTGCTTTAGCACATTATTCCTATTTTGCACAACTACATTTTAGTCCAGGGCAGGGGGTTATATCCAGACCTGTGTATAGATTCTATTTAAACGTCAATTATTTGCATGTATTTCCTACGCACTCCCGGGTTGGCGAACTAACAATAGGCACTGAATTAGTTCGCCGCCCATAGCGCGCCACGTATATTTTAATAGCGCGTGTGCAAATATACACACTTCAATGTACATACAATGTACTACAAGTAGGATGCATTGTGCATCATCGCATTTGAAAAACTTTGTTAATCTATTCTGCCACCTGATATCCATTCGAAAATCAAAAACATTTTCGCATTAATAATGGTTAAGTCACCTGTTACATATGGTAAAATACATTTTGTTTACAATTATTTGTGTTTCTATGGAGGAAAAAGGTTAATTAGGAATGTCTTTTGAGAGCGATGAAAATCCGTCGCCCCAGCTGATCTCCGATCGCAGCGCGTTACATGCGATGTGAATGTCTGGCGACTTTTAGGTAGTGGCGACTTACTGGTAATCGACGTTAGATCTAACTTTAGCTTCTAAACAATATTGGTAATTGGTACCTTTGGCCATGTCCTAACACTGAATTGACGGCCAGCGCATGCGCACACAAACATCTTAATCCGTCATGGATTTCATGTGATGTGTGCGCATGCGCTGGCCGTCAATTCAGCGTATTTCTCCCAGGTTCGTCTCGATCGAGTCACATTAAGTCATCAATTCGAACAGAAAGGGACCATTGCATTGGTAGAATCAAACGTTACCCGAAGCCTGTTGTCAATAATTCAACTTTACTGGTAAGTCTTCATATTGAAAAATTTGTTTGATTTTAGGTTAATATTTATCCGCGATATTCGCTTGTCATGACCGTGAATGCTACAATGCGCAGCCCCATTACACTATGCGTATGGGGCTGCTGGTCGTAGTTAAGGTAGAAAAACCAATCGAAATCCAACAGCTCGTCTTTGCGCGTGAACCGAAAACGATTATTACCCGGTATTGGTTAAGCTTTACACCCGCGCGGGAAAATCTCGAAATTTTTGGCTTGGGCATATCGATATTCGGAATGTCAGACTCAGAGAATTTAGAGATATAGGGTCTATTCATTTTTGTAGTCATGTACATTCCATTTTGGGAGTTTAGCGCGAGATTTCGTTTATCAGAGTTGGCGTATTTCCCATCATGCATGCAGGACGCACACATTTTTAGTCACTGAATCTTGTTAGATTTTGAGCTTTTTAATCCCTGAGTTTGGATATTATTTCCAGTGTTTCACTTTTTTGAATGTTTATAGCAGCTGTTAGTGTGTGTTTTGAAATATTTTAGCGTTATAGGAGGATTTTATAGCCGTTTTTAAAATTTGGCCTTGTTCACGAAGCACGAGGCACGAGGCCTGCACCCTTGCCATAGGTTGTACACGCGACCGAGAGCCGACCGACTCAGCAACCGCACTACACACACGTGTACCACGTATAGTCCTGTATTGACAGCATCCCTCATACACAAGTACAAGTGTTGATCCAGCCTGCAGATACACGAGGTGACATCAGCTGTGAATCCAACAACAAGCAACATGGCTGCTGTTTCCAACGTTACCTCCCCAAAGCCGCGCTGGCTTTGCTGCTGCTTTGGAATCTTCATTGCCCTACTGTTTAGGATCAGCAACACAAGCCAACTCAAGGTTGCAGAACTACATTTTGTGGACCACTGGACTGCTCCTATTTCTGACTCTGACAACCCTAGTTTGCTGACTTCGGTGAGTCTGTTCCATGTTGCACGCTTTACGACCACAAATTCGATTTGTAGACCGTTTTATATTGCCCAGAAGACAAGCTTGAATAGATATCATCCAATTAGTATTGCATTACTTCTTATGTTGGCTGGCGATGTAGCATCCAACCCTGGGCCCACTTATAAGCCTAAATTTCCATGCCACCTATGTGGAAAAGCTGCCAAATGGGGACAAGAATGTCTGCAATGTGACTCTTGCCAAGATTGGTTTCATGTAAAGTGCTTAGGAATGAATAGACATACTTATAAGATTTTAGAGGAACACTCTTCATACTCATGGGTATGCTGCACTTGTGGACTACCAAACTTCGCGTCCTCCCTCTTTGAATCCTTAGACTCGTTTAGCGATTATAATATTTATGAGTCATTAATTAGCACACATCCAGATGATAACTCTCACTCAACCATTGACTTCAGTAAACCGACTAGGACCTCCAGCCCAGTCGGAAAGTCTACCCCCATACTCAGGAACAACTGTCAAGGGAAATATCAACCCAACGCTGAAAATGTCAAACCGAAATTAAGTCAAAGGGTTCGTTCTTTGAAAATGTTGAACGTAAACTGTCAAAGTCTACGTGCTAAACTTCCCAGTTTTCAATGTTTGGTGCAAGAAGAAGACCCTGATGTGATCGTGGGTACTGAATCTTGGTTAAACTCCAACATAGGAACAGGAGAGATTTTTTCACCCAACTTTCAAGTGTTTCGTAAAGACCGTAATTTGGCTGGTGACACTCATGGGGGTGTCTTCATTGCAGTCAAAGACACACTGATTGCCCAGGATGAACATGACTTAGATGAGGAGGATTGTGAAATGAAATGGATTAGTATACATGTGAAGGGAATTGCACCTATTTTTATTGGTGCCTTCTACCGGTCCCAGAAGACAGGAAATGAATATATGCACTTTCTGGAAACCTCAATCGAGAAGATTCCCAAAAATGCCTCCATCTGGTTACTAGGCGACTTCAACATGCCAGATGTTGATTGGAACTCTACCAGCTTGCCATCAAATGGAAGGTATCCCGGGCCTAGCAAGCTGATGATAGATATTGCATTAGATCACAATCTCCATCAGGTTGTTGACAAACCGACCAGAGATCAAAGCATACTGGATCTTTGTTTTACCAATAACCCAGCTTTTATAGACAGATTGGAAGTCAAAGCAGGTATTAGTGATCATGATATTGTTATTGTAGAAGCATCAATTAAACTCAAAAGGGTAAAAAAACCAAGACGAAAAGTTTTTATTTACACTCAAGCAGACTACAATGAAGTATCTAAGGATCTTGATGCATTAAATTCTCAGTTTACGGATGATGTTGTGGCCAACTCAGATGTCGACAAATTGTGGCAACAATTCACAACCACCCTACTTCGTTCTATGGACAAGAACATTCCACATAAGATGACATCCTCTAAACCAAATCTGCCTTGGATTAATGTCTCCTTGAAGAGATCCATTAGAAAAAAACGGAAACTGTATGACCGGGCCAGAAAGTCAGGCGATTTTGCACTTTGGGATGAGTTCAAAATTCTAAGGAGGAAAGTTGATAGGCAGATTAGAAAATCTCATCGTGATTATGTTAGGGATATAGGGTCAAGTCTTCAAAACAAGAACACGAAACCTTTTTGGAATTATGTTAAAGCTATACGCAGAGAAGCCACTGGTGTCTGCTCACTGTCATCTATGGGAAAGATTGTCTCAAGTGCCAAGGAAAAGGCGGAAGTGCTTAATCAACAGTTTTGTTCGAATTTCACAAATGAAGACATTTCCTCCATCCCAGACCTGGGTGAGAGTACGGTTCCTGACATGCCTGATGTTATCATAACCGTATCAGGGGTAGAAAAACTCCTCAGAAACCTCCAAGCCCACAAGGCTACAGGTCCCGATAACCTACCAGCCCGTATACTCAAGGAATGCGCTTCAAGTGCTGCCCCAATACTCCAGAAGATATACCAAAAGTCTTTGAATTCCGGATCGCTTCCCAAGGAATGGCTAAGCGCTTATGTCACACCAATCTTCAAGAAGGGCGATCGGTCCTTACCATCCAACTACCGCCCTGTGTCACTTACTTGCATTGCATGTAAACAACTTGAACACATCCTCCATAGCAACATTATGAGTCATCTGGATAAGCACTCCCTTCTTAGTGACAGCCAACATGGGTTTAGAAAAGGGAGATCCTGCGAAACCCAGCTGGCAGGATTAACTGATGACCTGGCACAAATTCTTGACGCAAAGGGGCAAGCTGATCTCTGTATATTAGATTTCAGCAAAGCATTCGATACTGTACCTCATCATCGCCTGTTGGCCAAGCTTGACCACCTTGGTATTCGCGGATCGACAAATGACTGGATTCAAAACTTTTTAACAAATCGTTCCCAGAAAGTACTGGTTGAAGGCCAGTGCTCGTCTAGCCAACCAGTGATTTCAGGAGTGCCGCAAGGGACGGTCTTGGGTCCACTACTGTTTCTTATGTACGTTAATGATCTTCCATCTTGCGTCCTATCGAAAGTTAGACTGTTTGCAGATGACTTGGTTCTCTATAGACATATTCTCTCTCCAATGGACTGTGATATTCTTCAACAAGACATCTCAGCACTGTGTGATTGGCAGTCACAATGGCAGATGAAGTTCAATAGTTCAAAATGTCATATTATGAGAATAACACACAAGAGAAGCCCTCACCACCACAAGTATGTCATGAATGACTCCGTCCTACAGGAAGTGAAACATCATCCTTACCTAGGCATTGATCTGACAGATAACCTTACCTGGTCAAGACACATCAATCAGACAATCTCTGGCGCAAACAAGATCTTGGGTCTCCTGCGCCGCAACCTCTGGAGCTGCACTAAATCTACCAAAGAAATAGCTTATAAAACCCTTGTACGCCCTAAACTAGAGTATTGTTGTGCTATCTGGGACCCTCATCAAGTCACCCACATCACCAACTTAGAGAAAGTCCAAAGAAGATCTGCTAGGTTTGTCACCAACGACTTCAGGAAAACCAGCAGTGTTACAGACATGCTCCAAGATCTAAAGTGGGACTCTCTACAAAGACGACGCACAATTGCCAGGCTTTCACTGATTTATAAAGAAACTCATCGTTTAATCCCGTCAAACATAAATCATCTTAAAAGGAATGTCAGAAGTGGACCAGCAACCAGGTTAAATCAACCCTTGAATTACAACACTATTCAGACCAACAAAGATTGTTACCACCATTCACTTTATCCAAGGACAATCCCAATTTGGAACACACTGCCAGCTGAAATAAAATCTGCAACCAATATTGATATCTTTAAATCTCGTTTGTCCAAAATGAGATTTTAAAGTGCTGCAACTGTATGCATGAGGGACTGCACGTTTATAGCCCAGCAGCGGCGGTTGGTGCAGTACTGACAAGACAAGACAAGATCAGAGTGAGACAGTCAAAATTGGTTGAATTGGGTGAGTCTCACGCTCAATGCGAGAGTTGGCAGCCGGCAGTCCTGCAACAATAAATTTACACTTAGGCTACAGAGGATAGATCCTAGATCTTATTCTTATCATGACGATTATGAATCTAACACTGAAGTCTGAACAGGCCTAATCTAGTTTGATATAACGTTAGATCTACAATGTATGTGATCTGTTGTGATGATCTTGATTTGATGGGGGCTTTGCCTTTGCTTGGACAATAGGCACTATCATTTCATTCTATACAATTTATAAGATTCAGATCTACTCTATGCTTTGTTACCAGTTACGAGTACAAAGGAGTATCTGTACACTGTATAGGGATTCTAAACCTCAGCAGAAATATTTAGAGACTATTGAGTAATCTGTGTGTGTGATAAACATAGCTAGCCTACCCTGACTCACGTATTGTAAACAATGACTAACTTACTCAGCGCAGTAAAGCGGTAGTGGCCATTTAGCGCGCCGTCTTCTACCTTTTGTTCACTTTAGAAACAACATATCCTCAGAGCTAAGACCACACGGACAAACAAAAAATATTACCTTTCATTGATAACATAGTGTTTTCAGCTCCCCGACATGATTGGTCTCAAAGTTGCTTCCTTCCCTTCTCAGCCCTTAGTGCGGTTTTCCTGGCGTTATATGCACAACATTCCCTTTCAATACATCACTACATGTACCGTATCGTCAGGCGCTGGCCGCCTATCTACTCTTATTTGCCCTGGCCTTCCTGCCTGCCTGCTACTAGTAGTATTCTGTGTATGTATGAAACACTCGTACACTGTACGTTCCCGTGCAAAAACTAGTCAACCATCACACACAGTTAACTAGTTCGTTGTGTACTAGTACTGACACTGTGTGAGGCGTTTTTTCAGAGCACAGAGGGGGCCCTCTACGACAAGGAAACAATAGCTTATTGTGTGTTTTGTTTGTTTGTTTTTTCAGTCACTCATTATTATTGTTAGTCAGCTATCATTTCACTTTTTAAAAGGGATGAATTTTATACTCAAAATTAATGAAAAGCACTCCACACATATTTAAGATAATGTAGGATTTACCTCATGTATGTACGTCGATAAAGGCGGCACAAGAATGTCAATCTGCTGTAGCTGCTGCTGATAGGTTTATAGGCCTACTCATTTAAAACTTCACTTTTTTTTCATGTCACCTTACAGAAATATTATGAAAACAGGCCTAAATATTTTACATATCAATGGGCCTTGTATAACATACATGAAAAAAAACCCGCAAAGTCAACAACTACTATCGTCATACTTATACTTCCTAAAACATGGCATATTCCGAAAAGGAAATTTCCTGCCAACAATAGCATGAAATATGATACTAAAACAATATTATTCAGACTTCTTTCCGGTTCAGGAACCTATAGAATGCGAGAAAGCTGGAAAGAAAGAAATAAAGAAAGAAAGAAAGAAAGAAAGCGACAAAGGAAGAGAGAGAGAGAGAGAGAAGGAGAGGGAGAGGGCAGAGAGGGAGAGAGAGAGAGAGAGAATACTTTCAATAAACGCGCGGCCCTTGCATTTCAAAAAACAAACAAAAAAAAAATCACCGTAAAAAGAAGTACAGTTGTACGTTGATTTGTGCCTGACAAGTTCATCTTTCTTTATTTTCCTTATATTAATTCTTCTCTCGCGGAACTTACAGCACTTGGAACCTTAAAGGGGTGGTAAAGTTTGGCTGAGATGGAACTTTAGTTTTTCAACAGTTTTTGTGAGATAATGAGAAACCCTTCATGAATATGAAAGAGACTACGATTCTAAGAGGAATTCAAAATTTATGATATGAAAATTCGGTTTGAAATGGCTGAAATAGATATTTATACAAACAAACAAACAAACAAACAAACAAACAAAGAAGTCCTAACCAAAGGCGGGACCCACACTGCAAAAACATCGGTGTTAGATTTAACACAATGGGTGTTAAATCTAACATCGATCAAATGTCAATAGAGGATCACACCTGTATACAGGTGTAGAAAGTATGCTGTGATGGTGTTGAAAAGTGTTCACCTGGCACTTCGTGGTGTTAATTTGACACTGTAGCATATTTTTGACACTGCACTGGTGTTAATTCAACAATGACACCACATGGTGTTGAGTTGATATTGCTAGTGTTAAAGGACAAGTTCACCTTCATAAACATAAGGATTGAGAGAATGCAACAATATTAGTAGAACACATCAGTGAAAGTTTGAGGAAAATTGGACAATCGATGCAAAAGTTATGAATTTTTAAAATTTTTGTGTTGGAACCGCTGGATGAGGAGACTACTACAGCTTGTGAGTCATATGCGTACAACAGTATAAAGAAAATGTAAAAGAAAATTCAACATATTTTCACTTTTTTCGCATAATAAAAGAGCTCTTGACTTACCTCTTTCTAAAGGCAGGGGGAATAATATTACCCATAACATTTGTCGGTAACGAGTCAGGGGAATGTGCACTTTTTTCAAAAGATGACATTTTGTGAAATTCTCTTTAAATTTTCCTTATATTGTTGTACGCATGTGACATCTAAGTTATTCATACACTGCAGTAGTCTTCTCATCCAGCGGTTACTGCACAAAAACTTCAAAAATTCATAACTTTTGAACGGATTGTCTGATTTTCCTCAAACTTTCAATGATGTGTTCCACTAATATTGCTACATTCTCTCAATCCTTATGTTTATGAAGGTGAACTTGTCCTTTAATGTCAAAGGTATAACACCCGCCCAGTGTCAATAGGAGACCGCACCAACTGATGTTACCGTGGTGTAAAATTGTGTTCACACCTTTTTTTTTTTCTTCAAAAATCAAGTACTTTATCAGAAAGTTCTTGACCGTCTTGTTGAAGTTCAAAATCAACAAGAAGAACAGTAACTAAGTAACTATATATTCAAAAAACAATTTTATATTTTGAAATGACACCCTAAATGAGCACTGGAAATTTAACACCAGCTCAATGTTTCATAACATCTGACTTTTTGCAGTGCACCTTTTATTACAGGACAACTTTGTTTTACTTATTTATATGTCTCAATATAATCATGATTTTTTTATCACCATTATTGTGCACATATACTTTGGTGTATATATGTTTGATTACTTGCATTATTGTTGGTTGACACTCACTTTTACTTTGTTTCCTCCTCTTGGTATTCACCCCTTTAGGGCTTGCTGTTTCCTCAGCCCCCCCCCCTTCCCCTTGCTGTTGCTATTTCACTCTATTCCTTTCTTCATCTCTCTGTTGTTCCTAATCTTGTTTGATGTTGCCTCCCTATTCTTTATCTTTCAAAGTTTGCCCCCTTGGTCCTCAGGATCATTACTGACCCTCCTCTGCCTTTTGTCTGTCCACCCTCCTGCTGTAATCCCCCTCCCTGTATACCTGTTGGGCTCCTTGCCCATGACCTCCTATATACCCTCTCTTTTTGTTTTCTCTGTTCTGTATCCCTAGCCTGTCCCTGACTGTTCTTGTTACGTGAAGTCGTTATAATGTGATTGCTTTCCCTGCCTGTTTGTCATTTTGCCTCTCACGAAGATTCTGTTATAGGATCGAAAGCTCCGGACCCTTTTGACCCAATTTTTTAAAATATACATATAATACTACGTAGAATATATCTGTTTTCATATCTGTTTCATTTTTCCAAAACCAACATAAACGGAAATGACCTTCGAATTGCTGCAGGCCTAGAATATGCATGCACACAATCCCAAATCGATATACTATGTTGATATTTTACTTGTTTACCAGCCATTATACGCACTTTCCATTTCTCAACGACGAAATACATTTTGTAATCTCGTGAGCTACTATACATTTCTCGATCATGAGCGACCTGTCATATACATGTATACGAAGAGACGCCTTCCGTACATGATACTACATGTATGATCTACTTCAGAATTATAGCGATCTATACATCTCGAAGAAGATAATGTTGTTGAAGATCAAAACTTTGAAAGCAATATCCTGCAGAAAATATACATGTATTTACAAACTTTGCACGACTCCCCCCTTTTTTTTCGGGGGGGGGGGGGGTAATATTTCCCCCTTCATCCAGTTCGCTCTTGGCTTTCTACAAGACGTCTCCACTCGATTAAAGGAAACCAAAACCCAAAGAGCAATGTGGATTGAGTGAAAGCAGCACTATCAGTGAAAGTTTGAGGAAAATCAGACAATCGATGCATTCTAAAAGTTATGAATTGTTAAAGTTTTGGTGTTGTAATGACTGGATAAGAAGACTATTAGAGTTTATGACGTCATGTGTGGACAACAATATAAAGAAAATAAAAGAAGACTTCCACACAAATTCATTTTTTTTTTTTTGAAAATCATGCATTCCATCACGTTGTTTCTGACATAGTATGTTAAGGGTAATATCATTCCCCCACTTTCTGAAAGAGGTTAGTCCCAGTGCTCTTTCATTAAGATAGAAAAGTGAAAGTATGTTGGATTTCCCTATAATTATTTTCTTTATATTGTATTCCACGTGCACATGATGTCATAAACTGTCAGAGTACGTCTCTTTATATCCAGTCATATACAACACAAAGACTTTGAAAATTGATTACTTTTGCATCGATTGTCCGATTTTCCTTAAACTTTCTCTGATGTGTTCTATTAATGTTGCTGCTTTCACTGCTTTCACTGTTTTCACTGTTGCTGCTCTTTGGGTGGTTTCCTTTAATAAAGAAGTACATTAAAATTTGTCTTGATACCTCTGTTGAAAATATGCTCTTTCCACGAGATGTTATACACAAGTGGCCGATAGTCCCTTCAATGATGAGGCATACATTAAAGTCTTGTTTGTTTGTATTTTCTATTTAGTCTTTGAGAAACTGATGGCAATTCCAGTGTAATAATGGTAAAAACCACGGAAGATGGAAAACCCCGTCTCGATATGCTCCTGCGCGTGTGTATATAGGGAAGGATATACGTTATGATAAGCACTTTTATGCTCTCAAACCCAACGCTTGCACGTGTCTGAAGACAAGACTTAACTAAGCTTAGTGATTTGAAAGCTATGGCCTTCTTCGTAACTGGGACATTGTATCTGTAGACAGTATGGCTATAGAACAGTAAATGCCCTTGGTCTTTTCAATAAGGAAGCTTTTGATTTGTGCGTCTATTTGTTCCCGTTTGCCCTGGCCTTTGTTAGCCAAGAAACTTAAGGCTAAGTGATTATGAATGTAAAGCATCGACACAATCGTGAACGTGCGCGTTTCTCTTTGTCTGAAGTGTATGGGCGAGTGTGCGTTGTAAATGTGAGTTTATCAAATGCGTGCATGCCTTTAATGATACACACCTGTATAAGGGTGTGTTATTGTGCGTTATTCGCGTGCGTGGGCGTTGATTACCTGTGGCTTTTGTTTATATGTACCGGTATCTAAGTGGACATAGGCCTATACAGCTAGAATTACAGTAAGCTCATGTTCATCGCTCAGGCTTTATTTGCTAATTTGAAGACCGGATAGAAGCTATATAAGCATGACGAGAAACGGAAATACTCCTTTACCACATACATACATCTCCTATGTGTGTCGCATCCTGCTTGGAATGGCAGTACTTACCTGTAATTCATTTACTTATTATTGTATGTACTTTTAAATTCGTTTTTGCTTTGCTTTACTGTGACTCTTCCGATGGGTAGTAATGTCCTTCGATCAACAACTGTAACAAAACAACTAAAAACAAACAAACCACCACCAAAAGCAATAACAGCAACAAAATTATCACCCATACCCAAACCCATCGATCGAAATCATCTTTTGCTTTGAAGTTTTCACAACGCAGATTGTGCAAATTTTACAAAAAGAAAACAAAATCGCCATGACGGCATGATACATGCATAGCAAGGCAGGGATGATCGACACTCGTCACGTCTTCGACACATAAAAACTCACTCTTGCTGAAACTGAAACTCCAGAACTCCAGCATAAATATCGGAGTCCAAGGGGGTGGGGTGGGTGCGTTGGTGCGAACACACTCCCCTTCAGAACCCCCCCCCCCCCCAAAAAAAAAAAAAAAAAAAAAAAGAAAAGAAAAAAGTTTTACTCATCATGTATGCATGCAAAATTTAAATCTCCATGGTCTCGTCCTGTCGCGGATAAGAGGCCTTTTTTTTTTTGATTGTCAGTTGAAGAAACCTGGAAGTGGAATCAGAAAGTTGCACTGATGAAGGCCTTAGCACTTTTTTTTGCTTGTTAGCTGATGAAACCCGAAAGTGGAACCAGAAATATAAACGCACCTCCCCCCCCCCCCCTTGAAAAAAGCTGGTGACGCCCCTAAGTTTCAGTTTCAGTAAGTGTGATTTTGTAAAAGGGGGAGGGGAGAGATTGGTAGGGGATTAAAAGTTGCTGAATTATTGATAAAGTGAATGAATGTATGCCTGATATGTCATTTCAGTAAAACCTGACCCTTGACCCCCCTTTTGACTTGCAGCCCCTATCAAAAAGAAAAAAAGAAAAGAAAAAGAAAAGGTTCCTTGGCAGCTGTGTACAGTATACGTCTGAATGCTTTAATTTGCATCTAACCGTCTCACATTCCTCATCTTAATGAAGTCATGGAAACAAACACACACACACATATACACACACTCACAAATATTTATATTATATCATATACAAACACACACGCACACACACATCACACACACAGACACAAACACATTTTAGTTAGGTCCTACAAAGCAGACAAACAATATCTCACTATTTTTCCTGCCAGTTGATGAGACCGTGTGGGATGTTCGAGTCCACAGTGTGTGGTATATTGAACAAGCACTAGCTTGGCATGTTGGACAGTTCTCGTTCATTACAAAATGTACTGAGGTTCCACTGTATACTGCAGAGGTCTCCTGCAATACAACCCCCACTTATTATGACGGAGGCAGCAAATTTAAAACTATTCCTGGACTGATTCACACTACTGTACCAATGTACCATACAAAAACAACCAACACACACATAAATGCAGTGGAATCTCATAATAAAGAGGCCAGGTATGGTATTGTGAGATACAGAGGTAATTTTGCAGTCCCCATCCCTTTTGTATTCTTTCATTTTAATCCCTGATACACTATGGAAACTCAGTAAAAAGAGATCTTTGGGACCAAGACAATTTGTTTTTTTTAGATCAAATATTTTGTTATATCAGTAGTCAATAAACAATGCAAAACAAAGGAAATAAATTCATTGGGACCACAAGAAATTAGTTTGTTATATCAGGTATTTTGTTATATCAGATCTCTTTATATCAAGATTCCACTGTATAACAAGATACTTGATATTAAGGTCAAATTTCAGAGGTCCCAAGCACCTAGTTATGACGTGCCCCTGGTACACACACAAATACAGTCAACCTTGCCTAAGTCAAATCTATTTGGACTGAAGATATAGCTTTGACTAAAAGAAAATTTGACTTATAAATGAGGGATTAAAATTAATAGAATACACAGTTGTATAAAGAGAAGAGGACTTGAAAAGACCTTTGACTTAAATGATTATTCGACTTATGCGAGGTCGACTCAAACAACTCAAGTAGGGTGACTGTACACACATACACATGTAAAGCACATGTGGGTGGTTTAGTCGTGTAAAAGAGCTCAATCTGCATAATAAGGAGGTACATGTATTAAAGGGATCGTACAGTTCTGGTTGAGACCTAATTTCAGGTTTCTAACATTTTTAGGTGAGATAATGAGAAATCTCATATGAAATATGAAAGAGCATGCAATTTTATGAGGAATTCAACGTTTATTTGATAAAAATTGGTTTTGAAATGGCTGAGATATCCAAAAAAGAACGATTCTAATAAAGTGTGGGACCCACAATTTGTAACGATCGCTTTGTTTTACTTTGTTTTTGGATGTTTCAGTTATTCCAAACCTGATTTTCATCAAATAAACTTTGAATTCCTCTTAAAATGGTATGCTCTGTGCTATATCGTAAGTGTTTTCTTGGTATCTTGCAAAAATTCGAAAGCCTATTTGTCATCTCAACCAAAACTGTACTATCCCTTTAAATGAAGGATGCTACACAGAGGATTGCTCAGATTTGGCTGAAGAATTTATTGTACACGGTCATTAGTGCACTACGGAGGCCAAGCATCACAGAATCACTATACATCTACTGGATATTTACAGAAGACATGAAACTATAAAAAAAAAACAACATCAACAGGAAGCAGAACATAATTCTTGGTAGCCTCTCGGCACCGGACGTGGGGACACCGAAAGTGGATGATATTATCTCTCTCTCTCCTTCTTCTTTGAGGAGGAGTTACCATGGTAACAATGATGAAATGCAGGTTTTGCTCAAAATATTGGTCCTGTGCCACCCACGATGGCTGAAAAACTCCATATCGCTCTCCAATTTTAGAGCAAGAGAACTATAATCAACGAATTGTCGCATGTTACAATTAACTGTACATGTGAGATAAACAGCCTTGAGAGGTGCTGACAGTTTATCTCACAATGAATGCAAAAAAAGAGAAGTGATCATTTGCAACATGTACAAACAGGAAATTTATCTATACACACCAAAATATCCCAACTGGCATATCTTACATTTTCTCTTACTTTTACAATTTTCATGTACATGTACAAATTATTGGTATAAATAGATTCAGAATGACGAGCAGTCTTTGAATTAATTTACCTAGATACATTTCTGTTCTCTGCCGGAACATCAGGAGTGAAAGGAGAACAGTCTAATGTGTTTTCATTCACGGATACCCTGAAGTCTGCAAGTACATGTAGATGATTATTTGACCGTCTTGCCACGTTTTTCTATTCAATCAAAGTACAGTGTAGAATACCAAGCTGTTATTGTAAGACCAATTACTCAGACACATCAGTAAATTCTGATGCTACAGGGTGGAGTCAAGCTTGTGTATGAAATGCCACCATGAATTCGGAGATAATGGGGTGCATTTTCAACAACAGGTGCATGTACATGTAGTAACCAATGATATATGAAATATATATGAAACCAAATTAAACCTATACATGTAATATCTCATTGGCCATTGTAGGTACTGTAATACCTTGCTCAATGGAGCCTGACTTTCACACTGGCATGTAAGATGCATGCATTTAAAACACATTGTTCTCCTTGACATTACGACTTAACCCATTGAGGACGAGTCCCGAGTATACTCGGACAAGGGTCTATGGGAAATGTGTGTTGTAGCAAAATCAGTCCGTCCTCAACAGGTTAAACCTAAATATCGATTCACATGAAGACAGTCTAATCATTAACACAATGATTTCAGAGAATCTCTCTGGGGGTGGGGGGAGGAGGACTGAATCTTTAACTCTTTAGTTTTTAGCTTCTATGCACTCCAAGTATGTTAATACACTCTAAAACTAATCATAAAGAACTTCAAAAAAGAAATGCATATCCATCTTGTACCTCTCCATGTAAATTGCATCATTCTGTCAAGGATTTATTGTACTCATGGGATTTTTCCCTGCTCAATTATACAGTATCTTCGTCCTAAACTCACATCTAAGATTATTACAATACTTGCGCTCCAACTACATGTACTGTCTAAGATGTTGGTCAATATCTCTACTGCATTGCTTGATGCCAATGTGATTTTGTACTTGAATAAATTCCTGTTCCACTATGCAACCTTGCAAAATGCCTCTGTGAATGAAGGAGTCATGCTACAGTTGCTGGCATTTTTTTCACTTCAGTGATGACTGCGAATGTAATTTTGCTATCTCACTGACGACTGATAATGCTCAAAGTCATCCGAATTAAACCACACTGCCTTGATCTATGCCAGATCACATGGCTTTGATCTATGCCAGATGCAACTATGACGGGAATGCCTGAAAGTGTATAATAGAGCCATTTTCACAGTGGCTGACTCCATTGGTTTCCATCTAGCAATGTTCATCCTACAAGGTGGTTCATCACAGCGTCACTCATCAGTTGCTCTTTTGGGTAACACCCGGCCAAGGCTGGTACTGTACAGTCAAATCATTATTAGTCAAAATCTATAGGGTATAGAGAAGCAAGTTTTATCTGGGTGGACATGTGTCTTTCACAATGCAACAAACAGGTCTACTGACACACTCTAATTCTATGCATGTTTTCATTTTTTTCTTTTAACACAAATGTTTTACTTGACAGACAGACAGCTTGCCCAAGGCTTGCAGACTCCAGGAAAGAAATAGCCAAAAATTTGACTACAGTCAACCTTGCCTAAGTCGACTCTATTTGGACTGAAGAAATAGCTTCGATTTAGAGAAAATTAGACTTAAAAGAGGCTAAAATCAATTGCATATACAGAGACAAGGACTTAAAAAGACCTTCAACATAGGTGATTATTTGACTTATGCGAGGTCGACTTACCAAGGTTGACTGTACATGAGTAAATCAGATTATTCATGACTTTTTTTTCACAGTTATTTTGGTGCAGAGAAATCAATTCCAATTTGGGTAGAAGTTTTTTGATGAAAGCAACTTTGAGTTAAAAAACAACAACACACACCCCTAGGCATTTTTATTCAATGCAAGCAAAGCTGACCACGGCTGGGGCGACAGCACTGGACATTGTGGGTCAATATGCACAGTATACACCATATAGTTTGTGAGTGCAACATCATTTGAATTCGACAATTTTGTCAGTGGTTGAACTTGTGATTTAGAACCATAAAGAAGGAAAAGGATAGTATTATTTTCCTTTTTAGTGAAAAAAACAAACAGCAAATATTAGAAATTTCTCACTTTTGGTACAATAAACAGTGCAATTGTGTCATCAGCAGACTTGCAACAATCGCGAAAACAAAAACACTAAAAGGTATACCACATATGCATTACTCTTCCTCCTGAAAACAGACATAGTTTGAGCCTCTACATAAAACACAGGCACTGAAAGGGTAAATGGTGCTAAGCTGGAACCATCTCTGCATGACTGCCACAATTTAAGCACAAAAAAGGAAGATTAGATCGTGAATATTTGACGACAGAACACTACATCTCAATGCAACTTCTGAATGGGACAAGTGCTCAAGGTCGCGTGAAGACGGACAGACACACCAACATTACAATCATCGCATTTGTGAGACACACAAAACATAATGTAGAGGAATTTTATCATTTCAAAGAACCAGAACAATCTGACTGGGGCGCAGCCGACTCGAATGCCTCTCCTTTGTGGAATCACTCTATCTGCCATCAGAACGTGTAACTTAATTCATATTTTGATGAAGGTTCACTGACCTTAATCACCAACTGAGAATTGATCTGTACCTCACGTTATGTGAGGTTACCATTCATGTTGATGCATGAAGCAAATATTTTTTACAATTTTTTTTTTCTAATACCCATCACACCTAACAACATTATATTTATAACTGGACTTACACATGGTGGGATTCATGGCGTGAAATTACATTTCAATCAATTTTGGTGTACACAGTACCTGACCTTTGACCTTTCATCCCAGTCATTTCAGGCAGTTAATTATTGATGTACTACTGTATTTAGCCTGTATGCCTGTATACCAGATAATATAGTATATTACCAAATAATCATTCCCAGCTGAAGGTATGGCTTGAGAATGGATTTACTACTTGAAGTAAAGTGACATTTGATATATCAACACTCTAAATTCTTGCAAGAAATAAAAACAATTGATTTCTCCCATGTCACCCAGCTGACATCATCAATTCCTAGCTGTAGTAATGACCCAATATATTTAGATTTTTTTTAAATAGTACAACAACCTCTGACCTAAACCTTCGATCTTTCACCACTATCATTTCATGGATATAATTGTTTATGTGTACTTATTTTCTACCATTCTTACCAAGCTATATTACTACTGGGCATTCCTAAATACAGAAAAACAATAAGAATTGGAGGATACTGCCCATATCATATCAGCACATCCACACCTCATGTAGTGTACTTGCGCCAGCTACCACAAAAATTCATTGAATGATTTTATCTACAATTTGTGATATCCTGGTATGGGACAGACAAAGAGATAACCCGAAAATCAAAATGAACATTTTTCTTTTCTTTTAGGAGCATCCCTACTTCCCCTTTGCAGCACATACGATATACAATGTATCTACAAATAGAGGTACCTCAGTGGACTCTCATTACCAAGACCACTGATCAAAGAAACTGCAATTACAACAAACTTATTTTCTTGCCCAAGGTCACAAAGATTATTTGTGACCCGCTACAACAAAATGATCCTAAAGTCGGGCGAGGTCGATTATTTGGAAATTGCATGATATAATCCCCTAATCTTTCTGCTTTAAATTGATATATAACACATTCTATAAAAATAATCGGCTGCGGAGATATCGATGTTTAAAAGAGAGCATGTCGAGACGTCTGGAAAATCACTGTTTCGACAAAAGCGCCCTAAAAGTCTTCCTTACGACGCAATCGCAATCAAGGGACACGCAAGTCAGTTTTCACATCTGGACAATAGAAGGTAAGCCCTAGCAACCCCCGAAGAGTTCATTCAAGCACATCAGCGTCGGCGGTCTCCTCACCAACCAATCAGTGACCAGGATGTGAGAAGCGGCTGAGCATAGCACACCCCGCCCGCATGCACCAGTCGACTGGGCAGCGTGCGAGCTTCACGCTTCGGTTAGCAGCAAGCAGCAAACTGACCAATGAGATCACTCTGGTCGTTGTTAGGGGCGGAGCCTATCTGTGATGCTCAATCCAAATTTTCGAACCAGTTTCTGCTTCGTTGAAACGCCAAAAAACATGGCTCAGAAAAACACTATTTTTTTATCTCTCCTTTGATCATTTTGCTTCAAAATTTCGACAGATGATAGAAGACATGTTAGACTTCAATAATATATCAAAATCAGAAAATTGTAAGTTTTGACCAATTTTAATGCTCTGACTTCAAACTCGATTTTCACGGCTTCGACCGTGCGCGACTTTAGGACCTTTTTTGTTGTAGCGGGTCACATTTGTATTCCATCCTTTTCAGAACCCAACCTAACAGAGTGATTTCACGGGTTCTGAGACTGTCGATGTAATGAAGAGTCCAGTGCACTACTTAGTCCTGGTCATCAATTCAAATTAATGCAATGAGTGTTTTTAAATAGATACTGGACATCTGCTCCATGATCATGATCATGACAGCTAATGAAACACAAAATAAATATATAATATCACTGAACAAAACTGACACGATCTTTTAAGATTTCTAACAAATAATGACTATAAATGCACACAGGGGGTAAACGTCGAAAAGATCAAAATTACACATATATCTTGAGATGAATCAACACTGAAAAAGCTACGATGACCACGTGATAAAACATGGTTGCCGAATCTATCTGTAATGTTAACCCAAACGGTTGTAAATGTAATACATATCATCTCAGTAAAGATACAACTTATATGATCACTTGAAAATGACAGCAGCAGCTCCATCGGTTCTGCAATAAATATTGAAATATGCCCCGTCAACAATTTTCATAAAAAAAGATCTACGTTAGAAAAAAGCATCTGTACATCATTTACTAAAAGATATTCCACTGTTAGAGTCAGCCAGGCTTACTTCAGTAATCGAAGTAAACACTAACATCCAGATAGAGATATCTATTGCTTTACAGTAGCACTAATGTACATGTTTATACATGCTTGTCCAAAGACTTGCATTAAATAGAATAAAAAGTATTCCTGTCTAAATTAGATTTTATATAATGAATCTGCCCTGATGTATCGAAAGCAGCTTCCTGATTGATCCTCAAGTCTGGATACCACGAAGAGGTAAACTCTGTGTCTGTGGACCAACAATAAATGTACACATCTCACCACTAGAGGGCATACATGCAATCCTTTCTGGCGATTGGCTCACGATGTCATTTTTCCCGATGTGGCATCTGCTTCCACATCCAGAAATGCAGACATGGTTACCTATGATGCAAATATTGACTGCATGAAAGCAAGCTATTTAGCCATGGTATAAGCAACAACATATATGATGATATTCTAACTACAGAAAAAAAAAAAAAAAATCACCCGTTATAGGATACAGCGACAACTCTTACGTACCAGGTCTAAATTTCTTGCTTTGTTTTCAAACAAGAGATTACAGTAGGCAACTTTAATTCAGTCGACACAGCTGAAGGAACGCAGGCATGTACTGCGACAGGTTCCACAACAAAGTTTTCACGTCATTCAAATCACAGCTTAAGTTGGTTTAAGTCATTTAATGCCACTGAGTTAGTAATGGGCCCTGCTGAAGACAGTGGATTACAACCCTTTGATCACCACCCCTGAGAAAACAGTTCTCTATTTGCCATCTTTTGATTTTGTTTTTGGTTTTTTTTGTTTTGGAAAAGAAAAATTGAAGTGTTTAGACACCATAAACAGTCGACACCATCACTGAGGAAATCAGCCTTTATCTCTCATCACAGTTTTGTAAATGTGTAGGAAGAAAGCCCCAGTAAGAAACCTCATCTTTGAAAGCAACAAGAAACTACACTATAGCTTAAAAGGTATACAAAAGTGGTCCTAAACCTAATGCCAAGTTACAAATTTGTCATGCATTGATTAAACTAAAGTTAAAGACAGACAAGGGGACAAAAAAAAAGGTGCAAGATAGACAGAGCGAGATAGGGAAAGATAGAGACAGACAGAAGAGAATACTCCTTACTTTTTCTTCTTCTTGCTGTTCTTCAAATCATTGCTTTCAGATTTTCTCTTTGATGGTTTCTTCTGATTTTGATTTGTCTTTTGTTTCTGAGATGCTTGCTGCTTATTGGGGGTCTTTGATTTCTGGGGTGTCTTTGTGATGCTGGCACCACCATTTCTCTTTGTTTCTAATTTCCTCTTACAGTCTTTGTTCTTGTCCTGCTTCTCCGGCTCCTCTTTCCCTTCCCTGCTGGCCTTCTTGACTCTTGTCTGTCCTGCGGAGTCCTTGCGGACAGACTGGGTGCGACCTTCCACTTTTCTGAGCTTGGAGTCACTGGCCTCCTCTTCCGCATCGCTTTCCCTAAGACGCTTCACCCTGACAACGAGCCTCTTCCCAGGATCGATGGCCTCAAGGGCCAACTCCATATCGTTCATGTTGACCATGACTGAGACGCCGCCGCCTTCGAGCTGCAGCTTGAAGTAGACATCAGCATCCTCGTCGACCATGACATCAGCATCATCGTCGACCAGGACTTCAGTTGGCACCGTTGCGATGTCCACGGGAGTAGCAGCTTCACTGCGCATCTCCACATCCTCATTCGCCACCCTAATCTTGGTCTCAATCTCTGCAATGCACCTTACCTTCCTGGATAATGGCCACTTGGGATTGCAGATGTTCTGGCACAGAGGTACGACTTCATTGAATGTGAGTAGGTCGAGGCTGCCATTGGTCAGCTTCGACTGGATGCTCTTGATACGTTGAGCGAGACCATTCAAAAATTTGGTGATGGCCTTAGAACTTGAATCAGCAGGCAAGTCTCCTGCTGACTTCTGGCCCATGGAGACAGCATTGTTTTCATTCATGTCCTTGGTGCCTTCCACCAAGTTCAGCACATCCTTCGATTCCGCCCGCAAGATTGCATCAACCTCCTGGAACAACACCTCTCTGTCTGCTTTGGATGTTGATGGAAGGGCGATCTTCTCACACAGAGGGTTGATCTTCTTGCACAAGTCATCTGGTAGGATGTGGCTGGACTGCAGGATGGCTATGGTTTGGAGGACATCAGAGAGCAAAGAATCCTCGGATGCACCCTCTGTTTGCTGGTCTGTCTGTGCTAACGGCTTTTTTAACTTTAGCAGTGTGGCTAAATGGGGGTGCCTGCTGATCTTCACTCTGCTTGCTGTCTTCTTCCCTGCTTCTGGGGGCAGTCTTTCCACTTTGATGGGAATCTCCACAGTACAACTTTCAGATTGCTTGGGCTTGATGCTGATAAAGCTGCGTTTGATGAACTGGGCAACCGACTCTGGGATCACCTTCTGTGGCTTTTGGGCAGGATCTCCTGCTTGGTGTGGAACTGGCTTCGCAATGGAAAGTGCAACGGGTTTGGCATTCACTGCTGCCGAGGCATTATTCAAAAGAAGTACCTGTTTTGCTACTGGTGCAGATGCAACTGCCGACACTGCGCCTACAGAGTTGGCCAGCTTTGGGACCGACATAATGGGAACTTGGTTCGGAGCAAGGGAGAGGACTAGACTCCCTCCACTTCCGGCACTGATAAACCCCCCTCTGGGAATCGTCACTCCACCACCACTGCCGCCACTAAACGATCCAAGTCCATTCCCCAGGCGGATGACACCATTCGTAACTGTGTTCACACTCCCGTTCGTTCCTACGTTTCGCAACTGAATCGGCATTCCGCTGATGAGATTGATTCCACTTGCGCCTAGGTTGATGGTGTTGATGATTCCCCCTGTCCCTCCCCCTACAGCTGGCGCCGCCCCAGGGAGAGAGGCATGCACGGTCCCGTTGGGCACGCCATATGCTTGGTGTGAAGTGTTGCCACCTGTGTTGCTGGTCTTGGAACCTTTCATTGTTCCCTCTGTTGGTGCTGGTTGTTGATCTCTTGAATTCCCTGTGGTGGTACAAATGGATCAGAACAAATACTTATCATTATTTATCAACTTCACACAGTACAGATATGCTTCATTATTGTATTATAGAATGGGTAGCGAGAATCCTGCGATCTGATTGGTCGAGAGCTATGTGTTCATTTTTACTGGCCGCACGTTGAGTCACGGTGGTAAACATGTTATCGCGCACTTAGCAAGAGTACGCGTACTTGTAACAAAGGTTCACGCACTAAAGCAAGCGTTCGCGCACTCAGCTTGGCCATGCATCCAGTAAAAACTTATGCATGGCTGGCCATGCATCCAGTAAAAACGGTAAGTACGGGTATGCATGCCCTTTACGGAAAGCCAAAAGGAAATGCATCCAGTAATTTTGTCATCGGGTAACACGATAGAATACTGGGTTTTTGACAAGAAAATTACCCATTCTATAAATCAAATGACGCACATGTCTTTTCGTGCGTCAGTCGGAATATAGTGTGCATGCGGTAACTATGGAATTTAGCCTAAACCCACTCGGCTTCGCCTCATGGGTTAAGCATTCCATAGTTACCTTATGCACACGATTCCGACTGACGCACTCAGACCTGTGCGTCATTTGTATACTGGCAGTGATGATCACCAACAAGGTGACAACATCTAAATCATACTGGTCCTCGTAATGTCATAAGTATGACTATAAGGATAAACTCCACCTTTATGCAGTTCAGATATTACTTAAAAATCACATTATTTTTCTGCACCAGGAGCACCACTGTGTCGCAGACATGACACCTCAAATGACACTATTATCATTATAATTATTAACAGCAAAAAACAAAACAAAACAAAAACAATGCATATTAATATAGTGATACTCTTAAAGAGGATGGCTAGTAACTGATCAGTGGGAATCAGTGGGAATGCTGAGGGATGATTGTTCCAATCCTTGTGGGATTCATTTAAGAGTACATTATATGTCTACTGTTGTGTAAAAATTATTTGCTTCAGAACGGTCTCATGTGCAGATTAATGCCCCGTCACTGACCAGGGACGCTCACCTGGAAGCATTAAACTGCACATTACTTGAATATGAGACCATTCTGAAGCAAATAATGTATATATGTATCAAAAAAGGAAATATAGTAAATACATGTGAGCACTAAGTAAAAGACTTTGAAGAAAGGATATCTTCATACATATTATTTCATAAATACACAAACTTCAGTTTCAGAATTTTCTCATTAAGTTGTCAAAGGCTGCGTTTATCAACTCCTTTTCTCCGCAGAAACAGGTAATCCAAACAGCTTTCAAGGAATTTTTACGAGTTGATAAACGCAAAGCTGTTTTGAAAGCCCTTTAGGAAAGCCTTTTACGAAAGGGTGCGTTTATCAACTCTCCTTTCTCGGCAGAAACAGGTTATCCAAACAGCTTTCCAGGAATTTTCATGAGTTGATAAACGCAAAGCAGTTTTGAAAGCCCTTTAGGAAAGCCTTTTCGAAAGCCCAAAATTTGTGACGATCCAAACAGGTTTCCTAAACAGGTTATCAGAAACCTGTTTGTAAAAGCCTTTCGAAGTTGATAAACGCAAAGCTGTTTTGAAAGCCCTTTAGGTCGCCCTAACTGCGGTTACGCAACCATGCGTTTCCAGTTTCTGAAAAGACGAGCGCCACGTAAAGTGCACACGAGTACGTGTACACAGGTGTATACATACAGCTGTGTGTAATGCAGCATATATATATGCTTGGAACAAGAAGGTGTTTCTCTCACCAACAAGGTTTGAGAAATAGAGTAACAACAGTCTCATTCCTTTTGATCCCATGTCTCATGCCGCCACTCAGAAATATTTGAAGTATGTGCTAGACTGGAGCTGCCTCACAGATAGGAAGACAATTGATTCATGTGGCATTGTATCATGACTCGTCACTCTCAAAGGAAGATATGTCTTTATGATGGTAATTGCTTTTTGCCGTCCCTTCTTAGAAAACAAGCAGCACATGAATAGTACAGGCAGTCAGGGCTTTGGAAAGGGCTCTCGAAAGGGCTATGGAAAGGGCTATGGAAAGGGCTATGGAAAGGGCTATCGAAAGTTGATAAACGCAGCCGACGAAAACAAGCGGCACATTAATAGCACAGGGAGTGGACAGGGCTTTCGAAAGGGCTATGGAAAGGGCTTTCGAAAGGGGTATGGAAAGGGCTATGGAAAGGGCTTTCGAAAGTCGTTTAAACTTGGGAAAGTTGATAAACGTAGCCACAGTCTGATGAAGTTTTCCACTTTGTTTTTACTCTTTCAAAAATGGCTTGAATATTGAATGGAATGACCTGGATCCTAATTGCTCACAGCTGGCATGTGCACATGTCCTGAGGCAGGTTAGTGAATTGGGAAAGAGGTCGCTAATGGGATACTAGTGCTGCATGGGGCAGTTTCGGTAAAGTGTAATTTGACACCCCCCCTTCAGATCTCCGCCACCGATCACGCGATCGCCGCGAAATTTTGCCTGCACATAGAGCCGGATGTCAACTACAAGATAGTATGGTCATACAATAGAAAAAAATTTGATTTTATATCTTTTGATAAATTAATTATGCAAATTTACGCATGAAATCATATTTTCACCTACACGCTATGACTCCATTAAAAAGATTAAAGGATTACTAAATTTTTGTGTCGGGAGTTCAAGACACATCAAACAATTTTCTTGTAAAAAAAATAGCGCAATCAAAATCAGTTTCGTTTGTTTTGTTTTGTTAATTTCTTATGTATCATAATGGCTTTTTTAAAATACTTTTTGTTTTCTATTGTTTTTTTGCCAAAATTTTTTGCAGGCACTTTTTCAAGCTTATCTACATTAGAATTGATTAATCTTAATGGCTAAAAGTCGAAATAATCTAATTTATATCCATTAAACAAAAAAATACCATTTGCATTGGAATTGCTCACGACATCATGAATGTGAGCTGTTTTTGGGTTGACATGCATACAGTATGCAAAACATTGCGTAACTTCAGAACAGTGTACCCGGACGTCGCAAATTTGGTCTCAAAATATGCGGGAGACTTCAATGAAAAAAGTCATGAAACGATGCGGCAAATTCTTTGCGTGTTGCGGAATTGTGGCGCGAAATGTCGAGGGGGGGGGTCAATTTGACCCCCCCCCCCCCCACTTAAAATAGGGTTAACAAGCTGTGTCAGCAGCTCTTTTAATGTTGACCAAAAACCCAATAAAAAGCATTAAATTCTTTGTGAATGCATTTTCTGAGATCTTCTGTGGCTTCTCGGCAAACAATATGCCATGATTTCTGAAACACCAAAATATTTGATGTCAGGGAAATTACTGAAGATTAAAGATTACTCCTAACTGTTAAGTGTAAAACTGCATGATAGTGCTATGGAGCTTGTAAGATTGAATGTATTTTAGTGATGGGGGAGGGCAGTCTATGTAGCGGCTGCTTATGTCTTCCTAGAATAAGGTGAAGGTTCAAGGATTGGTTCATACCAGATGGCGTCGTACCAGGCGTGGGACTGCTCCCACCACCAGGACTGTGGTTGGCGCCATTGAGCACCGGCACACTGCCTTCTCCACAGGGGGGTGATGCGTTGCCGTTGACTACCACCTTCTCCTTCTCCTTCTCCTCATCAGTTCCAGCGTCTGGCTCTGCTATCTTCCCTCTCTCCTCTGCCTGTTTCTCTGCGTCGTTTTTCCTAGCCGCCTTTCTCGCCAGGTGGCGAAGCGAAGGTACTCCCGTAGGTGAGGTAGATGCGTTCTGAGAATGTTTGTTAAATCAGTAAGAAATTACATCTGGATACAATTGTAGCAACACCTACTGTTGATCTTGCACAAAGCCTGGGCTTATTAGTGGCAAGCCAGTATCAACAGAAGACAAATTCAAAGTAACAGTGAATATTGCGAATTCTGCATACACAATCAAACGACCAAACATTTTCACACTATTTAATATGATGCCATGACATAAGGATAAAACATTTCCAAATTTTCAGTTGAATCTCCTCAGATCTGGCACTGAAATATATCACAGAAATAGATCTGTTAGAAAATTGCTCGTCAGCAAACATAAATGCACCAAAGCGTACAATCATAATCTAGTCGAGATTGTCTGGCTGTGTGTGCACCTACATTGTACAAAATCGATCAGTGAAAAAGCTGTACACATGGTACAGGGTCTCTGAAATATCATCTTTGACATAATATCCTATTTTCAAATAATTCTCTTTCTCTTGACACATTATTTTCTTTCTTACTTTTGTTTTGTTTTTGTTTGAAAATTTGCCTGAAAGGGTCTCCAGGAAGATAATGTTTTGGCGCTGATTGACTCAGCACAGCTGAATTCTGATTTCTGAGGTTTGATATTCTCAAAAATGATGTAAGAGAAAAAATCTTTTTCAGTGAGATATCAGGAGCACTGCTAGTTGCCCATAAGTGTTTAATATCGCAAGAACAGCTTGGAGTATTTATGAAACTCTGCCTGTCTATCTATTTAAGGAGTAAAGTGGGATGACTAAAAGGTTTGGAAAAATGATTTTCTTACAGTATTGACTGGTTCTCCATTGGTGTGTTCTGGCTGAATGAGAGACTTCACAGGTGAGTCAATGAGGTTCACAGGGTTGCTGGAGGTTGGCCCTTGCACGAGCTGGATCATGGGTGTAGAAAGGTTGCTGATGCCTGCAATGTCATTTGCAGCACTGCCATTTGGGAAGATGGTCACAGATCTGGACTGCTGAACGAGGTCCACCACAGGGACTGGCTGCTGGCCGAGCTTCAAGGAGACTGGGCGAGCACTTGCTGCGGCTGCGATAGCTGCTCTTGCTGCTTCTGACGCCGCCTTGGCACGCTCTGCAATTTGGGCCTTCCGCTGGTCCTCGATCTCCTTCAGGATGGCAATAAGTGCTTTTGTCTGCAGCCTCCAGAAACCCTCACTGACGGCAACCCTACGGGTGCTGTACACCATACTCAAGGCACGCATGGTTTTGGAGACGCAGCCAAACATGAAGTTGTCCAGTTCGTGAGCAAAGTCCACAGACTCTTTCATGGACAAGCCTCCGCTGAAGTTGGCAAAGATCTCAGCTGGAGACATCAGGTTTAAAGGAGGTATCTGATAGTTTTGAGTCCTGTACTCAATGTCTTTCAAGGTCGGAAACAAAGGAATGTCCTTCAGCTTCTGACTGTGGCAACCCATTGGGATCTTGTAGCGAATGTCTTCTGGACTCTTGTAGTTCATCTTGTCAGAGTCGTTGCACGGGCCCTGCAGATCAAAGTACAGCTTGTAGGCAACCTCCCTGGACAGTCTGACAACATTAGGGTTAGTGACCATGTCCTTGTTAAACTTTGACGGTCTGGCATAGTTTGGCATGGCAAAGTTTGATGGACCCTTCAAGAGTTCTTTTCTGATGTCATTTACAAGTTTGTTTGCCTCTGGAAGGTCTACCTTGATCCTGGTGATGTAAGCCTGAGGGACCTTGTTTGGCTCTAGGTAGGGATTCTGCATTGCCAGGGAATGTGAATAGGCAGCCCCTTTTGGGGATCTCATCTCCTCGAGGATCTTGCTGACTGGAGCACTAGTGCCCTTGATCTTCCCTGATATCTGCTGGGGGTGCTTGTAGATGACAGCATTCTTGATGACAGTCTGCTGTTTGATGCCGGGCCGGTAGCTCCCAGAATGAAAGGTCTTCTTGTGGTGATCCAGCGCATCTCGAGTGTAGCAATCCCGGTCACACAGCAGGCAAACATATGGAGTTCTCTGAGCTCTGACAACAGGGTAGGCATCTTTATTGACGCCGGGTCTACTTCCAGTCTGCACTATCACAGGAGTAGGGGCGATAGCCACTTTACCCATGCTCCCTTTCACGGCTGCGTGCACAGTGACACTGGTTGCCCTCTGAACACCAGGGGTGACACTGTTCGGCTTTTTCTTCATCAGTTGGCGGTGGTAGTTGTGGATCTTCTGCTCATGCATATCCCTCTGGCATTCCAGAATGAAAGACTGCCTGCACTGGGCGCAAGGGAAGCTGTGAGTGCGGAGCCTGTGTATCTCGTAGTCACACTGGCTGAAGAGCGTAGAACTGTAGTAGCAATGTGGACAGCTGAAGTGCGAGCCCGCTCTCTGCTTCATGTGACTTGAGGCATCCTCCATCTTGAAGAAGGCCTGGTGGCACCGAAGACATTCGATCATCCATTTCTCCCCTGACGGAAGGGTCACATACGTGTTTCCCATTCGCACCGTGGTCAAGTATACACGCCCTTCATCTTTCTTGTCACCCTCATCTGCACTGCTGTTCCCCCCACTCCCACTCTGTTTGATGTCAAACATACCCTTGGCTTGCATTGGCACAATTTTGCTCTGACTGTTCTTATTACTACTCGGAGAGTCTGATATAAGTATCACATCAGGGGCTTCCTTGTCACTTTCCTTGGAAGTGTTGACTCTTTGTTTACTCTGTGAGATTTGCTCACTTAACCTGTTATCTATGTGGGTGTCCTTCTTATGCCTACCGGAATGTATGACCCCCTCCCTACCTACAGCGATGACAGGGCTCTCTGCACCTTTCTCATTCCCACTGTATCTTGACACTTCGTCTGCTTCACCCACCGTGAGAGTTTTGGCTATACCACTTTTGACCAACTTTGACAAGTCTAATGGCGACGAATCAATCTTTGCTGCACCATTCCTGTCATGTTTTCTCACTTTTTCATTGGCAACTGATGCACTACTCTCTCCTTTTGAGCTTGTCTCAGTGTTAGAAGAAGCATCGTCTTTCGTCAGATCCACCGTTTCAATGTCTTTACTCTGAGCGTCTTTTTCTGACTTTTTCTCAGCACTTTTCTCTGCGTCTGCCTCCTGCTTAGCCCTGATCTCAGAGCGTGGCCGCATCCTGGCAAGCACCTCCTCTGGAATGTCAACACCATGGACCATTTGCACATGACTCATGAAGTTTTTCCGTAGCTTGAAGCAGATGCAACACGCCTCGCAGCGAAACTTTGCCTGCCCGTGCAGACAGTGGAACTGCTGGGCAAACATGTTAGCAAAGTACATGTCGCAAGACGTGCAATAGTATCCCCAGTTGTATCTCACCTTTTCGTTGCTGATATTCGTGACTTTCTGAACTTTGGGCTGCTTGGATATCGCACCGGACTGGTACTTACTTGCAATCCTCTGGATGACAGTTTGCGCAGACTCCATCTCCTTCATCTCTTTAGGTGTCTTGGGTGTCTTGGGTGTCCGAGGCTGCTTGGGTGGCTTAGAGGGAGTTTTCTGCTGCTTCTCTCCCTTCTTGGGAGTTTTGGGTTTGCGACCTCGCCGCGAGACCGGTTCTGGCGGTGGTGGGGGCTCCTCCTTTGGGTGCGTGTTGGCAATATGGTAGTCCAACTTGCTCTTCCGGGAGAAGGATGCTTTGCACTCCTGGCACTGGTAAGACTCCGTCATCATGCCTCTCATCTCCATGCCAGAACTCAATCGGTTTAGTCGTTTCTCGGTCAAGGTCAAAGAGGATGACCTGCGCTTTGGAGTCCTTTTCTTCTCACCATCTTCAGCTTTCTCGTCTGCCTTGGTGTCAGGCTCATCACTTCTGTCCTCCTCCTTGACCACCTCCACCTCCATCTTCTCTTCTGTTTGATCACTCATCATGTTTCAGATCACCTAAAAAGACAGAACGAAGGCCAAACAACAAGTCAGAGAAACCTTCAAAACTTCGAAAAATTCACAAAAAACATGGAAATTCTCACATTTGTTCCTTTTTTTTTGGGGGGGGGGATCACTACAAATTAAATCACAAAGGCATACACATGAACAAATTCAATACAGCACTGGATTTCACATATTTGGAATCAGATTAATTTCACTGAAAAAAACCCCCACTAAATCCACTTCACTGCTACTATTTAATGCCCCAGCCACTTATGATGAATGCCAAAGGCACTAATTCAAAAGTGAAACAGGATCATTTACTGTTAGTATTTAAAGGCATAATTTACCATTTGCAGATGAAACCAAAACCTGGCATTAGTGCTTTAAAATAGTTCTAAAATATGAGTTAGGGATAGAAACAACCACTGTAAAAACTAGAATCAGTAAAATCGATGTTAATTATTGTTAAATATATGCAAAATCTGAACAATAGTTATAATAAAAAGATTTTCCAGACTTAACTGTCTACAGTTACGATTTATTGAGAAAAATACTGATATCTCCTTATAATTTAGGCTTTATTGCAAAAATTTTGTATGTTAGGATGTTTTGTGGTACAACAAACCTACGCATAGGGCCTATGCATCAAATGTGATATCTTGAACATTTCTAAAATCACTGCTCCCCAAAGGTAAATAGGACCTTTAAGTTGAGTATGACACATGTAATCATCTACACGTACCATGATCTATGTTAATGAATAAGGTATCAGGTGGCAAGTTTTGTGATGAAAACAATTTTGCTAAATCTTAAAGAAGAAATTTCCACTCAAAACTGAATTTGCTTGAATCAGAATTGGTTACAAATATTAGAGCATATGATCTGCAAAGATACCAGTAAAACTTAATGAGATGAGTGTCAAGAATGCTAGGTCCAGTTGACCTTTGGGAGCAGTGATTTCAAAAATGTTCAAGATATCACATTTGATGCATATGTGTAGGTTTGTTGTATCACAAAAAATCCTGCCATATAAAATTTTGCAATAAAGCCTAAAATATAAGGAGATATCAGTGTTTTTCTCAATAAACCGTAGCAGTAGACGGTCTAGTCTGGAAACATTTTTATTACAACTATGTTCACATTTTGTGTATTCAACAACACTTAACATCGATTATAATGCGGATTCAAATTTTTACAGCACTTGGTTGTTTCTAGCCGTTACTCACATTTTAGAACTATATTTTGAAGCACTAATGCTGGGTTTTTGTTTCATCTGCAAATGGTAAATTATGCCATTAAGTGTTGCAATGCCGGAAAATAACCTGATTTGACATTTCATTTTTTCCTTTATGGCAGTAGATGATGGCGCTGGCAGGGCTACCAGACTCTTCAGATGAACACAAAACATACTGATGCAAAACAAAACAAAGCAAAACACATGTACCACATAACAAAACAAAACAAAACAAATGTACCACATAACAAAATAGAACATAAACACATTTGGTAAGAAATTGAAATATTGTGCATATTGGGAAGGCTAAGCAGATTATATCAAAATAAGACTTTGTATACAGTACTTAAAGTTTGAATACAGAAAATATGCCTTTACAGTAAAAACAAACAACAAACAAAAAAGCAACATTCACAGCTCTGCTGTGTTGCCAGCTGTGTAGAAGTGATTAGAAAATCTGAGTATTTTGTCTTGTCTGCAGCCATTATTTGTGGTATCCCTCTGATATTTCACTTTTAGCCCAGATGAATTGTCATTAAGGGCCCCTCTCACTTTATATCAAACAATTTTAGAGCCAACAAAAGTCAAAATGCTATCCTGTTTGAGTTTGGTCCAGTCACGAGTCATTATGAAAGTGGGGTACAAGACTCACTAGAAAAGGAAATATAGTTTAGACCCAATCTCTTATGACTTATAACTGACACATCTACTTTATTCCCTCTCATTTTAAAACAAACATACAAACAAACAAACAAAAACAAACAAAAATGTATACAATAAATGAGGGGATTATTGCATCACTACAGAAGACCAACTGCTGTATAAGTTGTAATTTTTGTGTACAGATATTTTAGCAAATTAGGAGGTCTGACATTTTCGCAAGATGTTGTTTTCGCGAATTGGCACCGACGCTATCTTAAAGGGCATAGTCCCGGTAGTGTAGATGGCGCTGTTGATAAAACTGCCGATCACCGTTAGCATTGATACGAAGATTACCGAAGTTGAGCTGTCATCAAAAGTAAAGTGCGTAGGTGTTGCTAAGTAACGTTGCCTTCGTTGTCTTCTTTGCGCATCGCGCAGTCTGTAGTAATGCCAAGATGCGTGAATATGTGCTTGTTATTATGACATCACGAAGAAGTTTGCTAAAGCTGTCATCCCCCTCAGCCGAATCATGAGCCGAACTATGATCGGACCACTGACTACAGTGAATCGGACTTTTTCGGACTCTGGAAAGTGGGCCAAAGCGTAAGCGCCATAGAGAAGTTGATAGCGTAGGTCTCTATAGGAAACTTGCGCCATGCGCCCGCGTACGCATTTGACTAAAACACCGGGACCATGCACCTTTAAATGCACTGTTACTCTAGTGCAAGGCGACATTTTTGTGTGTTACAAGTAAAATTCGCAATCCAATTGTTATTTGTAAGATTTGCAAAAATTAAACCCTCCCGAAAATAACAACTTACAGAGTATGACTTTGGAGTTCACTTGTTTAGTTGGTGTTTAGCAGGTTCAGTCAACATACTTTTCTCTTTTTTTTTCAATTTTAATTGTCCACAAAACCAAAACTGTATGAGCTACTGCCATTGTTGTGATTGAAAAAAAAAAAGACAAAATACAAATCATTCAGCTTCTCTCCTGGATACAATTTCATTACTAGTATTACATCAGAAGCTAGAATTTCAAGGAGTTTTCTTTGGAAAGGGAAATACTGTAAAAGGGGATATTTTTGTATGCGTAATTTTTCTCCCTTGACTTGCTAAGAAAAAATATGCAAGTTTTTAATTCTGCAGAATCAGAACATTGATTATTGGAACATATGGCATGCAACAGCGCTTTTATTTTCATGCTAGCTTTTGGATGCTCAAAATGCATGAAAATTTCAACATCAAGAAAATATCCACTTATATTGTACAGTTACAGTAGCTTATGGTAGTATGAGAAATAAACAGTATGATCCCTGAGACTGAGAAGTAAAGATCATTGTCACTGATCCACACTTTTGTAATTAAAGGAGATTTCTAGATGGTTTTTAGACTTGTTGTAAGCATCTCAACATCTACCGAGTACTGTACAGAGTTTCAGAATTTATAATGATTGCAATGAGGAATAAGAATGTTTTCAAAATTCACACACACACACACACACACGCACACAAATCACAATGTATGAAGATGATGACATGGCCTCTTGACACAAGAATGCATGATTTGATACTGAAGGAAGCAAAAGAAGAAAGCACGAATAAATTCTACACAAGTGAAGTTGTTAAGTACTAAGTAGTATGGTAAGGGATTACATGACATGCTTGTACAAGTTTGTACATTTATGGAATGCATTGCATGTGAGCCGCTATGTCATCATCATCATTAAGTGTATTAAATTTGCTTGGGTTTTTGAGAGTATTGGCCAAATTTGCTCAAGTACCACAATAAATTCTACTTACACCCACAAATCTCTACATGGCACTAACAATTTACATGTTGTATGTATGTACAGTAACATGGTGTCAAATTACAAAAATTGTGTATCTAACATTCATAATTTCTTGAAGTCTCTTGAAGCCTCACAAGTTTGTTAGAAATCTCGTCTTTCTTGTCATGTTGGTTTGAGAAGAGAAGGTGTGGAATGATGAGAAAATGCACAGCTTCGATGCATTATGTGACAGGTCCAACAAAATCACAAAATACCAACTCTGCTGACAACAATTTTTCTATTCATCATTTCATTTTCATATCATTTCATTTATTGGTTCTGCATGGTACAATAAATCAAACACATAACTTTTGAGAAAATACACACTCAGGGAATAATTTTCAAACTAAATTGAATTATTAGCAATTTCAGAATATGAGAAATATTTTAAATGGTAGACATCTATCCTGTAGGTGTATGATACTTCTGTGTAAGATTATTGCTACACAATACAAGTAGTTTGTGTAGCAGTGGTGTAAAACTGCATAGAAAATTGTGATGCGATACCAGGAAAATTATTCCCTGACATTGATTCATCATCAATCATGGCTAACCGAACCTTTACTTTGCACATGAGAAATAAGGAAATTATCATAGAAAATGGAAGCCTTTGGTACCCTGGTCTACAATGAATGTATGCAGTCGTGTGCAGTCACCACATGACTGTAGTAATATACAGACAGTATAGTCAATAATCAAATGAAGCTAGCATATTATATTAGTGTTTTTTCCTTCTATTTTATTTTTTTTTTTTGGGGGGGGGGGGGGGTGGTCGTGTGTGGGGAACATACCATAGGTAGATCATTGCATGTGGTAGAAAGAATAACTATGTACAGTCCCTACCCATATTTACTGGTAGTTGTGGCATGTGCATACAAGTGTATGTGTATAGATATAATATGTAAATCAATGGCACTGTAAACTTGAGTTCTACATGTGCATTGATTGGTTCAGGGATAATTTGCCCATTTTTTTTTTTAATATATCTCAGTATTAGAGTAAGATATCACAAGCTAAACCTACAAGCCACATGCATTGTAAGCAGGTACATGCTGAGTTGAAACAAACAACAAAGGAAAGATGAATGCTGACGCCATTTTGAAGCTAACTAATTGGACAAATCCATTGCGTCTAACGGGGGTATCTCCTATATTCAACCACCTAAAGAAAACAAATAGGACCCTAAGACAAATTAAAATGGGCAAAAAACACACAGAATGGCCATGCCACACCAAACCCAAAATATGACATGATGCATGAAAATAAAATCGACTTGAAAGTTACCAGAAATATCAAAGCCGAAAGGTAATCTCAATCAAACCGTCCCTCTCGCAGCCTCGATGTATCTGAACACCCCTAATTCTGGAATAGTATCTACCACTAAAAATCTTTAACAAAACTATATCCCCTTTCCTTTCAAGAGAGAAAGAGAGTATGTGCAAATTACGAAGGAATTCCTGACTCTAAGCCGAATTCTATCATCATGACACTTGGACAAATTAATCACCAACTATACAGTCTTGTTGCAACACTAAATCAAAGTTGGGGAGACATTTTTCAAATATAGCGCCCTGTCTTTCCTACACGGCACTACCCGGTGCGGTTCACTCATTCATTGAACGATATATGCATGTCCACTCGTAACCACGTACATTACGCATGGAGACACACACAATGTAATAATGGTGCAGTAGAAACTGGATGTCCAACGATATTCAACATAAACACCCTGATCCTGCTATCCACGATCAAAATTGGAAATAATGAAGATCACAAGTACAGTACGGCATCCGATACGTACCTTTCCATCCTTCTCATGGTGCAAATACCACGAAATTATTTGGCCCCTACTACGAATAGTGGTAGGTTACAGATGAGCGGGTGCATTGACCATACTGAAACACACACACGCTCCTACACACAGTTGTACTCACGGACGTACTGGGAATACACTCTCGTACATTGGCGATACGACACACACAAGAACCTCAATCGTTGTCGTGTGTTGTATTTCTCTTTTTTTCCCTGTGCTGCGCGCTGTCGTATGGAACGCAACTACGCTACGGAGCAAAATGGCCGTGTATGATCCGCCAGCGCCAGTAGGCGAACATAATCAGCATAGAGTCTAAAACCAAATAAAACAAAACCAAACACAACTCAACGCGTTTAGTTTTACAGTACACACCGTCAAAAGGGCACACACACCGCACGCGCGCACACACACACACATTCCCACTTACAAATTGTACAAGCAGAAATGAAATAAAAATGGGAATAAACTCGCAGGCTGGTAAACTTTATATTTACTTTTTTTTCTAGTTTTTGAAGTACAATCTGTTAGAAAACAATTTAAAGACAAAGTAAAACAAAGACGACAGAGTAAAAATAAAGGTGAAAAACTTAAAATGACTAATGTTATCTTAAGAGAAAATGATAAGAGTTTCATAGAGATATTTCAGAGAGCTCCCTTTATGACCTATTTTTTAATCTCATTTTCCTCATTCATGCATAAAATTGTTTTGATGTTATCTGCATGATTAAGTTTACCCCTTTTCTCCTTAATGGAAGACAAAGTGATATATTGTTTCTGACGAAGGGGCATACCTTTCCTTATAATAATCCTTACAATTTGTGACATATATATATATATATATATATATATATATATATATTGTCCTACCTCTACGTATTCCTTATCTACAGTGCATATCACCTCCAACATCATCCATCCACTAAGCAAAATCTGGATTGTATTTAAATCTTTAAGAAATGGTAGGAAAAGTAACTGATATCAATACACTTCTTAAGTTTGTTTGTTGATTTTTTTTTACGGTGCATGTAAATTTGGGCGTTTCACTCAGCAGGGCAGTTGCAGTTGCGCTCACACAGAATCAAAGGGACACTGATACTAATCTGTGAGATGTTCCAGACATACTAAAACGAACGATCAACATTTTCCTGAGAATTCCTCCACCACCGTTACGTTTTTCTTTTGCTATTCTTCTTCTTCTTCTTCTTCTTCTTCTTCTTCTTCTTCTTCTTCTTCTTCTTCTCCTTCTTCTTCTTCTTCTTCTTCTTCTTCTTCTTCTTCTCCTCCTCCTCCTCCTCCTACTACTACTACTCCTCCTCCTCCTCCTCCTCCTCCTCCTCCTCCTCCTCCTCCTCCATCTCGACCCCTTCGGCTCTCTTTCCTCCAGTCAGTCCACTAATCAATATTGATATTGGCTGTCTCCACGTGTTACTCCTGATGCCACTGCTGCAACAGACTATAATAAAAAGGCAAAAGATATAACTATCATGCTAATATCATAACAAGCAACATGCATGTTGTTTTCACCTGGTTTTGTTATTCTACTTGCTTCCTGTCTCCTTAAATTGCAGATCTTTCTTCTAATTTTCAATTTCATTGTTATTGTTCTTTTCTGTTTTCGGATTTTTCTCAGTCTGTAGGAATTCGCATTATAGTTTTAGTCACCTTGATGGATCTTTTTATTCTATGATGTCATAATCATAATGAATATTGTTATTGCTGCTAAAATTGCTTTGTCGCCACGAAGAATGAATAATATATCTCATCAATTACTGTCTCATCAACAACTAGGTCACAGTAATCTGTTTGTTCATAACTATTGATAATTATTATACACAGCGCTCATGTCATATTATACATCTTTTCGTGGTATAATTTAGACGAAGAATGTTTGGTCAATAAAGTTTCGATTCATTGACAGTAACACCCAGCAGCTATAATGTTATCTACTCTCATAGCTATAACAGTGAGGTATATAATCGACATAGGTATATGTTCGAAATGAAGATTGCAAATTTCCCACTTGATGTCGATTCTGATACTGCCGTGTTCTCACAATAATCTCTCTACCATTCCGTCATCTCTTCTATCTATCTATCTGTCTATCTATCTATCAATCGATCTATCTACATATCTTTGTGACAATATGTCTATCTATCTTACTATCTACCTGTGTACATAACATCTCGCAATCTCTATATAGCAATATCTGATATCTCTTTCTTTCTATATATATATGTATATATATCTTCCTATCTAATATCCATCAATATTGATGTATTTTATATTGACTTTTATTTTTTTCTATACACCTATCTCTCTAAATACAATAATATATTATTTCTCTCGTGTATATTTCATTGTATTTCACAGAATGAAATATAAGTATATTTCAATGACTACCAAGGATTACCTATATATATTTTTTTTGTCAAATAATGCCAGTATAAGTGTTACTTATTACTTTTTCTAAATTCCAAGATAAGTTTGCAATAACCCTGGGTAATGATGAGTATATTCATACCTCAAGCAAGCAAATATAGAAACTTTTGCAACTTCAGAAAAAGGGACCAAAAATAGAGTCTAAATTACAATTGCCTGTTTGATCGCAAAAGTTGTCAACAAGATATAGACAAAGAAAGAGATATCAGAGAAGAAATGAAAGCAAAACACTCAAAACAAACAAGGATAAAACAATTTAACCCAAGTATCTCGATAAGGCTAGCTGCTTCCAGTGTAAGTATATAGGAAAAGGTGTAATAGCATACAGGTATAGGTATAAAGTTTATGATGTAAATGTAGCAAGTTGCAATACATGAAATTCCCATGTAGATTGAGTACGTCGAGTTGAAATGATACATTATGATTGAATGAACGAGAATTTTATTTCTTTTCGACATAAAATATAATTTCATAAGTATCTTTCATTCTCACCTTGTTTATAACTGCCGGTATCATTCCAGGGAAGAAGTTTAACCAAGAGTATTGGAGTTTGGAAAATCAAGCGGTTCTTTAACCCAGGGAAGAGAGAGAGAGACATAACATATAAACATATCGACTGATATGACGACAGTGTGTATGTGAGTGTGTGTGTGTGTGTGTGCTTCACTCACCCACACTCGGATACTCGGATATTGGTAACAACGCACGCGTGCGCGTTTTCTAACCCCTTTGTTTGCAAATGGAATGGTCCATTGGGCCTAGCCTGGGCGCGAAGCTCCCAGTTGCGTGCGCACTCGATATTGCAACAACATAGAAAATAATAAGTTGCATCCGCCACCATGCTTTTTCTCATTCTCTTCATTTCTTAGTGAAATCATTGAGGTTGATAATTGGAGGAATATGAAAAATCCGGCTGAATAGCGGGAGCATGCAGAGTCGGGGTAAACTGCGGGTATTAACCTTTTGAATACCAATACGTTCCTCTGTATACCTGATGACGTCACGCATCCAATGGTAAGGTACTGAAGTGATGCGACCAATGAGGATCGCTATTTTGTTGATATGCAAAGTAAGGAATAATGGGCGTGAAGTCTCCTTGTGTGTGACGCACACGAATAAGTTGCACTGTGACTTAAAAAGAAGGCTTACATAGGAGGTGCACAGATGATTTATTTGTGAAGTATTTCGTTTATCACCTTTGTATCCATCTCCCCCTCTCTTTCCTTCTCTCTCTCGATGTCTCTCTCTCCCCGGCTCTCTCCCTCTCCCGCACTATATAGTATTACTCTTTCTTCAACCTTCTCTTGTCTCCCTCTCTTATCTTTCTTTATTTCTCTTTACCTCTTTATCTCTCTCTTTCTCTATTTCCTTACGATATAGGCATCTCTCTTATATATATATTTCTCTCTGGCACTAACTCTTTTTAATTCACACGTTTCTCTCTTCTGATGATGTGGTTCAGGTAATACACCATTACAACAACCCTCCCTCCAATATCGTAAATTATATGATAGCAAGGATTATGTCCCACCTGCAAAATTGCGCTGCCGTCCCTCCGCAATGTCGGCACATCAAGTAACCCAACTAGCCCGAAATAGTATCACTACGAATCACCCATCCCATTGCACCGTTGATCAAAATGAAAGTTTATCAGTGTCAAGTATAGCGCATAGGGGAATCTTCTAAAAACATTATCATGATGACGTGTACAGGTATAATGCAATAGATGTCATTTACGTGACCAAAGTTTATTTTATTTGGTGTACTTAAAGGTAGGGAATCCCATTTGCATGCCTTAAATGAAGAGTTGTATAAATACAGTGGTATGTTGAAGAGAGTATCATTTTAGAAACTCCCATAAAGTATTGAAAGTGGAAGGTAACATTTAGTAAATTTTTATTGACCGTTAGATTTTGAATTGAATTTTTTTCGGGGCTCACCGTAAATTCCAGTACATTACTAGGCTACCTTTGCAGACCCATGCACTGCATGTGTGTCCATCATGTATATTTTGTGAAGAAAGTTCATCAAAACTTACAAACATTTCTATATACATTCTTGCCACACACTCTATATGTTATTACATCAGCTCTTATACTTTTAGATTTGTGTTTATAGATAAAAAATACAGAAGACTGCAACAAAAAGGCTTAAGTGTGGCTGACACACAGAACTACTGAGTAGTTGAGTTTTGTGCATTATTCAAATTGTAGATAACTGTTGACTTCCAAATTTCTCAGCAGTGGCCTAAACAAGTCCCCTGAGGTTCATATTTAATGTTTTGCTGCATTTTGGGAGGTCTGTTTAAGGTATTTCCTACCTTTAAATGATATAGAGATGGGAAGGGGCAAGACATAGTTTACGCAAATTGCTTGCATAATTGACACTAATTATATTAGCCTAATTGAAGATAAAAAAGCAGGAAAAGAAATGCATTCCTTACGAAGTAGACCAACAACTTATTGAAAAAAAAGCCTTCAAAGAGAGAGAAAAAAGAGAATGTGATTCAGAATAAATAAGTTTTTGAATTTTAGAAATTAGCTGATTGCACCCCGTCCTTAGAGCCCCACAATAAGTTTTCAAAATCAATTTTCTTCTCGACTGATCAATGAATGACGTCCTCAACTTCACTTTTTGTTTTGGTCAAAATTCATAGCTCTAATAATCCATGTTTAATATTGAATATTCGAAATATAAACCTTAGCCGCAAAAATATTCTTATGCAGGGTGAAAAACCCCTTTTTCGCCATTATGGTGGATTCAGCGATGAAAACGAACCCTAGAAATTAAAGCGTAAGGGAAATTCCATTGACAAGCAGAAAAATAGACTCCTTCGCATGCTTTTCAAAACTGTTTGTGTTATTGTTGTTGTTGATATATTTCAGTTATGTTCCTGTGATCTATGCAACATCTGCTGATGCATTGTGTATTCCGTCGAAATGATGAGAGATTGATTTAGTATGGCGTTTGATATCATTTAAAATATCAGTTGTAAAGATGATTATTGAAGTAAATTGTGATGGTAAATAATTATCATATCTAAAGTAAGCTTGTGAAAAGGTGAACTCAAACCGAATTGAACTGAGTTGTGGTGAACGAAAGAACTGTTTTACCATACAGTTATATATTTTTTTTAAAGAATTGCTGTTCTTAGTGTCATGTGCATGGACAGTTCAATTCAACTGACATTAAAATTCTTACAGGAACAAAGTGATAATCCATCCTCATTTTCTTCAAATTAGAATTCTTCCCAGACAAATGCGGAGGAGGAGGAGGAGGAGGTAAATAAAGAAAACCAGGCTTACTTAAAATAAAACTAGTCTGAGTGCTAATCAAATTTGAATAACAATATTTTCAAAACGCACCTGCTCAGATTTAGATTTTTTTTTTGCTTCAGATTTCAGTAGTTTGTAAAATCTTGAAAGTTCCGATTTGAAACGATTTCTATTCAGATTGATGTATTTTTTTAAGCGTGTACACAACGTGTTCAAAGTGAATGAAATGTACTGTGTGTAGGTACAAATTATTTTTTTTCTTTGAATGGCAGTAGGAATAATCATGCGAAAGTTGTGGTACGCTGTATCGAAAGCAAAAACAACAACCGTCGATTTCTACATTTTAAAACATTATATTGATTTTCCATATCAATGATGTTTGTTGTTTGATACAGAAAATAAGCATGGGCAATAGCACATGAGCAGGTGAGATTAAAACATGAGAAAATAAATTTCTCTAAAAGTCAAATGGAGTTTTTTTTTCTCTCTCACACAGCGGTCGAGCATCGACATCCCCTAATACTAAATATAGCTTCTACGCACATAATTATATCAAATAATATAGTATGAAAGAGATTTAAATAGTCATGTAAAGAGCTATCGATTCGGAGAGGATAGGGCGTTAGTTGATTTGTTTGTTTGCATTTCTTTCTTTTTTTTTTTAATCCAGCAGGGGCGGATGACGTCACCCCTTTGAAGCAACAATAACACAGGTATAATGAGCGCTTTTACAAAAGAGCGTATGATATACAATTACTGTTTTACCAAAAAAAAAAGAAGCAAAAACTACCTATACTTAGCCGCTGTGTATAAAAAAGGCTGAAGATTTCTTTTTCTTCTTTATCACTGGGAAAGTGTCTATTATACTGACGGATAACTACTTTCTACACTGTAAAAACATCGGTGTTAGATTTAACACCACGAGTGTTAAATCTAACACCGATCAAACTTCAATAAAGGACCACACCCACAGGTGTTAAAAATGCACTGTGATGGTGTTGAAAAGTGTTCACCTGACACTTCGTGGTGTTAATTTGACACTGTACCTGGTGTTATTTTGACACTGTACTGGTGTTAATTCAAAAATGACACCACATGGTGTTGATTTGATATTTGTTGGTGTTAATATCAATGGTTTAACACCCGTCCAGCTTCAATAAGAGACCACACCAGCTGGTGTTACTTTGGTGTAAATTTATTTTCACATTTTTTCAAAAATCTAGTATTTTAATGTAAAATTCTTGATCGTCTTGTTTAAATTAAAAATCAACAAGAAGTGCAGTTACTAAGAAACTCTTCAAAAAACAGTTTAAAATTTGGAAGTGACACCCGGGGGTGTTAATTCAACACCATAAATGAGCACCGAAAATTTAACACCAGCTCGGTGTTCACTATTTAACACCCGACTTTTTGCAGTGTACTCGGACTCCTTTGTATCTGTGTGTCAGTCTGTCCATCTGCCTGTCTTGTCGTCCTTCTGCTTTGACGTTTGCTGCGCGTATTTCACTTTTGTAAAATATACAAACAATATACATTTGTACAGAAGAACAAGCGATGATAAACAAACAAACAAACAAACATTATTTGAAGCGAGTGACGTCATAATCATGGCTATCATTGAAAATTCACGTAATTTACATCCAGAGAAAAGAAAAAAAAAGCAAGGAAAGTTCATGCAGAAAGCTATACAGCTTGTCAGTCTAGATTCTCCTAAGAAAAGGTAATATCAAAAGTCTCCATATACACTAACGTGAGGGTAATGTACTGGTAGACAGACATTATATTTTATGTCATGAAAATAAAATCGCTTTTTATCGTCTACATTCTGGACTAAATTTCAACTTGTTTATTTTTGCTTCGAGGCACACGTAAATCGGCTAAGCATGCTTGTGACGTCAAGGAAATCTAACGCTCATGAAAACAACCTGAGACTTGTAAATGGACCCCATAATATAACGAAGACAATGAATTGAAAATAACGCACAGAAACCATTAATAATGTATTTTCACTGGCATCAGCACGTCCGAATGAGAAAGGACGCATTTTCCTTGGAAAAGATATACAACTCCTGCGAAATCAGATAATGACATTTAGGTGATGCGGTAGTAAAAAAAAACCAACAACAACAGCCCATATTCATATTGATAAACAAAAGTAGCTGAAATGTGGGAGCAAAAGTCAAGTCATCATAATCATAAGCCCTTATAGTGCCAAATTAATCTCCGTCATAGTCTTGATGTGAGAACGTCGCTCCATTTTGCTCAAGAAAATTAAATCACACTGTCTTCATTCTCGAATCAGTCTTTCCTTTGTGTCGTTAAGTCGGTTTGCATTCTCGCATACAGTATCTTTCTAAACTAAGAACATCATTTTCTCCATACATTTTTTTTTCTTTTAAATAAAAATTTCTATTCGTAATGAAAAAAAAACCCCAAACTTACAATGACAAGTGACGTCATATTGTTTACCATCGTGCCACAGAAGGAGAAATACAATAAGCAGACCCGCAAGCGAGTTATGCTTTATTTCTTTTCAAGGTATGGCAATACGCCTGTCTTACTTTTCTAATGAGTTGTCCAAAGTGGCCGACATTTCCACTGACCAATCGTTTTCGGACACTAGGTGTTGCATTGAGTGGTCATTACAATTACAAATGTATGCCACATCACAGATAGCCATGTTTGTTTGTTTGTTTGTTTGTTTGTTTGTTTGGTTGGTTTATTTCTGCATTTTCTTTCTCCGAATACAATTGCAAATGAAAACAAAATGATACAGATACATACAAATCAATACAAAGAAAAATCATTTGCGTAACAACATTCAGTCTGAAGTGGCATAATTATGAATCAAAATAACATATTAAGGCATACTGTATCTACTAACAAAGGAGAAATCAATACAGGGGACCGTCATCATAAGCAGAGCTTGACGTGGGCTTGATGTTATCTTGATGTTATCTTGATGTTATCTTGACGTGAGCTTGATGTTATCTTGAAGTGCAGGGTAAATGCTATGAAATTTGGGGACGACGTTGAGGAAATGAATTGCGAAGGTAAGTTAAATCATAGTGATTTTCGATTATTGAGAATTCGCATGTCATATTCAAGTGCGAGAGATGGCGCTTGCATTATAGTTGAGACTTTTGTATAGAATTTACATTCTCAACAGGAGATGAAACATCGAATGAGTGACTCTGAAATGAGTGTTCTTATTTCATTGCTGTATATTGACATTGTGAGAAGAATGTGCAGCTCGTTCATAATGCATTGCGCAATACTTTATTTAAGAGATAAAGTTCGGTTGGTCAGTCTAGAATGTTATAGTACTTGTATGCAAGGTTTGTTTGCCCTGGTCCTAAATAGTTAAAGCAGGCATACCTCCTTCAAAACAACTAAATTTCAGTTTATATAATCTAACTCTATTTTTTCCTTCTGCTATGTCACTATTTTTAATACTTTCTTTGGATTAGCGGCCTGCGTGAATGCAGCAAAAATGGTCAATTACTCTTGACGTGTGTGTAGGAAGAAAGTGGAATTCGTTTGACCTAAGGCTGTTGAGATGACAATCTTTTTAATGTTTTCCCCTTTCATATCCACACTCATTCACAATTCTTTTCACGTCATAAAGCAGCATAATATATATATATATATATATATATATATATATATATATATATATATGTTATATTAGGAATTCATATTGCTAGGCTGCCAACATACTGACGAACAGTCAGTCCAAACGAGAACATAGTGCATGAGGATAGTTTATTATTGCATACTTTTCTGCACGAGCGAAGAATCTATAATCATCACGATTCGCATGATTTTATATCAGGAAGAAAAAAAAAGATGTCATTCTGCTTTACATCTTTGTCGATGAACGAATACGAGAGAGGGGGGGAGATAGAGAAAAAAAAAATGAAGGAGAGATACCAGTTCGTACATTGAATAGGACACAAAGTCAACATGGATGTGTATTGGATGAGATGTCTGTTTACGGGTGTTTATGTGTGTGTTCGTGTGTGTGCGTGGGACAGATAGGCCGATGGTGAGAGAGGGGGAGAGAGGGAGAGAGACAGGAAGAAAAAGAGGGACGGAGGGAGGGAGAGAGGAGAGGAGATATGGAGAGAGGGGGAGAGAGGGTGAGAGATAAGGCCGTCATGCTCGTGGATCTCTTGCGCACAGTCGCACCCGCCAATCACATTCGGTCATATCGTGATTATGTAAATTTATGCAAAGTATAGATATGCTTGGGCGTTATTTGGGGAATATGACGTCGTCATTTGTGGTGGAGGGAGAGAGAAAGAGAGTGAGGGAGAGAGGGGCTATAGAAAACAGAGACGGAAGCCTTTGTGAAAAGAAGAGAGAGAGTTGAGCAGAGAGTGGAATGTTTTTCAAGAGCCAGTAGATTTCGTTTATTTATCAAAGCAATGTCTGGCTTTATACAGTCTCCAAACCGACAGAGAGTCGCAGGAGAGTCGACGAGGGAAAAGATAAAACAAAACGATCGCAATGACTTTGCAGATAAGTATTTAGCAGAGATGTCATTCTCCGAAGTTATAGCCCTTTCTGTATCAGTTTGAAAGTACTGTTTACCATTGGGAGCAGTGATTAATGTTCGAGTTACCACATTATTTTGATGCATCATTGTGTATATAGGTCAGTTGTATCACAAAACATCCTCCCATATAAAAATTTCGCAATACAGCCTAAAATATAAGGAGATATCACTATTTTTCTCAATAAACCATAACTGTAATAGACAGTTTAGTCTAGAAACAACTTCATTATAACCATTGGACTTGTTCACATTAAATTTGGTATATCCAAAAATACTTAGCATTGATTTTCTGATTAACTTTTTTTTCATTGATTGTTTCTTTCCCTATAACTCACATTTTAGAACTATTTTGAAGCACTATAAAAGCTGGGTTATTGTTTCATATGCAAATGGTAAATTATGCCCTTAATTTCTTCAATACATACTTTTGAGGTAAAAACATGTTCAAAAAGACAGTTACTTCAAGGTATACAGTGTCACTCTATTGCTGTGATTAAAATCAAACCCAAACCCAAAACATATACGTCAGGATCAAAAATTAAAAATTCTCCAGTTCTCAAAACTGTTTCGCCATTAACGGGATTTCTCTTTCAATCAGTACAGTCGACCCGCCACCGAACAAAGTGTTTTCATGCTCATGCGTTTGACATAATTTTGTCAATCAGGAATTGAGTAAAAATGAATATTGGGCTAGAACATCAAGACATAGGGTGTATACCTTGTCTTCCTTGCATGCGCAAACATCGTGTTTAAATGGAGCTTGACATTAAAGACATTGAGAAATAGTGCGTGTATATAAGTTAGTGCATGGTTTTTAAATGCGTTGTTTTCCTATTCTTTCAGTTTAGAAAATCTGAACTACATGGCTTTATACCGTTGATGTCCCCCCCCCCTCCAAAAAAAAAAATACAACGGGATTCTCCACAATGATATCTCTAAAAACAGTAAATCAATCCAATATACAATTTCAGGGCATGAAACTATAACTTATCACCCACATCTTGCAGAAAACCCCATCCGATTTGCTTCAGTGGTCAAAGAGAAATGAGGATTTTTGTAGAGCATGTCAGGAATCCCTTCCCTCCAAGTTCTGTCCATCGTGTTCACACAATCATTATGCAGTTCCAAAAGCATCTAACTCAGAAGAATCAGATCCATGATATGCGTTACAATGATTCACATTTCTCTGTGTCCACTTAACCAAATTGAATGGGATTTTCTGCAAAATATAGCTAAGTTGTTATATTTTTCCATGTTTTAAGACCCTGAAGTAGCAAGTGGCAGTTTATTCATATTGAAATCTATCAAGTGAAATTGTAATTTTTGGGGGGACATACCGTATACAAACCGGTATCTCTGGTTTTTGTGTGCAAAACTTTTGTTGACTTTTGAACTATTGCTGGCAGCTGGCTGGTGGAAGTGATCATTGAATGATATCACAGAGGAAAAATACGCCACCGGACTTATCGTACTCTCTTCTCTTCACAAACAGTATATAGATGTGGGTTGTGAAAGGATAAATTATTTTCCGAAGCGGCTTGCGAGAGCATGCAATGGCGCCATTTTGATAGAAAAACGAGTTAACTCCATTTTTGTTGATTTTGAATATTTGCAATTAAAGGTGCTAAAAAATCAAAGAAAATAATATATCCAGCATGAAAATATGGGAAGTTTTCAATCACAATATTATGTTATTATATTCGTTGTTATGTAACAAGTGAGGTATCTTCAAATAAAGGATACATTTCTATATCTATGATGAAGTTACTTAGAGCGTTTAGAAATTACGCTTAACCATTTTGCTGCTAAACTCTTCACTGAATTTTGTTCATAGAGAATATTGTAAATGAATGAATTTCGAGACTACGACGTATGTGTTATATAATTTTTCTTCACCTTTTGAACGCCATTATAGAGACATTAAATTCTGAAAGGCGGTATATCTTGCCACATCCCGATCATCCTATATAACTGCATTCAAATATTCTCTATGCATTGCAGATGCTGGAGTATCGCACATAATCTGTTAACCCTATAAAGCCCAAGCTATTTTGACCCCTTCCAGGCCCCCATTGTGCCCCCCTACTTAACATCTTTATTATATGATGTATGACCGTCATATTTGGCACATTGGTAGAGCAACTCATGCTCTACATGACCCAACATTTGAAATTTCTCAAGGTTACCCACTGAGGGCGCTATTTCCCAAAATATAAAGAAATACATAGGAAATTTGCTAAAATCATGTTTTTCTTTCTCTTTCTTTATCCCCAGTATATATGTTTTTATTTTATATCAATCATTTTCATATTTACTACAAAGGAAGAGCAAGTCAACCTTCACTATTTGTTATGGTTGAAATTTCTCAAGGTCAGCATGTAGTGGCGCAATTCATTACAATATAAATAAATATATGAAACCTAAAATGTATTGCTTGGAATGGGTACATAAATTGGTATCACATTTCATATTTCCAAAATATTGAAATTTTGAGTTTGCAGATTGATATTATGATAAACAAATGATATTACAGGCAAAGCTTGTGTGAAGATAACACAAAATAAAAGGTAATCTTTGAAAAATGCTGTATTTTCGATTATTTCTATTATATCTATTGTTTGATGCCTATTACACATAAAAAATAAAGGAAATAATAAGAAGACCATTTCAGGGTAATTCTCAACCATAATTACTTCACATTTTGGTCCTTCAGCAAATTACAGCCAAGAACACCCCCATTTCATCCATAACTATATTGTTAACTGAAATTGAAACAGAAAATCATACAAAATCTGACTAGCATGGTTGTCAGTTTACGGTTGCCATGGCAACCAGGAATATCGGACATACCTAAATTATATATCAAAATGTTTGCAATAAGATTTTAGGAAAAGTCGCCAAATTTGGTTGAAATCGGTTAAAGGGTGTAGGAGCGGCAAACGAAAATATGGTAGGGGGCACAATGTGCCCCCCCCCCCCCTTGGGCTTTATAGGGTTAACCTGAAAACAGACAGAGCAGGGCTGCCAACAACGAAGCCAGCTATTATAGGAGATTCCACAAATCAATCAGTATAGGATATGCTTTCCATAGTATACATCTCAATGGGCATGATTATCATAAACAATACCCGGATCAGGGAGTTTACTCATATCCAGATGTTGAAGTTTTCAGGAAACCTCCTGCAGTGGCGGGATCCATTTTTAAAGTTTAAAATAAAAGAAATTAAAAAAAAAAGTTTGTCAGCCAATGAAAACCGGAAGTGGCACAAGAAACGTAGTTTTTGCGGCTTGTCAGCTGAACAAACCCGGAAGTGGCATCAGAAATATTTTTTTGCGCCCCCTCCTTTACGGAATCCCTGGATCCGCCCTCGTCCTGTAGAATCAGCGAGACTTGGTAACTCTGTGCTAGGGACGTAAGAGAAAGCTGCCTGAAAGTGGACTGGTGGATGATCACTGAATATTTCATCAATCTTGATGGATAATTATATGCAAGATCTTGGCAGTTATACAGGGACGTAAAAATCATGTTAATGGTGTTCCTGAACATAATCATAATACGAAACACCATGCCATGCCGATGACAGTGTTATGTTATGCATGCTGTGGCGTCCCCATTCATTCCCATCAACTTTCTATATAGTCGATAGTAATAGTAGTAGTAGTAATAATAATAATAATAATAATAATAATAAATCATTTATTAAGCGCAAAAACTATGTCTATATATACATTCTACTGCGTTTCTGCTAGTACACAGGATTTATATCAGTTTCGTTTCGTTTTGCTCTGTCTTTTAATGACGGAGTTATCATATCTTTTTTTCCTGTCTCAGGCAAGAGCACACGGAATCAGCATTTTTTCTTTTCCTTTTTTCGTTGAAGAAGTTCGATCCTCCCATTACCCACAGTGATCTGGGATGATGTGAGTGCTATATGGGATTGCTACATCAGTTTCAGGAACAAATGCTTTCAAAGCATGTTTCAAGGCAAATGCGGTTATACATTGCATAACCTTTCGAAATGGATTTTATCTAGGTGTCCGGTAACGACCATATTGCCAGTGACTTGTGTTTTGAGTTCCTATTAAATTATCCTAAAAAAAGTGCCTTGCATGTAAACTTTGACTTGATGAAATGGCATCAAAGTGTCATCCTCCTCCTCAAAAGCAAAAATAAGATAAAAGAATTAAAAAAAAAGGATAAATGATAAATACATGAGTAAATAAATAACTAAATAAACAAACACATTTTGTAAATTAATAAAATGAAGTAACTAAATAACTAAATACATAAATGAAATAAATAATAATAAAAAAGAATAAAATTGAATAAAAATCAATGGAGGAGGAGGATGCAGGAAGAGAAGAGTGTCACACATAAACACAGCAACAATGACAGCTTCAGAGTGATGATTATTTCATTTATCGCTGAAAAGTTTATTGCATCTGTCAAATAAGGGAAATGTGCATCAGAATCACTGATCAATACAGTATCGATGTAACTGCCATAAAACAATTCGAAAATCAGCAACAAAAACAACACCAATCTCAGGAACAGTACAAAATTCCCCAAGTAATGACTCAGCCGTGGGTAATAAACAACAATGTGTGTATCCCCCCCCCCCCACCAATGATATCTGCAGCTCACACTTCTCACAGACATTTATATCAAGAAGAATAATTAAGCCTACTTTATCATGTTTATAATATTTAATAACACAACCATGCGTCTTTGAAAACATTGATAACTACGTGTGCTACTGATATTTCAAATGAGATATTCAACCTCCTGCAGCTATTGAGTATTCTAGCAAGCAAGAGTCCACAAACTTTTTTTTTTTATTTAAACGTGATTTCGCAAACTCACTGATCACCAACAATACCTTACCCACAATCAATGAGTCAATCAGGGGCAAATTCGTATGGGATGTGCAGTAAGATGTATACAGAAAAAAACTTTACGTCTCACACAATTTTTTTTTTCTCATTTTGTGCAATTGGAACCTGAAATCGAAAGAACTGGATTCTACCAAACGTAGCTCAGATTGTGGCCGCAATGATGACCACGAAACATGGAAACAACTTACTATTTCAGTACAATTGTATAAAACTACAGTACTGTACAGCAATTAACTATTGAAGCACAATCTCACTCACAAAGGTGCAATATTCAAACATCTTGAGTAAAATGTTGAGCTTTTAAAGTACATCAAAACATAGCGTTCTAGTCACAACCGTTCAATCCATGATGAATATACACTAATTTCAGTCGACACACATCATTCATTCACTCATAACATCAAGACTGGACTTTTGTAACAGTCTCCTAGCTGGCCTTCCATCTGCAACCTTGGAACAGACTTCAAGCAGTACAGAATGCTGCAGCACGCTTGCTCACCGGGCTGAGGAAGTATGATCATATTACCCCTGTTCTGGCTGAGCTGCATTGGCTTCCCATCAAGAACAGAATTGATTTCAAGATCTTACTGCTCACTTTTAAGGCCATTCATGGTCTGGCCCCAGGATACATGTCTTCCCTAATTGAGCGACGGCAGCCTCGCCCTGGCCTTCGTTCATCTGGCCTTACTCTCCAGGTGCCCATCACACATCTCAAGGGATACGGAGACCGGGCGTTTTCCTCTATTGCTCCTCGCCTATGGAACTCCCTCCCATCTTTCCTCCGTGAAATTGACAAACTGGATCACTTCAAAGCCTCACTCAAGACTCAAATTTTTCACCAGACATTTAATTGCTAACTGTCTTGGAGGAGTCTGCGCCTTTGAATGTTTCTATGACAGATATAATGGCGCCATACAAAAAAATGCTGTGGATCATCATCATCATCACACATTAAAATCTATAAGCACCACATCATGACCCAATTTGAAAATTTTCAATCGCTACCAGTGGCTACGAGACTAATATTATTGTCCAACGTGAAAGCGACACGGACATACATTATTATGCAGCTATAATTTTCATGTGCATATACATGTATTGAAAAAAAGAGATATCAGATTCATTTCATTTACAGAAATAGATGGATTTGTTTCTTGACGCACTGGCAGCTTGCATTTTAGGCGATGTTCATTTGCATTAGACAAATAATTGCACTCTTTGTTATTACTTTGGGCGAAGGGAGGTTAAGTTATGCTGCGTTTACAATATGTTCTCTGCGGCCATGACAGTCCCGTTTCAGGACAAAACGGGATGGACGAAAAACAACGCGGTGGGAGGGGATAGACAGACGTGACAGGCCGTGATTGCCGTGGACGCCGTGTCAGATTTTTAAACCGTTAAAAAAAATTTGCACGGCAGTACCAGTGCTAATGAGAAACTTTGAAGGCCGCAATATAATAGAGTGAGCGGAAACATCTCCCCTCAAAAAACAAAACAAAAACAAAACAACCAAAACAAACAAGCAAACAAACAAACAAACTTGGAGACGGAAAATAATATTATCGGCTGTCTTGCCTGACCACAGACGCTGGGAGAACGGCGTCTGATAGCTACATGTCCATCGGAGAGAGAAATGGGACGAACAAGACTAGAATACGTCTTCTCAGTCTCAGGAGAATGTCCCATGTGTGGCGCAGACGTTTCGGGCAAACGGGCTACGGCCGTGGCCGCCGGGAGCATGGTGTAAACGCAACATTACAAACTGTAGCAACATTTACATTGTACATTGTATATTGCTCAGCAGGAGGGTATGTACGACTTAAAGCTTCAGCGCGTTCAGTCTCATGTTAAATATGGCTGCAAAGTTGGCCTAAATGGTCATGAACATTACGTTACTTATATAGTATTGTATGGTATAATAATAGGTACATTCGTGACATTGAAAGCTGTAAGTAGCGAACTGACTGCGATAATAAAGAAGCTTACTGTTGTACAGTACTGTGCACAGGGAGAAAATGAAGAGAAATAATGTTATGCTTCCACTTTCATCCCCCCCCCAAAAAAAAATAATATGCTAGCGATGGGAATTATATTTCATCTCGTTGATATAATACTATGCAGTTTCATCGCATTGCATGTAACATTTATTGAACATCTATTATATACACCTATACAATTCAGCTTTGTATTGCATGTTGTTACGATATGCAGAGATTATCATCATGTAGCATCAAAGAATGGGCGACATGCAATGTAAGTGCAATCTTCCACAGTATAATTCTGTACTTTACGATTGCAAGATGATTATGGACGCAATGAGATTTGGCGAGTTCGTCACTATAATAGGTCCTATTATGTACAGGCGCACAAACGCAAAAGGGATGCCTGGAAAATTGTATTTTACTCCCCCTCCCCACCCCTCCGTCTCTCTCTCTCTCTCTCTCTCCCTCTCTCGTTCTGTCTCTTTTGTGTCTTGCATTATATGCTGGTATACTAAATTCTTACTTAGGAATATGGTTTGTTAAATTTTCAGGGTTTTAAAGTAAATGGACAGTCAGTCCGAAGTAGTATTGTCAGGTCTTTCCTTCGCAGAGACATGTGTATCCTTTTTTTTTTGACGTTATACATGACTTTCTAGTAATCAAGAACATCTATAAGACAACGGCAAATTGAATCATAGTGGCCCGCATCAAAGAGGTTGCGTCCTTCTTTTCGATTGATAGCGAGCTTAAGATCTGCGACGCGAACGCTAAGACGACGCAGCATCCCGGGTCGGACAATGGAACCAGCTGTCTCGCTCATGTGCAGAATACCATTTCAGATTTTGTTGCCTAGTATTAGCGTCGTGTTAGCGTTCGCGTTGCAAAAGTAAAGCTTGCTAATGTACATGGGGGGGGGGGGGGGGCGACGTAACGCGTGGACAGGGCTTCACAGTGACGTCATCAAGAGCTGTAAACTATGTCGACGTGCAGATCAACAGGTCGTTATCACTCAATTCGTGAGGCATTGGTGACGAAGTCAAAGTTTGTGCTGTTTACAGGATACTTTGGTTCTGCGATTTGTGTGACTTGCCCGGCTGTTTCTGCGGTGGGCGATGTCAAAACGAACAAACGCAGATATACAGCTAGGAGATACAACACCGTGCTCGACTCTTCCCCTTTACGAGACGCAGTTGATTGCTACAGGTTCATACTTTATGGAGACGATCACCCTGTAACATTCCTTCAGCAAATGGTCTCTATTATGCATGATATAATACCTGAAACATATTCAGTTCAAAGAATTACCTTTGTCCATTGTTACGACACATTAAAAGAAGAAGTTATACTGAAATGAAGTACTGTAACCATGAAACGAGACAGTCCTTTATGAACTTAGAGTTCAAGTATTAAATTTTGAGCGAAGAAAAGAGAGAGCACCCTCAGAAAATACATTCAACCTCTTATCCTTCTGTCTTATTTCAGCCTTCTGTCCTATTTCAGCCTCTCTGCAGCGAAATTGGTCGTGTTTGTTTTTTAGTTTGTTTCCTGCGTATGTCAGCCGGCAGGAATTCTCATTAGCCGATTTGTGAAGAAATTTAGGCCTGAGAGATGACAAATTCCTCGATCACCTGCTTATGCCGTTACAACGGCAGACGAAAGTACAGTATCTGTGTTTTTTCTTTTTATTGAATCATTTTAAAGTGTGTATTAAAGGCCCCGAACGGCACACCGAGCACGGAAATGGCAACGGTCTGGTTTTTAGTTCTGGTGCGCCTAAAGGAATTATTTGTATGTATGGTTTTGTTACAATATCACTTCCGCACGTATAATTTTGTTACGAAATAAATCTGCAACTGATGATCTTGCTGCTTTTGATTTTGACGTACAAGAGTGATTTTTTTTTTTGTGATATTGTACCAAGATTACTGATCTTTCTGATAGAACCACACATGGTTCCTGTTGGCGCACCACAGCAAAACAAACCATACCGTTGCCGCTATCGTGCTAGGTGTGCCGAGGCCTTAAACATACAGCCAAAGACTCGTGAATCACAGAAAGTGTTTGCTTGAACGGTAAAACTCCCCAAACAAACAAACAAACAAACAAACAAACAAACAAACAAACAAATAAACAAACAAACAGACAAACAAACATCCATAAAAAAAAAGACGACAGAATTACGAATCTTGGTCAATGTAGGGTACGAGCATCGTTTGTTCGCATACGCATAAGAAGGACTGAGAAATCAGAAACAATGTTCTACGACGAAACTGTTAACGACTTTCAAGTGCAGACGACCGTCAGATTGAAGTCGTGTCGCGATCACTAGGAGTAAAGTTGAGCTGCACTACTAGTATCTTCAAAGGGATCAGCACCATTCGCGATTCAAGACGAATCTGGTCTCTCGAAGATCTTTGTCAGTTGTGGTTGACGGGCTTTAACGGCGAGTGAAAATGTTTTGTAGGCCTCGGGACCCTTGTCGGCCAGCGAGTCCACCAAGACCCTGGCTTTGTCCACCTTTGACGCGCCTGCGCGGATCCTATTGCAATCATTTCCGGTGAGGACGCCCTCGCTCTGTAGGTAGCTGACCAGATTCTCTGCCTGCAGGTTGAGGATCAGCGAATCGCGACGCTGAAGAACGCGTTTCTGCAGAAACTCGCCACTCCCCGTGTCGTGACTCGAGACGGCCGTGTCGTCCAGTTTCTTCACGATATCTGAATACCTCTCCCGCAGAGCGTAGCGAAAGTGCTGGTACGCCATATCGTCTTTGGTAAGAAGGGTGTTCAGAAGGCGTTTCGCGCGTTCTTCGCGCGACGTGCCCGCGTAAATCCGGTCCACTTCAAATTTTGTCAGGACCATTCCATTCAGGTAGAGGCACAGGTGCTCAGCGTCCACTTCCTTTACGATGAGGTGAGAGTTCATCTGTAGCTTTTCCTTGTACTTTGCATCCATGTCGAGTGGTTTTCCCGCTCTCTGCCTGGATTCTGCCGTCGTCTGGTGCACACCTAAATCACGTGACTAGAAATGTCCAACCTGATCGACGCACTGTGCTGACGACGAGCTACTCCGGGTTCACCCTCAGCGAAGGAGCATTGCCTTCAACACCTGCAAGAGTGGATTGCAGAAATACGAAATCTTGATTTATGTTTTCTTTTTAAATACATTTCATGAAGAGCACAACGAACTGTGATTTGAATGGACGAAAAATGTAATGAAATAGAAGCATGCATGAGAAAATGATGAATCTTAACGCCGTCATTTGCAACCTCATAATCGATGCCGAGAGACCAGGCAGCTTGATTTTCAACAAAAATCACAAAAGTCGATAACAGACAATATCAAATTCGTAATCTTCAGTAACTTGAAATCCAAATCCACGAACGTCAGGTTCCCCGGGTAGTTGTGGCCTCTATTCTGGAATTTGCGAACTGTTATGTAACTCTTCAAATATGATTTTCGTTTAGCGCTAGTTTTGACGTAGGAAGCATGTGGATACACACCACTGAAAATACGTAACAATAACATGAGTGGCTTACAGCGCGGGTGTTACAGTAGCCCGGACTGCTTTAGCTTGTTGACATTCATGCGAATTTGCCTCGTTGAAGTTTTAGCTTATGCATTGTATTACAAGTTGCTAGAGCATGACGATCACAAGACATTGTTGTCTTGCTCTGTTGTGTTATACGTCATGGGCGTCACCAGGGGGGGGTGCGTTGGGTGCGAACGCACCCCCCTTCAGACCGTTAAAAAAAAAAAAAAAAAAAAAAAAATCAGTCTGCGAGCGACCTCAACGCCGGACCCTAAACGATGATTATTTTTTTTTTATCTATTCATTTATTTTTCGAAATTTTGCATCGGGGACAAAAAAAAAAAGAACAAATCGTGGGCAAAAGCAATTCGCACCCCTGGTTCTGGCAGCACTAATTTTATACATATCTATATACTAGTACAAGTGTATTCTATACAGTGTTGACTATATAGATAGATTTTGGACATCCTTCCCATGCTTGGTCACTTCGACGCCACCTCGCTAGTCATTATACCTCTCCCAGTCATGAACATAAACCGACACCCTTGAATACCAGTGGCGGATCCAGGGGGAGGGGCGCACCGGGTGCCCCCCCCCCGCCCCCTCTTAATTTCCAAAGCGAAAAAGTATAGCTACAAACGGCAGTTTTTGGACTGTAAAATGTCAAAATTTTCAAGCTCGCTCGCTGGCATTTAGTCGTAATGCCATTCTCCTGAAGTTGCTGCCAGTAATTGCCGGCAGTTCCACCCGGTGCGCCCCCCCCCCCCTTACGGCAAAAAATATAGCTACAAACGGCAGTTTTGGGATTGTAAGATGTCACAATTTTCAAGCTCGCTCGCTCCCCTCACTCGCATTTAAATTCTCCTGATATTGCTGCCAGTAATTGCCAGCAGTTGCGCCCGGTGCGCCCCCCTTAATTTCGAAAGCAAAAAAGATATAGTTTCAAACGGCAGTTTTTGGACTGTAAAATGTCAAAAATTTTAAAGCTCGCTCGCATTTAATCTTTATGCAGTTCCCCTGACTGCCAGTAATTGTCTGAAGTTGCGCCCGGTGCGCCCCCCCCCCCCCTTAATTCAAAAGCGAAAAAATATAGCTACAGACGGCAGTTTTTCTACTGCAAAATGTCAAAATTTTCAAGCTCGCTCTCTTCGCTCGCTCGCAGTGAATCGTCATGCAATTCACCTGATGATGCTGTCACAAATTGCCAGCAGTTGCGCCCGGTGGCATGCGCTTCACCCCCCCCCCATAATTTCCAAAGCGAAAAATATGGCTAAGAACGGCAGTTTTGGGACTGTAAAATGTAAAATTTTCAAGCTCGCTCTCTTCGCTCGCTCGCATTTATTCTTTATGCAATTTCCCTGATGTTACTGCCAGCAATTGTATGCAGTTGCGCCCGGCGCGCCCCCACCTTAATTTCCAGAGCGAAAAATATAGCTACAAACGGCAGTTTTTCTACTGAATAAAATGTCAAAATTTTCAAGCTCGCTATCTTCGCTCGCTCGCATTGAATCGTCATGCAATTCACCTGATGTTGCTGCCAGTAATTGCCAGCAGTTCCGCTCGGTGCACCCCCACCCCTCCCTTAATTTCCAAAGCGAAAAAATATGGCTAAGAACGGCAGTTTTGGGACTGTAAAATGTAAAATTTTCAAGCTTGCTCGCATTTAATCGTTATGCAATTCACCTGATGTTGCTGCCAGTAATTGCCAGCAGTTCCGCCCGGTGCACCCCCTCCCTTCAATTTCCAAAGCGAAAAAATATGGCTAAGAACGGCAGTTTTTGGACTGTAAATTGCAAAAATTTCAAGCTCGCTCTCTTTGCTCGCTCGCATTTAATCGTTATGCAATTCACCTGATGTTGCTGCCAGTAATTGCCAGCAGTTCCGCCCGGTGCGACCCCCTCCCTTGATTTCCAAAGCGAAAAAATATGGCTAAGAACGGCAGCTTGACTGTAAATTTTCATGCTCGCTCGCTCCGCTCGCTCCCATGTAATCGTTATGCTCTCCTGATATTGCTGCCAGTAATTATTGCTAGGAGATGCGCCCCCCTTAAATTTCAAAGCGAAAAAATATAGCAACAAACGGCAGGTGTTTTTTTTTTTATTGTAAAATGTCAAAATATTCAAGCTCGCTCGCATTTAATTGTTATGCCTTTCTCCTGATGTCGCTGCCAGTAATTGCCGGCAGTTGCGCCTGGTGCGCCCTCCCCACTTTATTTCCAAAGCGAAAAAAATATTGCTCCAAATGGTAGTTTTTTGACTGTAAAAGATGAAATCCTAGCTACGCCAGTGCCCTTTCCCCGCTTGGTTTCCCTCAACAACAGTAAAAGTCTAGGGATTGAGAGCTTCCTATATTCCAAATGTCTGTCAACAAAAAAAAAAAATCTCGTTACATCAGGGGCAAAACGCACCCCCCTTGACAAAAAGCTGGTGACGCCCCTGTACGTGGGCCTAATCATATATGCTACAGTGTGAAGATAATGTACAGAGACAGCATTGTCGCATACTAAGCATACGATCACCGATGATAATGCGTTATCCGAATGCAGCCCGGGGTTGGAATCTTCCGCATCGACATCGCAAACGCGCAATTACAGTTTTGTCCATAATAAGCACAAGTAATTAAGAGGCAGTATATAGATTTCAGACAAAGAAAAGTAACATCTGAACATAAACGCTGAACTGACAAACAAATGCAATGTGTGGAACTTTACATGAAACTATAGTAGCTCCTGATGGTGCACATCCATTATCAAGGTTTTTAAATTCAAAAGCAAAACATCCAGACATTCAGCCCTATAAGGTTCGCCCAATACGTAACGACGATCATGCGACGATTTACCTGCGTTCCCCGCTCAACTTCTCCGGTCTGATATCTTAACAGATCGTAAGAATTTGGGCAGCTTTCGGCCCGTCTCGTATGTCAGACTCTCCACTAGTAGACAAAACTCCCAGAACTATAACACTTTCAAAAGTTATATATCACGACAGTTTCGTGTCTATCAACAGACTGCGGAAAATCTTCACGTACCGTCATTCCATCCGAATGTAATAAAATGGCTGAAGAATTAAGAATGAAAAAAAAAACACACACACCCACATATCTCCCCTCTGACGACTCCTTAAACACTAACAATAGTTTCCATAGAGACTCGGCATCGCTCTATCAATACAAATATTGTGCGAAGGAGTAGACACAAAAGGTTACACTATGCAGCGTGAAGCGTGTGTGAACTTTAAACATGTACATGATGTATACCGATGTTTTGCACAATGCCAGCAAAGTCAAACTTTTAATGATACGGAACTTTTGTACAGTGTTGAGTTATGCCACTCCCACGTGTATTGTCGGTAAAAAAAATAGGACATTTTAGTCCTACATAGGTAAAATACTTAATCATGACACTACATTGTAACCCTTGCCGCTCCCCCCTGGGCACTACAAAATATGGGAGTTTCTTCATTTCTTTTTTTTTCTTTCTTTGATCAATTAATTTAACTTCATGTGTTCTGAATTGTGCGAATGCTACACGTACAACATGGATGACCAAAACATTGATCATACCCATGAATAGGTCTACAATATGCGCATGTGTGCGTACTACCGGTAGTAATAGGGCTATACATAAGCATGCTATTATTTTGCCTGTATAATGTAGGTCTTTTTTATTTGTTTATCTTTTCAAAAAAAGCAAACAATTACGATGATACACTTGAAGAAAAACGAACATAATGGCAGGTTGATCACTCCCATGCCACTTGTCTAAAATAAATTGAATCATATATTTTGTCTCGAACAAAAACAAAACAAAAATACACACTCATATAAACAGTCAGAGATGAATATCTGGCGTCGACTGGGCCGTAATGAAAATGGCAAAGTATTAGCGATGGCATGCCACATTTTGTACAAGAATCATGACCTCATTTCAAAAAAGATAAATATTAGGAAAAACAAATCTTGTCATGAAATACTGCATTTTAAAAGTTTTATTTATTCATTTATTTATTATTATCTATCTATCTATCTATCTATCTCTCTATCTATCTATCTATCTATCTATCTCTCTCTCTATCTATCTATCTATCTTCTATCTATCTATCTATCTATCTATCTATCTGTCTGTCTATCTATCTATCTATCTATCTATCTATCTATCTATCTATCTATCTATCTATCTATCTGTCTATCTATCTAAGCAGTCGAACGGCCAACCAGGTAACACCACCTGCCACATTGCAACAAAAGTTGATTTCATGATAACTTTCTGTCAATTGAATCCCAGACTAGGGGTCAGAGTACACGCCAATAGTGAAATGAAAAGCGAACAAACGAATTGAAACGAATGGCTCCCACCCGGCCGACCTGGGAAACGCACAGCGATGTGCCCGGAGGACGTGGCGCCGCGCATTGCCAAGAAAGCTCCGACCATGGAGTTATACAACGACTTTAATACTGCGGTCGTTTTTAATTGGGATGTGCATTTGATACACTCTTAAAAAGAATAGGGTAGATCAACATTTTTAAAACGCTGTCACTCCTCGCCCCTTTTAAAACGCTGAGTTACCCTTTTCTTTTTAAGAGTGTAGATATGAGCATGTCTCCCATTATTTATGATTTTCATTCTTGCCTCGGTGTGCTTACACTTTTTATTTTGTTATTTAAATCTGATATGCAGAAAAAAAAAACAACAACCACCAAACAATCCTGAGGCCTCTGTGGCTTGAGGCACAAGATCTTATATCAAGTTCAGTTGACTTACTTACCATTCGCGTTCCAATGTGCGTCTTGCGGAGTTAGAGCGTCCTTGAATAATTGCTGGCAGCTGACGCCAGGCCAGCTAAGTCAAGGATAGGATTGTACGTATACGGCGATGGCGATGTTGCTTAGAGCGTTTTCTGGCAAGATGGATGAGTGTGAATCTATAAAATTTCTCCTTTTCTACTCATTCTAGGTGCTGCCTGTCCATCACTGCAAACTTGCTCAGACCTTAATAGAATGCGGAGAACATCAAAATATATCTGCTTGTCTTCACTACGTACGATGTCACCGTGGCATGCACAGTTGTATACTAGTATACAGTACCCTATATATTCGCCTTCCGGAGTAGACATAATATACTTCGTGTTCCTTTCTCTCTCCGCCGCTGTGCCGCTGATAATACAGAACAGTAGTATATTTTAGTAACATAGAAAGTCATAAATTTACATAAAAAGTTCTTAGTTACTCTTAAAATAATATTTTTAGTTTACATTACTTATTTTTATTAAGATTGTGAAATCATAATTCCACTATTATTTTATTGAAAACTTATTCAGACTAAATATTTTGAACGAGGTTGCAATCACCATGGTTTCATTAGGGTAAGCAACCTGTGTGATTGACGTTGGTGTGTAGATTCTATGCGGCCACGCACTGTGCATGCACTGTACGTACGTCTCAGCAATTCCATCTCAGTACGATGTATTTCAATTAGAAGCATTGCCGTATATTACCTGAAAAGACCGAATCAAAATTGGCGTTTGCAACTAGGTAAAACGCTGCTTGAAGTTTAGGATGTCTGCGGCACAAGCAATGCGGCGACCCCGCCTCCAGCAGACTAGAACACACGACTATTTGTACGGTAAGAAAACATTTTTACTGCAGTTTGAATAGTGGAGTTGAATGTATCAGGTATCGCCACTGCACTGTGAAGCTGTGTGGTATGTTTATGTTATGTGGGATACTGTGTAGATTGTCTGTTAGTTATTAGAACGAAGCTAACTCAGTTAGACAACATTTTCTGTTTGGATTGTTAGGGTTAATGCAGATGTTGATAAGCATACAGATCTCTGCCTGAATTAGACCCTACCTGAATTTTCCACGATGATGCCCAGTGTGGCAGTAGTAAAGTATAGTGAGGTGCCCCCACCTCGTCAGGGCCAGGGGCCGGGCAAGGGCCCTAACATCTAATGGTAGGCCTAGCTAGGTTCTATAACAATAGACCCTGTGTACTAACAGTAAGTAAGAGTAAGATGGCAACAAGCACATTGACTAAAAATGTACGCCCAGGACTGTGTTCAGCACGCTTGAAACTTGGCAGGGTTACCACAACCAAGCAAACTGAGTTAACTGTATAAAAACCGAACAATGTTTTGTGAAAATCTTAAATTTATATCAGGAATATGTGTTACAGCCAAGTCCCAAGTATCATCACGCTTATCACGGTCACCTGACACCTGCATCTTTTTTTACGTGCTTGCCTTTGTCTATGGGAGCATCACGGTCACCCGCACTCGTCTTTTACGTGCTTTGTCTATGTAGTCCAGGCTAGGCTCCATAGAAAGTGCACCTAACCTTGTTTTTTGATATATACAATGTTTTTTGATGGTTTCTTGTCAATTCGAGGGTGCTGATTCCAAATCCGATTGATGCCACTCGCGTAACCTTGAGCATTTTCGGCAAAACGCAAAAATCCAAAATGGCCGCCAGATATGCTAATTTGGCCATGATAATCCCAGTTATGTCAATTTTATGACAAATTATTCCATCAAAGTTTTTAAAATGTTTGTTCCTTGAGTAATTCTACTTGCACATGCAAGAAATTTTTCATTTGAAGAGGTACATTTAGTATTTTAAGCTTATTTTCAATTCAAAATGGCCGCCACTCCTATACTCATGTACTATATAAATGACAAAAAATATGCATAGAAATAGAAAACGAATTTCCAGTCACATACCTACGCTTTTATCAAGTTTTGCATGTGCAATGCAAATCTGATGAGTGCCACTAGCAAAACAAGCAAACAAAAAAGCAAACAAACAGAAAGTTTATTGTTTTTAGGCTTATTATATTCTTCTTAATACAAAACTTCAAAATGGACGCCACTCATATACCCCTGCACAATATGAACGGCAGAGCTTGTGAAATAAACAAATTTTATTTTTTTTTCTGTCACTCAGGTACACTGTTTACCAATTTGTGTGCTGATTATAAATCTAACAAAGGCTGTTTTATTTTTTTATGCAAACATCCAAATTTGCTACCTCAACCTGAAATTTTCCCTAGGTATTTGGAAAAATCCACCAAAACTTGAATTGACGCCAACATCAAGATCGTTTATCAGGAATTATTAGATATGAACATTTGATACTTACTTGCCTTGAGATGTTCAACATCAAAATATTCATTCTGATTTACTGAATTAAAAGGCTGAATCCTAGATGATGACACAAATGAAATTTCCAATTAACTGTCCTGTTCTACATTATCTAAAAGCGATATTATACAAACTTTTCAGTCCCCTCATCCGAGAAAGAACATGAGGCAGGGGAAAGTGGAAAAAGGGACCACCTCACTTCCTGTTGTCAAATCTCTGAAATGAAGACAATGCCCCAAAGTTTTTGATGTTAACCCAGATTCAGATTCAGGATTGCTCTCGGTAACCAGACCAGCTGTGTTAGGACTCTGAATGATGGCCTCCTTAATGGTGGCTGTAAATTAACTCCACTAGAGGTCTTTTTAACATATATGTGGTGACATTACATTCACTTCACGTAGGAAGTTTGCAGATGATCTTGCCTTTACGTCTCAGGGTTATGGATGACATGAGCCGAGTACTGACCCATCTCAAGACAATAGTGGAGTACTTCATCTTCTGGAATTTTTGCCCCAACCTTTATTAGATTATCATCAGATCCATGCCTTCCATCTTAGTAACCATCTTGCCAACGCCATGTTCAAGGCAGCCCTCTGTGGCAAGCCTTCCAAGCATAGGCTGAGGAAGTCCACCCTCCTTCACTGGCACTCAATCACTCTCCCTCACACTGGAAGGAAAGGATGGCAAGTGTCACCAGTGCCGTCAACGCATACCTTGACCTTCCAAAGACGATAGCATGGGGGGGGGGGGGGGGGGGGGACATTTCATGAAGCATTTTGTCGGACAAATTTGTCTGACAAATTTGCTCTCAGCCAATCAGATGCAAGGATTTAATAGCTTATAACAGTTTGCAAAAAAGACAAAACACTTCATGAAATGCCCCCTTGAACAACCTGCCATCAATGCGCCTGAAATCCCACAAGCCTATAGATTTCCCTACTGTAACTTGAAAGCTTTGACCCCAAAACAGGTTGGTGCAGATGCTGGTCTGATGTCATCTCTAATACCACCCAAGTTACCTACAACACTATCTCTGGCCTGGCAACAAAGCCACAGGGCTTCAACGGGTGGTGATCAAGCAAGTCTTCATGTCTTCATCCTGTTTCTATGGCAAATAATCGCCCTCTGACCCCTGAGGAAGTGCTGAACATCACCAGATGTGGTTGCAATTAAAACAATTGCAGGACTAATATGCATCTTTAGCCTGAGAATTCTGCAAACTTGGGGCTGATGTCGCCTGCTGCTAAACATACAATTAAATTAAGGGTTCTTTAAAGACAATAAAAATGACAGTTTTAGTTTTAAGACAACACTGAATGAGATAATGATGTCAAAGTGTATACATGTATTATCAACACCTGGGAACTGTGAGAGAACTGAAAGAGGTATCTCACATTGCTCCTTGGTTGATGTTTAATGAACAGTTTGTACGGTATTGCATTAGGACAGTTTCGTTTATGCCTTCAACAGTTTTTGTTGTTGTTTTAGTTCAAGAAGAAAATCAGGTTTGCTCGATAATATCAAGGCGGCACTTCTAAATTAAATCATATCAAAGTGATGGAGGTTATGATCCATTTCGAACTCGCCTCAGGACTGCTCCCTCCCCCCCCCCCCCCCCCCCAACTCCTTGCTGAAAAAAAATCTACAATGTAAAGGGTTTTTAGTTGTGCCATTAATGTCCGATGTGTTTTTGTCTGCAACCATGTATCTCTGCACTTACTGTATAGGATTTTTCTGTACTTTGTTAATATGGTTTTAGGGGAATGCATATTACAAGCTTTGCTTTCTAGCTTCCCCTCCATTTTCAACATTATTTGATAAATACCATGTATCTAGGCTCCTTGATATATCGTGTTAGTATTACATGTTTATATTCAACCGGCATGTAGACTATGATGGTATATTCATTCTTTGCGAGACGTTAGTGAATTTATATTGTTGAGACTTTTGTTGAGACAAAATGAAATATATAAGATATTGTGTTCAACATCGTAAGGCTTATGAATATTAAATGCTCATAATGTAGCCCCCCTATATATTGTAAGTGACACCCAACATATTGCACATATATACAAAACTTTATGATAGCGCAGGTAAGGGACTGGAAATACAGTAAATTTGTTCTATATTTCCATGCATATGTTTTGCCATTCATATAGTACATAAGCATAGGAATGGCGGCCATTTTGAATACAAAAATGAGCTTTAAATGCTAAATGAACCTATATGAAATGAAAATTCGCTTGCAAATGCAGATGGAGTAACTCTAGGAACAATAATGTACGAAGTTTGGTGGAATAATTGGTCATATAATGCACATTATTGTGTTTATCACGGCCGAATTAGCATATCTGGCGGCCATTTTGGATTTTTGCATTTTGCCGAAAATGCTCAAGGTTACGCGAGTGGCATCAATCGGATTTGGAATCAGCACCCTCGAATTGACAAGAAGCCATCAAAAAACATTGTATATATCAAAAAACAAGGTTGGGTGCCTTCTAGCCTGGACTATATGGGAGCACGGGTGATGAGTACGGGCCCCTTCCTTAGCGCACAACTATTCTGCATCATTCGCGTTTGACGACGATAGCTGCAAATTTCTGGTATCGATCAGTAAACTTGTGGTTCTATTGGAGTCTTCACTACAGCATTTTTCCTGTAGATAACCTATGATGTGAGTGGGATTTCATAGAATTTCAGTGACGAAATGTGATTTAAACATGCATAAACAATGTGACGAGGTGCAGGTCACTCAAATATACTACAGTGGCCTAAGTCAAAGACTTGTAATGTTAAAGGCCATTCAAATTATCTAATCGATGCATCTACTGGGCCTGAGAGGACTTCAAAATGAATTGTGATGTTGTTGAAGGATTATTAACAAAATGTTAATGCCTAGACTGTAGACATAAACTACCAGTACATTACAATATGTTTTGATATTAACAATTAAGACCAGATTTTCAATGAAATATATTTTTGACATTGCTTTATCTTCTTTTCTTTTTGCTACCATACACTTAATGTTACTAAACATAAATTCATTTTTCATGTCAGTGAAACTTTGCATTCTTGTTTCCTCAACAGACCCTGTGTATACACTGTCAAGTGAAAGAGACCATGCAAGGGCTACGTTCAGGGCAAACACCAATGTGGAGCGAGTGGTAAGTCAGCAGCGGAATGGCCAGTATCATCTGATAAGGTCAGAAAAGCCCAAGCATGAACTATACTGACAGTAGTGACACTTCATATGGGACATATGTATGGGTTATAGACTGTAAACATTCCTTTGCTGAGGAACAACCACACCGAAACACAACAAAACATAAAGGCAAATAGATTAAACTGCAGGCAAATACATCCCATTGGCTGGTATTTGAGAGTGTTTAATGTCTGTGACATGACAATGTATCCACATTATTTATTCAGTGATAAACAGTCATGACAAGAAAAAAAAAAAGATGATCTTGAGTTGAAAGCTTATTTCCATTAATTTGTTTAGCTACAAGTATATTAAGTTTGTACGGTGTGTGTGTATGTCTTTTTGGAAGCTTGTAAAGATTTTTCGTCATAATTTATGTATGCGTTTTCTATCAATAATTTTATTTTCATTTATAGAGGGAGACAAACTGAAGAAACTCAAACCTGAATAATTTTATTCTTATAATTTTTTTTCAGGGGCGCGTTCCAGCATTTAACACCATGTTTAGCTCCCTGCGCCACTTCCCACGTTTCAACATGCGCCTGGATCCCACAGATCCTGTTCCCCGTTTCATCTCTCGACAGTGGAGGGGCTACTCTGATCAGGCCAGGGAGGCCTTGATCAGATACAAGACGTATGTACAGTATCTACCCCAACATGACAATGGACCAGAACCTGTTCCATAGAAGTTGTTATCAAACATAAGTAAAAAAAATCTAACATATCGGTCTCTGAATACACAATTCTGATTGGCTTATACCCGACTTATTTTTGATTGCATCTTTTTATGCACAGAACCCAGCCCTGTGAAACTATTTTAGTGTGAACATTTAGTCAAAGCAAAAATGTATTTCACAATGTAGATAACAAACATATTGCATGAGATACATGTATATAAGTACTTTAAAACAAGATATATTCGCGGCATGAAAATTTCGTGAATTGGAGCCGACGGCCTTTTTCAGGGCATGAAATTTCTGCGAGTTGCCTCTTACATTCAATGCATATAGTGTAGACAAGAACTTTTGCGTGCATTTTAATTTCGCGAAACTTGGCTCCTGCGAAATTAAAATGCACGCGAACATTCCTCGTTTTACAGTATGTTCTTTTTCTTTCTAGATGTTTTCAATCGCAGCAGTACCACAAAGTTCTAGGCATGAGAGAAATTCAAAGAAGTTAATTAAGTTAAACTTTATTCTGATGAAGAGTATTTGTTTATGCACAATGATCACTACGTAGATATGCCTGTGCTTGTTCTATTCTCATGAGCATATATCTGTAACTTACTGTACCCCTCAACTTTATTCATTGCATTGATAATCAGCATATGCTTACAATATGTTAAACTTTTTTTTTCTTTTTTTTTTTGGATGAGGGTATCATTGTATGACAACTTTTTATCAATGATTCTTTGTCTTCCTTCAGATTCAACTATGCCCCTGACTTGCAGGTGCCGTCCGTTCATCACGCGGATGCCAAGGTCGGGGGTCAGAATCGCTACAAGTACTTCCGGCGTCCTATCATTCCATTCCTGCAGCAGGTGCCACCAGAATTTGTCATGGATAACTCGTAAGTGACTGAAAGCCAATTTGCCTTTTAAGGTGTACAGCTGTTGAATGTTTTTCTCAGCGGCTCAATGTTTTGAGTAGTTTTGAATTTTGAGTAGTGTGGATGAATGCAAGTGAGTTGTCTGTTTTGGGCATATATCACTAGTTATATTGATTGTGCATATATAGTTTTTGATGTCTAAAAGCCCATGGTATATCTACAGAGCCCTCTTATATATATATATATATATATATATATATATATATATATATATGTATAATATTTCTTCTATGAGCTCATCTTAGTAAGATCTAGAAATGTGATTTCTCCTAGTTCCTAAGAAAGCAGTTAGGGATGAGAGTTGATGAAACCGATTGAGTATAAACATCTGCCCATTCTCACTTATTTGTTATATTAAACTAATTCGCTCAATCTGACACAAGTAGGCAGAAAATCATACTCTGCCAACACATAATATTGCATATAAAACTGGAGAGGGCATGTTTCATCAGAGTTTTCTTTCTCTTTCTTATAATCTGATGACAGGCTTGCCAGGGTGGGGCAGGCTGACCAAGTGATCCAGGAGCGAGCCCCCACCCCTCCCTACCGCACCATTGAAATCCAGACTGACTACAGGGAGAGCGAGACCCAGACCGATCCCTACACCCCGGAATACGTGGTCCGACCGGGATCTCAACCAGAACTCCTCACACTGGCAACACTCTCGTTTGGTGAGGAGAAGTTTGTTTGTGTTTTTTAGGTCCACACACAACTATTCAAAGAGTTTTGAAGCAAGTTTTTTTGCTGAGCAAGGTTGTTTTTGGTATGAATGGAGTTTGGGTTCTGTTTATCAGGCCTGTGTTGATGTGTCATCTATGCAAATAAACATTGGCTTGTTATTTGTTTATATTCTGCAAGCTGTTCAATTACAGAGACATGTTGATATTAAGCAGTTGTGTTCATTATTTTCTAAGATTTCTGAAAGCATTCATAGGAAATCTATCAAAGACAAAGTCTGTAGTAAGGCTTTTAAGTTTGCAAGTCTATCAAAATGTCTATTTGGTGGCCATGTAAGCCTGCAGGTGTTTCGCAATGTGGTATGTGAAAGAAGCCATCGGGTAAGACATCATGTAGGCATATTGACTTTTCCAAAGATTTTTACATCAAATGCTTTTTTACATCAGATACTTTTACATCTTGGTTTGGCAGAAAATTGCCATACAAAAAGGTCATCGCCTGCAGTGGATGATAACTATTCAATTACTTTACTGTGGTTAAGTTATTAGGGTAATTAAAAGTGACTCTTTTTTTTAATCAATGTATGCCGTTCAACATGTGCCCCCTTCCTCCTTCGACATGACCCCCAACAGGACACGGCCTGCCGGCGGGCCTGGCGGAGGTGGAGATGATCGAGAGGGCGAGGGCCAAGCGGGCGTGGGAGGCCACCCTGCCCCCGCTCAATGACGTCAGCCAGCTGGAGAAGCGGAAGAAGATGATGGACGAGATGGAGAGGAAGGAGTGGGCTCTCAGGGAACAGGAAATTGAGAAGTAAGATCACCATCCACACCTCTTACCCTCTTTACTGTAAACATCAATATTTTCGTGTGATTAACCCATTCCATTCGGGAACCTGGTGGCCTGTGTATTAAGTCTGTGAGCATTTCAGAATTCAGTATGGAACGGATTAATTTTTCGCACTGGGCAGCTCTGGAACATATTTGCGGGTTTTTAATTTCCCGATGTGCAATTGTCCAACAATGAAACAGATAAGATTGCGAATATATTGTTTTGTCGGTTTTAGAATTCGTGCTAGCCAAAAATAGCGTGAAATATGAGGAAATTAATCTACTGTGAAAATTTCTGCATTTGCATTACTTTCTATGGTCATGAGGGCGATGGTGCCAGATTTTGCACGAGGTGAAAGATTGAAGTGTTCTATTCAATGAGGTGAAGCCGAGTTTTATAGTGCGCCTCATCTTGCGCTGAGTGCAAAAATCTTCTCCTTTGCCCGAGTAAAGACCATACACTGTTTGTTTTATGATACAACACTTCTGACGTCAACAGATGTGATCCACACAGATTCTTGAATTTACGATTACCATCTGGACCTCATACCCTCTTTACTCCAATACCCTACAATACTCCTTGTGTATTTTTAATAGTCTTGCTATTACTTTCCTTTTTTAATAAAAGTAATACTTACTTTTTAATAGTGTTGTTATTACGGGGGGGGGGGGGGGGGGGGGTGGCCAGTTTTTGGCCATGCCATGGATCACCTGATTGCCTCAAAAATGGGCATGAGGGTAGAGGATGAAATAACCTACATAGGTATATGGCTGAATTTACGAAAATCCTTTTCCTCTATATCATATAAATTAGTTTATGCTCTTTTATGTGAGAAATCATATCTTTGGTTATTTCTCACTGAATAAAGCTTAAGAAATAGCAATTTTTTTGTACAAATGTTTTTTATAACTTCCTCAAAGAAAATGGTAAATTGTGATTTTTTCATATGTATTTTATTTTTTCCTATCTTCTCATGTATTTCCGTGAGCTTTTCAACCTTTTTGTTTTTACTAGCTTATTTTGAGGTTTATTTGAGGAGTAAAAAGAAGATGCCATGCCTTCAAGATATGTTTGTGACAAGAAATACACTTCTGGTCATATGTTTCCCAGTGACTTGATGCTCGCGGAAATTCCTTACACGAGCGTTACCTGGCATGTGTTAAACAAAGTCATCTTTTCATGCATTGAGGCATTACAAGAGTAGTGTAGCTGTACTTAAGGTGGTGTCACTTCATACACAAAGAGCAGTCCAAGGGTTTTAGGGCAACTACCCCCTGAACAATTACCCCAGACCCTTCCCCAGACCCTAATCCTAATCCTCAACCTAATCCAAACCCTAACCCAAACTCTAACCCTTAACCTAACCCTAATCCTGAACCTAATCCAAAACCTAACTCAAAATCTAACCCTAAACCTAACCCTAACGCTAATCTTTACTCTAACCATATCACTAACCAGTATTCTGCGGGGGGGGGGGGGGGGGGGGGGGGGAGTTAATTGTCCATGAGGGGTAACTGCAATGATGTGTGTCCAAGGATGTGATGTGAGCTTAATTTGACTTTGATTGACCCCCTGTCCTGTCCCAGGTTGCAAGAGGCCAGACTACAGCTCTTGCAGAAGATCCTGAGGGAGAGGGAGGAGAACCACGCCAAGCTGAGTGCCAAGCGGCTGGACAAACTCTGGGCCAAGAAGCAACAGGAACGGGAGCGCAAAGTGGCCTGGATTCGCAAGGAGCACATCAAAGGTACCTCCTATGGCTGGGGATACGATATGTACCAAATATTTTGTGAGGTTTTTATTTTTCGCAAACTTGGCAAGTCAGGTAAAATTTGCAAAATTATAGAATGGGAAAATATTTGACTCTGATCCCAAGATGAATGTGACGTGCACGCGTACATTTCTTCATTCAGTACTGTACTCCCAGGGCGAAAATCCAATTGAATTCCCATTGAAAATCTCAATTGAAGATCCCAATTGAATACCAATTGGCAACTGGAAAGTACAAGGAAAGTGAAACAATTGGTTCCAATTGAGACCAATTGGCAATTGGTCCCCATTGAAACCAATTGGCAATTGGTCCCAATTGGAACCAATTGGCAATTGGTCCCAATTGGAACCAATTGGCAATTGGTCCCAATTGAAACCAATTGGCAATTGGTCCCCATTGAAACCAATTGGCAACTGGTCCCAATTGAAACCAATTAGCAGCTGTTCCCCATTGAAACTAATAGGAAGTCAACTGGTCCCAAATAATGATAAAAACTTAGCACCACAGAATCCAGCAGATATTCCGGCAAAATGCAGAAAGTAATATGAAACAAGGTGTACAGTATAGACCCTCTTGGCATTCTGGTGGGAGTAAGAGAGGAACAAAGCGTCCCCTCTTTCCACTGATTTTGATGACTTTTAGATTTTCTCTCAGTTTTTTCTCAAGGGAGGAAAGGTGCTCCGCAAATTCATCAATCTGTGTCTCATGATGATCATCTAAACTTCTTGTGGTCTCCTTTTATTGAACAGAAGAAGTCTCACTTCCACCACCTGCTGAAGACGCCTGTATGATTCATAGTCCACATCCATTGACTCACCGTTGTTTGCTTGGTCTTTCACAATGTTCTTTGTTTAATCTTCTGCACACTACATGTGACCTCTTTGGTCCGGTAATTTACAACTTTTTGCAAATCAGCAGTTTTGGGAACATTCACCCTCTTCTTACACCTTCTGTCACGCAAGGTCCTGTGGGCATTTGAGGAGATCTTGACTTTCCGCTCTGTCTCCATCAACTCCAAGAAGTTGCTAGCCTCCTTTTCTTCCACTTCACTAATGTTGGAATCAATGGTTCCATCATACTGTCTGACTGCCTTTCCTCGATCGCTTTATCTTTGCCAGCCACCCCAGATCATTTCCAGCTCTTATTGCAGTGGATGGGTTGTCTAGTTCCCCACCAGTCAGATCTCATCTGCATCTTCTATCTTACCTGCCACTTCCTCCACTGCTTGTACCATCACATCAAATTTTGAAGGCTTGATGAAGTCATTCATCGTTTTTCCTCCTTCTGGATCCAGGATCCTTTTCAATTGTCTAAGAATCCTACCTGCAAGTCTCATTTTTTCGCTGGATTGTGACCTCCTATCATACTGCCTTCGTAGAACCTGGCAACCCAGTTCTAGTATCAGTGGATCATTGTGCACTATGTTCAGAACATCATCATAATGCATGGTTGATAGCACCATCCTCTCTAGAAAGTACATGTCTGTACCTTTCTCTGACATGTGTTTGCCCATGAGAATGCTACTCTCCAGTTGAATGCCTTTTCTCCTGGAAACGTTGTTGCCTTCAGTGTACTTGTCTTGAGCGATACATCGATACTTGGCATGACGCCACAAATCCGTCTTCAGAATTGCTCCACAATTGTGAATTTAACCGCTCACGAAATTGTTGGGAAGTCCCGATTTAAAAAAAAAAAAAGATAGACTCGCTACATATATGGCATATACAGTACTTCCGAGATAACCTTCATCACTCAACCGATGCCCCATTCCCATATCTGACTCTTTTTGTGCCATGGTGTAGAAACCCCCTGTGTGCCACATTACTTTGAGACTGCAACACATGAGCATTTGGGAAAAAACGTTCTGATTTCCAAAGTCATGTAACATTTTACAGAAGCATTTATGCCAGAAATATTGGATAAACAGTTGTTACCTGCTTTGTGTGTGTGTGTGTGTGTGTGTGTGTGTGTGTGTGTGTGTCTACAAATTGTTGTTGTTGTTTTTTCAGACATAGAAATGATAGTAGTTCCGGAAACAAAGCAAGCAGAGAATCTTGAGTATATAAATAAATCAAGATTTTGGAAGTGAAGGAGGTAGAAAGGTTGGAAAGGAGGAAGAAAGGAAGGATGGACTAAAAGAGAGGCAGGGATGAAGGAAGGAGAGAGTTTTTTTTTTTCTTCCTGCAATGGATTTCGAGATCTGCATTTCATGACGTCAAGAGTGGCTGATCAGGGAATAATTTTCCTGGTATTGCATCGCAATTTGCTATGTATGTCCTATACCTCATCTTTTGTGTAGCAGTTTCCTTCCATAGATGTGTGCAGAATACCATTTGAAATGAAATAATATTCATCAGCCGAAATTGCTAATCAATTCGAATTGAAAAATTAGTCCCCTACTGATATCTCCTGTGCCTCACCACTCTCTGCAGCTATCCGCAAACTGACAGAGAAGAGGAGGAAGGTGGAGGGTAAGCTGGAGAGGAGGGACATCACAAAGGACTACTCAGCCTTCGCTTCCGAGGCCTACGCCCCAATGACCAGGCACGGAGTCTTCCTCGACAAGGGGTCCGAGCAGTATGTGGTCAAGAGCAAGTACATCTCCACTTATCAAGGTAAGTCTACTGTAAAACATGGAATATTTGCGGCATGAAATTTTCACGAACTGGAGCCGATAGCCTTATCCCTGGCATGAAATTTTCGCAAATTGCCACTGGCATTCTAATCATATGGTGTATAGACAAGAACTTTTGTGCACATTTCAATTTCGTGAATCTTGGCGCTCACGAAGTTCGCGAAATTAAAATGCACGCGAACATTCTTTGTTTGACAGTAAGCGCTTTGGGCCTTGTGGGAAAAGCGCACTATAAATAATAGTAATAATAATAATAATAATAATTTGCACAACAGCAACACACATACACTGTACAGACATGCACACATACCCACACATAGAAATGGTATGGCATTCACATACACACTCACAGACACAGTGACCATGCTCGTGAATAATGCAAGCACCTGCTTACTTTCCTCTGTAAGTGGTGGTTCTTGAAGTCTTGTCAACTTGGTTTGAAATGTAGGAGAGATATCTGGACAAGTTTTTTTCCTGTCAAGCTAAAAACTAGTGTGGTAAACGAAAACTTTGGTTATCATGGCCCCAAATTATAATACTAGTAATAACATTCAGTGGAAGTCCCAAAGAACCAAATACTTTTCTATGTTCGTCAGAAAAATGTGTTTGTAATTCCTAATAATTCCTTCCATACAATCATGTGTTTTCTGAAAGGTATATGATTTACGTGACATCAAATATTCATTCATTCATTTTCATTCAGTATGAAGGTATGCTTTATATAAAAAAAGGTTCACTCTGCGGTGACCATTGTATGTGTGAGAAGGGAGGCAAGTATAAAAGAGAGAATCTCTGCAATCATGTTGTTCCTGCCTCCGTCCTCCCTGCCTGCAGGTTTACTGGAGTTGGAGAACTCGCTACCAGACTTTGTCACCCAGCCGAGGGTCATTGCCCCCAAACCCAAGTCGTCGGGCAAGTCGGGCTTCATCAAGCGGCAGCAGCGTCGGCAGAATGAGCTCAATGAGATCTACAAAGGTGAGGTGGCTTAAAGGGGAAACCCGGTTTTCTTACCTGTGGATGGATTTTGTCTTATGCTGTTGTTATTTGAAATGTCTTTCCTATTGCCAGCCGGTAAGATGATATTTGCTACTCAAAGCACACTTAAGAGAGTGCTGGTTTGAGTTTGCGCAATGAATGAATTCTTTTACACTACAGTGTGAAATTGAGAACAGGTACTGGTAAGAATACATGATCTTTTTTTTTCTGGGGGGGGGGGGGATGCATGTATAGTATAACAGCATTTCTATGGAAAGTCACTGAAAAGAAAATTAACCAGTAGACTTTATTGGTATAACATTCCTTGCTTGGAAATGTCTGCAAAGGAATTATTTTGTATCAGAATTAAAAATGACCTTTATCTCTTTTTGGGACAAGGATATTCAAGGTGGTCCTGTCTTGTGATAGGATCTTGTCATTTGCAGATATGATATAGTGATGTTGTGAACCTATGTTTGATCTCTCATGTTACATTTAGCTGCCTCTTGAAAAACAAAAACAAAAGCAAGGATGTCTGAGTAATTCTTGTGCTGTGATGCATGAAAAAATTTGATGCTTTACTTACCAAGTGCTGTCTTCAAAAGTTTAAATTGTGTTTTGTCACAGAAATCCAATCTTTACAATGCCTTTTCTTATTGTTTATTTGTTTGTTTGTTTGGGTTTTTTTTTTTGCCAGGCATCAAGAACCAGAAGAAGAAAGGTGTTGAGCCACCCAAACCACTCAAGTTCCTGCAGAAAATTGAGAAACCCATTCCCAGGCCGCCCACACCCTCCGTGGAGGTTCCAGATCTGGTAAGCACGCCCAACTCAGATAGTATTCTTGGCTATGATAAGATGGATCCAAATGGGACATCATTTGTTTCTTAGAACAAGAAGGGCCTTGCCATTTCATGAAGTGCGTGGAATTGAATGACTTCAGCAATTCAGCTAACAGCTTGTGAGACATATAAATGGAAGATTCTAACAAGATCAACATGGCAGCTGTTTGAAGATGGAAGCATTGGCAATTGCATTTCTGAAATGAATTCTTTGTGGAAAGCAGTACCTTGTTGATACAGAAACTTGTTGTTTATTGGAATGTTTAGTTCTCTCTATTAAATTTGTTTCTTCTTCTCTGTTCTTTCCTTTGTGTCCAGGCCGAAGAGGAGAAGGAGCTAGCAATCATCTTCCTACAACAAGTGATCAGAGGTCGAGCCATCCAGAACATGGTAGGTGGATTTCTAACCAGTCTTTGCAGCCGGTATCATTCCTGTCATTACAGGGACTTTTTGATGTGAATTTTAAGTTCATGTGTCCCTTTTGCAACCCTGAAAATTGGACTCCTTTCATAAGCTGGTTTATTGTACAAGTAGGTACTTCAGACCTTTCCTCAGAATAATAAAACTGGAAAACATCTTCATGATGGAGGGGGAAACAATGCCATTGATTTCCAGTGAATTTATGTGGACCTTGAAAAAAAATCCAACACTTACTGTTAGTCTTGGTATATTCTAGGATGAACATGATTTTATTCAAGATCAAAGCCACTACTGTAAAAGTGGAAATTTTTGCGGTGTTGAAATTTTCGCGCATTTCGCGCAACCAGAAACTAGCGCGAAAATAAAAGCACGCGAATATTTTTGCTTGCCATATGTTCCTATGCATGATGTCTTGATTCCGCGGAATTAAAAACACGCGAAACTCTTCTTACCCAGCCAAGCGCGAAAAATTAGTCGCGCGAAAATATCCACTTTTACAGTAAGCCCCATAGCAAAAATGCAAACGACTGTGTTCAAACTGGTCTCCCCCTCCCTGGCTTCCTTTTCAGATGTTTGAAGGGAAGGAGAAGCGGCAGGAACTGATCAATGAACTGAGGAGCACCCACGCCCTACAGGAGGCCGAGCAGCAGATGAAGAAACAGGAGAAGCAGGCTACCCTCAACATCCAGCGTCAGAGGCAGATGCACGACCACCGGGTGAGAGAAAACATGATGCTTTCCGTGTTGGGAGTCACTTCATGCAGTTCGCTGGTTCTTTCAAATGCTTAGACAGCAACATTTCCAGGAAGGAGCGAATTGCTTATACTGTCTCAATGCAGTTTACTGTTTCTTTCACTTTCTGATAGAGTAACGTCTCTGAGAAGCAGGAGACAGTTTGTATTCTTCTTTATGAAAAATGAGTTTGCGCACTCCTCATCGTGGTCTCTTTATGCAGTTTGTAGTTCCTTCAATTGCTTCATAGCGACATCTCTGAGTGAGCAACTAATAGCTTGCTTCGACTTTGAAAAAGTTTGTTTGTGTTGCCCTTGCTGTCAGAGCTGGTGTGTGCAGTTTGCTGGTTCTTTCAGTTGATTAGACAGCAACATGTCTGGGAAGCAGCGAATAACTTGTCCTCTCTGTTAAAATGGGTGTGTGATATGTCTCTCTGACATTTGTAGTAGCGTTTCTGAAAACTGAGCTAATCACTTTAAAATTGCCATATGAATATCAACAATTTACCACAGAGTTTTAGTGAGTCGCTACAGTAAGGAATACATAGACGTTCTATCTTCTGTATACTCCATATATTTTGTGAGTTGGGTGCTATTCACAAGTTTTACACTACGCGAAAGTATTTCATTTTACCTTTGGTGCAAACATGAATGTGATGTGTATGCATTATTTTCTGTCCATTACTATACTCCACAATCACAAATTCACCCACTTGAAAATTTTTTAGGAAGTTCCAAGTGGCGAAAGAATAGACTCGCTAAATATTACTTTGAATAGACTCACTAAATATTACTTATAATGATTTTAGTGGAGATGGGAAGACAAACTGGTATACCTCAAGTCCACTTCTTGTGCTTGCTATGCAAAGAATAGATTTCGGATAGCGGCATGTCATCTTCTATTACGTTTCTAAAACAAGGATATGTAGAGAATGTGTACGATTGTGACTCCAGCCATCATGAATGATGCATTCCTCTTGGTGTCCTCTCAGGAATCGTTCATAGACGAGTCACTGTCAAGGCTGGAGGGCGCCGCCATTGGTGACATGCTGGACTTCCTGAGCAAGGAGCTGGTTCGTCTGCAGGAGGAGAGGCGGATCCACGCCTTCGCCATGCTGGCGGAGCGCCGCCGCCGCGTCAGGGAGGCAGAGGAGTCTGGCAGGAGACAGGTGGAGGAGAGGAGGAGACGGGAGGAGGATGAGCTCTTCAAGCAGGTGGGTGGAACCTCCCCTTTACCCCCTTTACCCCTTCCCCCTTTACTTGCTCCTCAAGAAGGGGCTGTAAGCATTGTCATTATCTACATCCACACTGTATCATTCTTCCCTTGACAACATCCAGGAACATCTCGCTGTTATAAAGGAGATGGTAGCCCAAATGTATGTGTGGATTGAGGGAATGCAGCAATAATATATGAACACATCTGCAAAGTTTGAGGCAAATCAGGTGATCCATTTAGAATAATATACTGGTCACATGATGGCTCTCAGCAAATCATTTCGCGAGGATCCATCATGTTGTTAGGATCCATTTCACCATTTTGTGTTATTTATTCATATACCTGATGGTCATGATATTGGAAGAGTATTCTGTATGACCTCATACGTACATTTGTATACTGACACACATGCCCTCTTAAATGAAATATATGATTTGATGTATGATAAACTTACAGATATGCACGTCAGGCCTGTGTATCTCACATACATGATGGATACGTGTGTGCAGTTTGTGTGTAAAAGCGACTGCAGCATGCACAACCAGGGTTCAAAATTGGCGATGGTCCGCTGGCCATTGGCCACCCAAAATCACGTCGGACTAGCTAAAAGTCATAAAATTCTGAAGTTACTAGTCCCGTCTGGCTAGCCAAAATATTGCTTCAGTGTCAAAATTGATTCTAAGTAGTCCGCCTGGCTAGTTAAAAAAAAAGTTAAGTGCGACCCCTGAGTCAACTAAGGAATAGTGTATAGACTTGTATAGACTTGAATTACCATTGTTTGTGTTTTGCCTCATTGACCACTGCAGCTGGTCAAGGTCAACCAGGACACAGTGGACACCTATCTGGAGGACATCATCCTGACGTCCATGGACCGTACTGCCGATGACCAGGCCAGGGAAGAGATCCAACACACGGCCGAACAGGTCAATGAGATGGCCTACTTGTCAGAGGAGAGGTGAGTGACATCTATCTTCACTTACTGTATACGCCACATATTTAGCGAGTCTGAATTTTCCCGAATCGGGACTTCCTGACGATTTCACGACTGGTTTAATTTGCGATCGTGAAGTCCTGTACTGAACGGAGAAATGTACAGCCGTACGTCACATTCATATCGGGATCAGAGTCAGTATTTTTGCATGTCTTTAAGTTCGCGAATAGCGCCTGACTTGCAAAATTCGCGAAAATAAAAACCTTGCGAAATATTTGGCGTATACAGTATTTTTGCTTGAGAGCATTAATGGTAGAAGCTAACAGCTAGTAGAGTTGCAAAGTCTCTCTGATAATATGAGAGGCTCCCTGAAATATGTGGGAATCTCAGATGACTTTGAAATAGTTTTTGCCCACTTAGAGCCATAAAATGCACAAGTATCTCCCAGATTCCTCTTTGGGACCTTTCTCACAATATGTGAGTGTTGACAGCTCTGTAACAGCATTTATTGACTCAGTGTTTTGCATTTGTATTAAATTCACATTCAACGCTCAGAGAAGATCCAATATTCAATAGATATATAAATATTTCTATTGTTAGTGAAATGCATGTATTATCAAAACACAATGGACTAACCAGCAAACTTTTATATTTCAGTAGTGCAAAAGAGGAAGAAGAAAACAAAACAACACAAAAACCAGAAGACTTGATTAAAACAGAGGAAAAAAAGAGAGAAAATTTGGCATGATTTATATTGTCTAAAAAGGATGCTGTTTGGTTGAAACACAAATGTGATTCATCCGTCTCTTTCTCTCTCTTGTGTCACATTTTGCAGGGGTCAGCAGCGAGAGACCGTGGCTGAACTGGTCCAGATGTTCCTCCTTCCAGAGGTCCAGAAACTGACCATCAGGGAGCAAGGTGAGCTAGGACCTCAATCCCATGTCCACTCTTCTCTGTCCATCCAGTTGACCATTGACAAATTCTGTACAGTTGATGGTTTGCAATACAGCTATCATTAGTTGTCCAATTTAGATGGTAATTTACCAATATTTGACTGTGCGGCACTCCCATAGCTCTGATTCATTATTTGTAATGGTCATGGATCCTACAGGAATATTGTTCATCACAGTGTGATAATATGTCTTGTGTGTGCCCTCGTTGATGTTTTTGTACCTACGTTTTTTTATCTCTTCCAATTCTTGCCCTTTGTGTATTTGTATTTCTTTTCTTGTCTTTCCTTATTTTAATGATTTATGATGAACATTAGCCTCTGGGTTATGAATTTCAGGATATAATATTTTTCAATTTGCATATATACATTACATACATACTTATTATACCAATATACGTACATTTATACAAAGTACATCTGTTCAAACAAAGCGTCCATACATACATACATACATACATACATACATACACGCGTACATACGTGTATACATGCATACATACATACATAATAATAATAATAATAATAATTGATATGATTTATATAGCGCCAAATCCACTCTGCAGAGTGCTCTAGGCGCGGAAGGAAGAGAAAGTGACGAAGTAAAAGACATACAAATATCAAGTACATGTAATGAGTAATCAAATTGAGGCTTTAAACAAGTGAGTTTTTAGACTGCTTTTAAAGGAGTCTGATGAAGAACAATTTTTAACGGCTGAAGGTAAGTTATTCCATAAGGTGGGAGCAGCATGGCCAAAGGCACGTGTGCCCCATATTGTAGTGAATCTTGGAATTATTAGAGAACCGGAGTTGGATGAGCGTAAAGATCTAGCAGGGATGTAATTATGGAGTAAGTCAATGTTATACTGAGGAGCAGCGCCCTGAATGCAATGAAAAGTCAAAAGTAAAATCTTAAAAATAATGCGATCTTTGACTGGTAACCAATGAAGTGATCTCAAAATAGGGGTGATGTGAGTGTGCTTCTTGGATAGTGTGATGATGCGTGCTGCCGCATTTTGAAGCCTCTGTAGCATGGAGAGCTGAGTTTGTGGTAAGTTAAATAAGACAGAGTTTCCAAAATCGAGCCTAGAGGATATCAAGGCATGGACTAATTTTTCGGTAGAAGAGCGGTTCAAATATTTTCTAATGAAGCCGATATTACGAAGTTGGTATCTTACAGATCTACAAATGCTAGAAACTTGATGAGACATAGTCATATTACAATCTAGCATTACACCCAGGTTGCGACAGGTTTGGGACACACTAATTGACATGCCGGAAAAAGAGATGAAATTAATGTCAAGTTTACCTAATTGTGTCTTCGAACCAAACATTAAAAACTCAGATTTATCCGTATTCAATTTCAAAGAATGTGAGTTCAGCCATGAATAAACATCGTTCATTGCATTCTCAAGCTGACTCAAAGCATGTAAGGCATCGGCCTGGTTAGGTTTGAAAGGCAAATACAATTGAATGTCGTCAGCGTATATGTGATAATTAATTTTGTGCTGGCGCAATATGTGTCCCAGGCTAATAAGATAGATGGAAAACAAGGTGGGCCCGCCCACAGAGCCCTGTGGAACACCGCATTTGAGAGGCATAGCATTTGATTTACAGCTGTTGACATACACTGCCTGTGAATGGCATGAAAGGTAAGATTTAAACCATTCGTATGCCTGACCTTTTACACCAAGAGATTGGAGGGTGTTTAACAAAATTGCATGATTAACAGTATCGAAGGCGGAGGACAAATCAAGTAAAATCAAAGCAGTGACATTTCCACGATCCATTTCCTGTAGGATGAAGTTCGACACATTGAGGAGAAGGGTTTCTACGCTATGGTAAGGACGATATGCGGATTGAAAAGGATCAAATAAAGTATTAACCAAGAGATAATCTGTAAGTCTGGAGAAAACAATCCTTTCCAAAATTTTAAACAAAAATGGAAGGTTACACACGGGGCGGTAATTTTGGAGTGAATCTGGGTCTAAGGAAGGTTTTTTCAAAAGAGGTGTTATGTATGCAGATTTCAAACATGAGGGGACGTAACACTGATCAATACTTAGGTTCACAATCATTGAAATAATAGGAGCGAAAATGGATGAACAATCTTTTATCAATACAGTGGGGACTGGATCTAAAGAACATGACTTGGGAGGTAATCTGCGAAGAAGAGCTTGGACCTCGTCGGGATCAGTGGGCTTCAGGGTTTCAAGGGAAGCTGTCGTGAGGGGCTCCTGCGCCGATTCGTCTGGACAGAGACTGTTACTGATAGTCTCTACCTTTTTCCGAAAGTAATCGATGAAAGTCTCGGCCACTGCAGAACTGTCCGTGTGGGACGGTAATGGTGAAGATTGCTTTCGATTGAGAAGGCGGTTGGCAACGGAGAAGAGCCGTTTGGAATCTTCGCCACAGTCTTCGATGAGGCCCACGTAATAAGATCGTTTGGCCTTCTTCAGCAGGGAGTTCACCACATTCTTCTGAGCACACAATAATTTCCTGTCAATTTCACTTTTACCGTTGGAAAGCCATTTGCGCTCGAGTCTCCTACGTTTCCGCTTCGCCGCTGCAATGTCAGAGTTGTACCAAGGACAGTCAGTGCGTTTCCTGATCTTTCGGGTCTTTACAGGAGCATGTATATTGAGGAGTCTGCTGAGCGCTGAGTTGTAATTTTCCACAACGCAGTCCACACTGTCAGTACATACATACATACATACATACATACATACATGCATTCATACATGCATGCATACACACAAACATACATCAATCTGATTTAAAAATACACAAATACACACATTCCTGCATATATTTACAAGTATTCTTTCTAGTTAAGTGAAGTAAACCTACTTTATGAAACTCTTTTCTCTCGCAGTCAAACAAGAGCAGCGGAAACACCTTCTGGCGGCTCACAGTACCATCTTCAAGGAGGCTGAAGGGGTCATTGCCAAGCACTCCAGGCCCCTGGGGACACCTCAGGCTGCTCAAAAACCACCATCAAGACCAGGTAAGACCTGCCGATTATTCAGGAAATCTTACAACTGATTTAAGATAAAATGTAGAGTCTTTACAGATACCATATCGTCTCTGCAAATGAGGTGACAATCAGACATTGTATCTCAAATTTGGGTTAAAATCACTCTTTGGGATTAGTTATTAGATAATCAGCTTAGTGATGTCCTGTCCAAATCCTAGGTGTGTTGCCTCCCAAAGAAAGCCACCATGGCATATAGTCAAGGAGAGATGATCCTATTTGTTATAGTGCTTTGGTTGCCATGTTTTTTAGCTTTCCTGAGCATTTTACATTTTTTTTTTTTTTAGATACAAGGTTTTGTTGCCCCAAAACTATTTGCCTCTGCATTAAAAAGCACATGCCATTGAAAGCAGACAGGAATGTCTTTGTTGGTAAATTCACAAATCTCTATCATTGTGTGGACATATTTTGCCAAGAAAAGAAGGAAAGAAAAGACAACAACTAAAGCAGCAATAACAAAGCGAAACAAAAATGTGCGGTCACAGTGACTTAGTCAAGAGTTATAGGCCTTGGATGACATGACTATAAGACTTCTCGCCATGTATTGACTGCACTTCATTATTGAGATACACAAGCATGTTTTCAAAGATCCTGTTTATGCATGTTCAGTGAAGAAGTCGCTGTTGATCCTACGTAAAAGAGATGGCATCTAATGCAGGAATCCAATGTTAATCTAGGGCTTCATATTTTTAAGTTGTGCTGTGTCGCTATTTGTGTGTTTCTGTACACATGTCCAAACACTGCACGCTTGCTAATGATCGCTTCATTACTTGAGCACAATAAGGGTATGACTTCACTTACTATAAGACAAGGATTGTTTGCATGCATTTTAATATCTTGAATTTCACAAGAGCCAAGATTTGCAAAATTAAAATGCATGCAAAAGTTCTTGTCTACACCATATGCATTGAAAATGCCAGTGACAATTCGCGAAAATTTCATGCCACAAAAATATCTTGCGCTACAGTATCTGAAAGGAATTGTGCTGTTCATGTCATCGTGCCAACTTTGTACTGTGCAATTTTGCTCTCTATCTAAAGTTATGACCCAAACAGCAAACCAGGACACAACAGACCAAACTGCCTTCTTTGGGGCTAGAAAATTGCTAGTGCATGTGCTTTGAGGGTTACAACTCAACTTGTTCAGTTAATTATGACTTACCAGCTGCTGGAAGGTACAGTTAGTTAAAGGGTGATACCTGTGGCAAACACACACAATATTTACTACTGTATTAGATTGGAATCTTGTTCAGTTGTGCTCAGAGGGAATAAAACTTTTTATTGTATTCATGCATTTTCTGTGAGTGACAACATGACCTTCTACTACTGGAAAAAAAAAAGAAGAAGATCTAGGAAGTGCAGAGCTTCAGGCTGTATGTCTTCTCCTACTAGTGCTATGCAGGAGTTCACCCTTGTAATGGGGCGTGATGTATGGCTTCGCTGTCTTGTCATTTATTCATTTTGTAGCTTCTCCCACGCGGCCCGCCCTCACCAAATGTTGCTGTCGTCTTAGATAAAGGAGCAGGGAGCAGAGAACGAAGCCATTTCTCCCTATTACTGTTAGGAATCGTGCTTGGCAGAACGTGCTCAGGGGTGGCAGTCAGTGTTGTATAGGTTGTTCATGTCAGAAGTGAATGGATGTCCACAACTTTATCTTCAAGAATCGTCCATGATGTGCACTTTTTGAGTGCGCTGGGGCTCAAAGCGTGTTTGATTTGTGTCCTTGCAGCATGTAAATGTAACTTTCCAACACGTCTGTGATCTGTATGCACTATTTTCAGCCTCAGCCTCCAAATCCAAGAGGACTCCAACCCCAACGGGAGCCAGCTCGCAGGACCCCGCCCAAGCGACTTCCAAGCCAGGCAGCCGACCGGGCTCGGGCAAGGGTTCCCGACCCAGTAGCGCCAGAAAGGGTTCGGCCGAGGGGTCACAGCGAGGGAGCAGGACAGGCTCTCCCAAGGTAAGAGGACAATAATCTTTGTCTGGCTTGATGTGGCATGCAGTGAATATCGATCTGTACACTACAAGAACTTACGCCCTGTGTAGTCTTTGTCAAAGACTTAGATACTTAATCCCCCCTCTCTCTCAGTCACATCTATCTCCTGTTAAGCCTTCCGAGGCTCACAACTCGCCTGTACTATCTTGAAGAGATTACCAAACAAAGAGACAAATCTCAAGATTCAAATCTGCTCACATCTTATCATTTAACATTCTTTTCTACTCTGCCTTTTCTTCCTATCTTCAGTAATTAGGAAATTGTTTTGCAGTCATGAAAATTAAATGAGCATTCAGAGTACATTTACTATTACATGATAATTTCTCATATGTGAAAATTTCCTACAGTATAAAGGAAAATGAAAGTAAGAAAATATGGCACTTGCATAATATGATTTTTGCAGTAAATGGTGTATTTTGATTCCAATGTGTTGGAACAAGGGGTTTGCCAATATGGGCTTTTAACTCTAACGCAAGATTGCTGTGCAACTTATGTGCGATAATGAGATGAAGTGACTACTAAGTTTCTGTCTAATTGAGTACAAATAAGATAAAACCTTCTCTTTACTTTGCTTTTTGTTTGTATGTACACTGCTGTCATGTTGAACATGTTACACAAATTATGGGACTCTGTTTTGCGTGTGCTTTATTGTGCAGTAATTTGCATAAAATCTACATACTCATGTTTAAAGGGATGGTATAGTTTTGGTTGAGCTGGGGATTCAGATTTTAACTTTTTGCAAGATAATTAGAAACCAATAATATATGAAATATTAAAGAGCATCGATTCAAAAAGAGATTAAATGGTGAGATATAAAAAAAAACAACAACAAAGTAGCACAAAGTGTTCCTAATAAAAGGTGAGACCCACCTTATATTAGGACCTCTTTGTTTTGGGATATCTCCGTCATTGCAAAACAGATCTTATTCAAGTAAACTTTTAATTCCTTTTAGACTTGATGCTCTTTAATATTTCGTATATTATTGGTTTCTAATTATCTCTCAAAAAGTTAGGGTCTCTTTTCATCTATGTGAGATTCTGTCATTGAAGTGTTTTTCTCTCTGTGTGCTTCACACTATCCCCTATTGATTGCCGTGACCTAACAGCCTTCTGGCACTCAACACTAGATATCAACCTCAACACCATTGTTTGTGAGTATCTTCACTTCTGCTATCATGTTGATATACAACTTAATAGGTTATGACTGGCAATAGCAAGAAGTGTTCTTGCATGAATATAAATTTTCAAAGTAACAAATATTTTTCTCTTTTTTTGTCACAAGTGTCCCTGTTTCAAGTTGCAGGGGCGGGACTTGTGGTACTAAATCTATCCCATGTCTTCTGCTAAAGTAGATGTTAACTTAATGAATATGCCTTCTTTTAACTTCTTGAATTAATTTAATGTTTTAATGTGAAACATTCTACCAGCATGCATCATTTTCTATCTGCCCAACATGTGCCAGTGGTATTATTCTAGTGTTCAAGAAATATAACACCTGTGACATTATCCTATTAATTTCTTGTCTAATTTCAAATAATTTTCAGTATAGGATAAATGAAATATAATGATTGCTATATAGATTTCCAAGTGGCACCTAATGAATATTTTGATATGGTAGTGCTTCCTGTATGTGCATCAGGGTTCCGTTGCATAAAACTTTTATAGCAACCTTAAAAAATTTAGGTTGGGATTTGCCCAACCTGAATTTTTTAAGGTTGCTAATCTAAGAACGTAAAATCCGTTGCATAAAAACTCTGGTTGGGAGCTTCCAACCGGAATTTTGTGATTTCAACCGGAAAAAAATCCGGTTGGAGTTTTATGCAACGGGCCCCAGGTATGTAGATGTCCTCTAGGATTAATGAATGCTTTGCAGAACCAGTAGTAATGTCATTTTGAAAAATAATGCATGATGCAGGTAAAGAAATCACCAGCCACATCACCACAACCCGATCAAGCCACACAACCAAGCATGGACACTGAGGAGCCAGCACCAAGCACGTTGTCACCACCGGCAGCCCCCACGCCGCAGCAAGAGGTGAATGCAGACCAGCAAGAAGCACCGAGTGACGCAGGGAAGGTGCCGGAAGTGAGCGAATCCCAACCGGCCGAGGAACCGAAACCAAACGATGCAGCACCGGCGTTGGCTGCAGAGCCACCGGTCTCCACAGAAGCACCATTGGTGCAGGAGGAAGAGAAACCAGCAACCACAGGTGAGGCAACCACCACCGCAGAGCAGACTGGTGCACCATCAGAACTAGCGAGTGCACCGGTGGACGGTCCACCACCAGTGGGAGACAGCGATGAAGCCGCAGCGGCACCTCCCGATCAAGTTGTGGCGCCTTCAGAGGAGGCGGGGGAACCGACAGAGAAGAAGGAGAAACCAGAGGAGGAACCAGTGGAGGTGACAGCGCCTGAGGCTGGAGAGACAGAAATTCGTCAGAAGGCTGATTCAGCTACTCAGGGAGCAGATTCATAGATATCGACACCCTGAAACTCATTGCAAGTCTTGCTCTAGCAAACCTTCTGCAACCAAAGCTCCACATTAAGCTCAGCATAAGTATACATCGTATTTGATATTTTACCATGCAAAATGAACTATATACAGAATCTGTAAGTCACAGTAAAGTTCTACTCCTTGTCTCCATCGGTCATCCTGTAAAATTTGAAAAAAAAAGTAGATGAAAAATCAAGACTAAACAGACTTTCCATACTCAGTCAGTACATTGTTAATTTGTGAATGTTTTGATTTTGTTGAATCACTTTATATTGTATTTGTGTTATTGTAAACCAGCAGATAAAAGAAGAGGTGCAATTGCTAATTAGAAAAAAAAAGTGTACGGCTTGGGCATGCCATAGGGTCAATTTGATATGAGCACTTGAATGTTGTATTAGAGGGATGTAGGGTGCTAGAAAGAGAAAGAATGAGATAGAGGCATTGAGAGAAAGAGAGGGAGAGAGAGAGATACACATAGAGAGAGAGAGAGATAAAGGGAGAGAAAGAGATACATATATAGAGAGAGATAGGGAGAGAAAGAGATACATATATACAGAGAGAGAGATAAAGGGGGAGAAAGAGATACATATATAATAGAGAGATAAAGGGAGAGAAAGAGGTACATATATAGAGAGAGAGAAAGGGAGAGAAAGAGATACATAGAGAGAGAGAGAGATAAAGAGGGAAAGAAAGAGATACATAGAGAGAGAGAGATAAAGAGGGAAAGAAAGAGATACATATAGAGAGAGAGATAAAGAGGGAGAGATAAAGGGAGAGAAAGAGATACATAATATAGAGAGATAAGGGAGAGAAAGAGATACATAATAGAGAGATTGGGAGTGGAGTTAGAAACATATAAGATAGCATTGGCTATCACAGTGAATGTGTGCACTGATTGTCCTTCCCGTCCTTGTGTTCAAAATCACCGTGTACAGTATTTGTCCAGGCTTGCGTGGCCCAGTCTTGTCCATATCTCAAGTCAAGTGGGTGAAATGTATGAAATCATCTTTTCCCAGTTATTTTCCCCTTTCCTATCTGTATGCTTTGCAAACAGATGCATGATAGTGCTCATGCTCATTGTTCAGGCTAAAAAGTATGGCTTATCTGAAACTGTCATGCATGTAGCAGCTTCTGTTTGGAGGATTTCGTGGGGTGTACACACCAAAATGTGAACCTGGTGGCAGGTCATATTCTCAAAGCTCCTGTAATCACTCACATCCACAGAAAGGACAGCTGTTACTTGTTCCAGGCTGTGCTGACAAATGCCCACGTCAATAAGCAAGAAAATTTGCGAAGACATGTTGGCTTCATATCACCAAAGCTTGGAGCCATGATATAATTTTTATGCACAAGCTCTCTGGATGCAAACTTTGAATCTTGAATAACTTGTAATAACTTTGAATCGAATATGAAACGACATGTTGCTAGGCTAAAAACAGTTGATTATTCTTAGTGAGAGATTGTGTAATCACCAGATAAAGTGAAATCTTTCTATGGTTTTTCTGGTAAAAATGCCTTTGTCAGCAAATTGGCCAATTGAGTTAGGATCATTTTTTTCTTTTTTGATAACTTATTCAGAAGGTGTTTTCAATTCCAGGAAGGGGGATTATATTCAGGCTCTAAGGTTTGTAAACATGGAATGGTGCTCATATCTATTTCCCCTCTTGGTTGAGATGGACAAGACTGTCCATGGCATGCCATGTGTGGACTTTAGAAGTAAAAAAAAAAAATGCCATGTACTGCTTGAAAGAAAGAAAAAAAAATTGAATGTAAATATTGAACTTAATGACCGCTGGATAGTGCATTCACCTTGATCACTGCAGCAAAATTGTCATCACAGTCTCACCTTGATTTGTATAGAGCTGTAAATTGAGAACCGTTTGTTTGATGTGAACCTAGCGTAGCCGCATGATTAGATAATTCGCAGGCGGTGCTCGTGAGCCGGCAAAAGTTCTCCCCCCTTGAAGAGCTCAATGGGGGAAATCTGCCGGTTTGTGAGAGCCGACCATAAAGAATAAAAGATTAGATTGTGTTTACAATCTGTGCATCCTTTCTCTTTGCACCTCGCTTCTTCTAATGTATCCTATCTGTCCTCTGTGTAATGAACTACGCATATTCTCTTTCAAAGAGAAGTGTAGTATTAATCAGCACAAAATCAAATTACCTCAGTGTACCAGGAAGGGAAGTTACAGTGACAATTCAGAAAAAAGTTTGAGCACTTCACAAATAGATACAGAGTGGTATCTGTATAAAAATGACAGTCACGTGACAACACTGCTCCTGTCTAAACTAATACATGCATAAAAAAAATACTGTAAAACATGATAGTTTTGCGGCATTAAATTTTCACGAATTGGAGCTGACGGCCTTTTTCGCGGCATGAAATTTTTGCGATTTGCCTTTAACATTCAGTGCACATAGTGTAGACAAGAACTTTATGTGCATTTTAATTTTGCGAATCTTGGCTCTTGCGAAATTTGCAAAATTAAAATGCACGCTAACATTCCTCATTTTACAGTAATTCCTTCCTTCACATGAAGCTTGTTGAAATCTGTAGTAGAGGCAACTTTGCAAAGACTGATGTGCAAAAAATGTCAGCACTGTTGAATAGGCTGTCACATTTTTTTCTGGTGCATCAGTGTTTCCGGCTAATGTGGACTATTTATTAAATGATATGTGACATGTCAACAAAATGGTTGCTGGTAACAGGGCATTCCTGTGACAGTAATACATTATATCTGAATCAAATACAAGACTATACATTCCAAATTTTGAAATTCCAAATGTTAAAATAAGAAGTGTTGAAAAAGATTACTGTGAAATGGGGTACTCTCACTGAACTCGATTTTCGCAGCATGTGAAATTTGTATTGTAAATTCTTTACTGTGGCTGGTGAATCTATACACATGTACTTGTTTGGATGTTCCACAGTGAATTTCTCCCCAGTTGTGCTCATTGCATTCACTCCGTGCCTTTTGTGTAGCAATTAAAAGTGTTTAAAAAAAGGTCAAAAGTGAGCCTTGTTTGACATTTCACTGCTCTCCTTTGCCTGTGATAATTTTGTTAATATGTTCTTGTTTTTTGCTTTGTTCAGATATGAATGAATCGGATGCACTTTTGAAGAGATGTGAGTTTGATTTGATGTAATCTTATCTTAGAGTGTGTTCGAGCGCTCTCTAAAAATGAACTGAACTGTACTGAAACTGTTCCACAGGAGCGCTTGAATGCTCCATAAGTGTAACGTTCTGAACAGAATTGACCCAAAAGTGGACCACCTCCCGATGTGCTCCAAAAGGGTACCAAAAGCATTATACCAGAAGTTAGTAGGTGAAGAATGCATGCACATACGTCATAATGCAAAGAGTTCATTCTCTTTGTGTGAGACATCTGTAAGTAGTTTAATCATGCCAGGTGAATGTCCATGTTGCTACAAAATGTGTGACCCCCTCTAAAAATAACTCATGAGCTACGCTTTCTCAACAAAGCGCTCAAATGCTCCAAATCTGGCACAGTACGGTCTGGTACGCTTTGGTTTGGTTCACTTTGGTTCGCTTCAGAGCGCTTGAATGCACCCAAGATTTCAGCACACATTGATGATACTGTCCTTATTGTTTCTCTGTTATCTAATAATAGATGCGCTGCACTCTAAAATGCTTCATTATGATAGATTTGTGGTTTGTATTTAATGCAGATGAAAAGCTACAGTATTATGTACCTCTTAGTTATATGGTTGTCTACAGATCTCAGTTTGGTGTTTGTGTTCTGTTCTTGGTCATGAAACTTGGTCACAAGATGCCTGACTGCAACACTAGGAAACATTTCCTCTGTGTGTGATTTCACCTCCCCAAACTCATGGTCCAAACTGCCAAGATGTTTCAGGTACTGACCATTGTCATGTATCACCTGTGATACATCTGAATAAGTCTGTAGAATAAATCATGCTCAACTTTGTTGTACTATTCAATCTTCTACTGACTAAATTTATCACCTCTTGTTAAGAACTGGCATAGGAAGCTACAGTGGAACTGCTTATAATGAATTTAGATAGCAAGTACCTGATATAACAATTTTGCAGGTGCTATTCCTTTTACTTGTATATTCTCTTATCTTTATCTCTAATATAGCGAGATACCTGTTACAGTGAGTGACAGATCCAGAGGGGGCGCACTGGGCGCACCCCCTCTTTATTTTATGTTAAAACAGATCGAAGAAATAAAAAAAAAAATGGGGGAGGGGGTGCTGGCGCACCCCTTTAATTGTGTAAAGGTGCCTCCCCTTTACGGAATTCCTGGATCCTCCCTTGCTGTTATAACGAAGAAATTTCAGTAGTCCCAAACAACTTTGTATGATTAAGTTCCCCTTCATACATGAGAGAGCATTGCGATAACACACCCCAGCATGAATTGCTGCACAATACGCAAAAGCAAGGGAGCTCGATATGACATTTCTGTCCCATAATTTGACCAGCATTGTCTCAAGGGTTTCTTCCGAGTATCTGGTGACTGCATGAAAAAGGTTAGATTTCACCCAAGAGTTTGGATTGTGCTCCTGTTGTAAGACACTAAACTTCAAGCCCCTCATACACTCTGGTCCTAGTTCTCTGATCATTCGCTTACTTCTGTGCCTTGGCTCGATCAATACTGTTTAAAACTCCTGCTTGCATGGTAGCTGCTCTCACATTTAATGATGATACTTTTCTCTTTAGTAGTACAAATAATGTATTCTCGCTTCTCCTTCTGTACAGATAATTTATATACAAGGATGTTGCGCTGTATATAGATAAATGAAGCATTAATATTCCATCCATACTGTACATTTTGTAAAGATATACACAAGAAAATATTACAAACGGTTTGTTTTTTAAACACTTTATTGATCCAACATGCTTGCAGCGTTGGCATTATTTAATATTTGTAGAATGATTATCAAGTCACTGTTTGTATGTTCCAACAAAAAGTGTTGATGTAACATAGCAGACCTATTCACGTTGTGTAGCATTTGTGTATTCACTAGCTGTGGAATGACAGTACTTGTACAAAATTGTCTCTTTGTCAGTACACAATGCATAACATACTGTCCATCCTCATTCCACCTAGGTACTGTACATGTGCATTCAATATTTTGATTGCTTTGCATCATTTTTAGTTTCTCTGTGCTGATAGAAGTCGAATTATTAGTTAAAATTGTCATTACTGTTACTCTGTGTCTGCTCATTATTATTATCATATTATTATTTCTATTATTGATGCTTATTCTTGTTCTTATTATGAACGTTGACAATTTGACCTTGTCCAGAGTGTGAAAGCTTATGTCAGCATTAACTGATTCTATGACAAATGACTTTTTTCATTGAAAAAAAAAAAATTATTCCATCTCCTTGTATTTGCAATTTTCATGTTCACCATGAAATGTGCTGAAAGCTGAATAAATGTAACAAAAATTCAGTCAGAATGTGAATTACCGTAGTATCATTGTGGAAATGAGCCCCCATCTATGTGTCAATATGAAAGTGAACATGTGCATTGTAGGTTTATCTCTATATTCCGTCGAATTACTACCCAGGATAGTTAAATCTTAAATACTAGTAGTCACCTACAAGAAGAAGTTTTGTCCACACTGAAATTGTGTGCGAATACTTGCCCATGTAATGGACATGTGTGCCTGTGACTCCATCTACACTTGCAGCTACGATCTAAGACACACAGACACATAGGCCTACATAATTGTACACACACACACACACACACTCACACTCACACACACACACACACACAACCACAAACAAACATAGAGGCATAAATAGACATGCAAACACTGAAACACACACACATCTGATTAACACATAGCAGGGATGCCAAGTTAAAAAAAAAAAAATTATGAGTGAGATTTTCATGACTCGGCATCTCGGCTTGCGAATGTGCGCGCGAGCGAGGGTGTGGGAGGGGTTTTTCCCCCCTGTGGCCTCCCACGGTATGGAGCTTTTTCAATTTTTAGCTCTTAATGGTGCAATTAGGTGCGTACTTAATTGACTATTTTGTACTTATTTTGAAAGACAAAAGGGAAATATACCTTCACTTGCAACTATCACTTTAATCTTTTGAGTTATGCTCATTATTATAGGCCCAAGTTACAGACTTCGCCCGATGAGTGAGAAAAATGGCTGCCATGCATGAGATCGTGAGATGGCCCCTAAATGCTTGAGTCTCACGCAGAATGCACGAGACTTGGTAGCTCTGACATAGAGACACACCACAAACACATACACACACATGCACACACTAACCTAAGGAGAGACACATGGGCTATCAATAGATAACAGAGATAAACACACATATCATACATACACACCGTACAAAGACACAGACATTCAGACACACTGATCAATCCTATTCACATATTCTGAAACTGTACAGTACCGCCTCTCTTATCGTGTCCCAGATCTTCACTCTACCAATTCAAACCCAATTTTCAATCACACATTCTGCTACTCCTAGAATGTTGCAGCTTGCTGCTTGTTAGCTTCTGAGGGCATTTATTTATTTTTTTTCTTTTAAAGATTTATGCATTTTAAATTGGGCATGGTATCTTTTATGTCTGGTGTTCTACCAACAGATGCTTACAATTGCAACACACTATTAAGTATATGTCAAAATTCTACACTACCAGCAGGAATATGATTACAGTGGAACCTCACTTTAAAGCTGTTTGATAATATAATGTATAACAAAACCCTCTTATAAAATAGCTGCTGAGGCTATTCCCAGCTGTTATTCCTAGTTTTTGTACCCTAATCACAAGTGAGAAACCTTATAAGACAAGGTAATTGTCATGTTTTTTGTTGTTGTTTGGTTTTTGTTTTTAGGTTCTTGTTAAAACGAGGTTCCCCTGTACTTGGCTTTCAGCATTTTAGCAGTTATTGTGACTGTGAGGTCACTGCAATCATAAACTTGCAATTGTACCAAGTCTCTGTGTGAAATGGGTCTAATGAATTGAAGATAAGGCACAACTGTGCATTTTCAAAACAATACCTTTTCAATTTTCATAATAACACCCTTCGGGCGGAGGCATAAAAACCTAAAGTGATCTCATGCAATGCTGCACACTGGCACTGGTTCGACGGTCCCTGACCAGTAAAAATCACTGTCGGACTAGTAACTTTTTCAAGAATGGACCAGTAAAACATGGAAAAGCTGGGCACCTACTGATCCGACGGACTGGTCTGACCAGTCGAAAAAATGGGTTAGTGTGCAGCCCTGTCTTATGCCAGAAGGAGACTATACACTTTACGAATGTGAATAGGGTGCCTTACCATACATACATACATGTACAGTAATGCTTGTTCTGATGGTTGACATGAGGAACTTGGTATACTCTCACTTGATCAAAAGAACACTATTTATTCATGAATGATGGCAAAATAGTGGAAGAGTACATGTTGGAAGTATCAGTATCAACATATAAAATGTGGTCTGCAGCTCGGAAATATTTTATGGAAGAACTTTCCACAATCAAACAAAAAACATGAAACACAAATAGTTTATCCTTGAACAGTAATAGGATATACATGTACATGTATTTAAACACACATAAATAAAAACATGAGTCATCAACCTATGTTGGACAAACTGATAACACTTAGTCACACTGAGAGGAACTTCACTGTGTTTTGCCAACGTAACTTCACAAAATCTAACAAGAAAAAAACCACAACAACAAAACAAAAACAAAAATGGTTTACCTTTGAACAGTAATGGGACATACATGTATTAATGCACAAAATTCAACACATGAATCATCACTTTGACTGCAAGAATGCTACCATGCTATGGCAATCATACTTAGCTAGATATGACGAGAATTGTTTGAATGATGGTACATGTATGTGGGGGAACCAGACCCAGGGGGAAATTATGCAATGCATCGTGGGAAGGGGTAAGGTAATTGCACTGTACTGTGCTGACCACTCAGAATAACCAGAACACTGCGGTCCATGAGAAACACAGTCTTTGTGAGATGTACATGTGTCTATGCGGTAGTTGCACGGGCAAAACATGACAAAGTTTTAGGTTCATGAAGTTTTGCCAGGGTATTAAGGATCTCGGCATTAATGGTTCTTTTTTCCCTTTGACTCAGCACAACACATCATGGAATGTCTGTAGCACCATTCAAGTTTTCACAGAAGGAGCCCCACATGAATAAAAAGAAGTGTGACTGCACTCTGAAAGACATTTTATAGTTGTTAAACAATGTTACACCATTTCTTTACCACAAAGTTACGTTCTTTGTTCTCTTCACACAACACTATAGGGCCTATCTAACGATGATGTATTAACACATATTTTACTTCAGATCCTTGATAAATTGAAAGTCAATGGATACATGCCACTTTAACTAATTGATCCATTCATATGTGACCTGTATCTATGTAAGCCTGTGAGCGTCAAAGATGATTGGCTTTCTGGTCATGTCATCTTTCAGTTTTCTGTTATGTTAAACTGTATGCATAACATAATTTATCAAATACATGTATATAATTTTCCTTACTTTTCCTTACTTTATACAGAACAACCTTTGACTGGAATAGTAGGGAGACAGTGACTAGAGAAACAGTTTGAAGTTTGGCTTTGAAGTTGGGAGGCAGCCCAGACCCACTTTGGAGGCTAAAAACATCATTGCAAAATGCATCAAAAAAAAAAAAAAAAAAAATCTCTTGTACAAGAAAGCATTCTTTAATTTTGAAATAAAGTTGGAGGAACAGTAGGTGTAAGGTCTGTGTGTTTTTTTTTAATAGATACCCAATTCATTTACTTCACTTCAGCCAGACCGTCTTATTTTCCAGTTTTCTCAGATGTTGGGTCTGCGACTTGCACCAGGGTTAAAGGGACTGTACATTTCTGATTGAGGTAAGGATTCAGGTTTACACATTTTTTTTTGTTTTTTTTGTGAGATACTGAGAAACCTCTTATGAAATATGAAAGAGCATGTATTGTCACGAAGGATTCAACATTTATTCGATGAAAATTGGTCTTGAAATGGCTGAGATATCCAAAAAAGCAATCCTAATAAAATTGACAGGCCACGACTTTTATCAGGATCTCTTTGTTTTACCTTGTTTTTAGATATCTCAGTCATTTCAAAACCGATTTTCATCAAACAAACTTTTGATTCCCCTTAGAATTGTATGCTCTATAATATTTCAGAGTGGTTTCTGAATATCTCGCAAAACATGACAAGCTGAATCCTCACCTCAACCAGTACTATACAGTCCCTTTAACATAATGATGTAGCATTTAACAAATATTATAAGACCAAAACAATGACTGCAAACTGGAAAATTGGTCCCTCCCCTGTTATTGATCACGCAAGTACCAAGTTGAAATCCACTGATGAATCCCTTCTACTACTAAAATGACGAAATCAAATACTGTCTCATAAAGCTCATGATTGATTACATCCAGCTCTGTTTGAAGTACATTATGTAACCTGATGTAAAACAGCCAAGTAAAAAGTTTTTACAAAATCCAAGAACTCATATAAAAGGCAGAAAAATGTTACACATTTGTCACATTAAGAAACATAACAACTCATGACACTTGAAGATAATCTTTTTTTTTTTCACACATACCTCTGAAAAATTCAATGCATCTGGGCACTGAAAAGATGCGGGCAATCATACTTTTTTGCATCTCATTTTACAATGGCTTTTTGAAGGGATGTAAATTTTGAAATGGCAAAAAATGAGAATGCTGTTGGTGCCGGGCCATAGCTGGCACTAGAAAGCAAGAAGAAAGCTGATGAGCAGAAATATAGTACATCGTAACTGTGAGGGTACAGAAAGTTGACGAACTATGATATACATCCTGTATGACGGCATGCTCACATTGGACAGGTATACAGTAAATAGATCTCCCTTTCTACTGTACAATATGGTAATAATAAAATTGTCCATACCTTTTTTTTTGTTTCTTCACTCTGTGTAAAACATATCCCTCAACTCAGCACATTGGTTTGTTTACAAATTATGAGCTGGTTGAATCCTGGACTTTCTGGAAACTGATATTTCAGTATGTATACACCATTCTAAGGCAGACAATAAAACCTCTTGGGCAAGTCCAAGCTATTTTGCACCAGCAATGCGTGGGACATCACAAGAAGCCCTATATTGCACTGATTGAAATTTCATATGTTGGGTTGCTTTTGATAGCTAGTAGGTATCTTCGTTCAAAACAATAGAAATAATGAGAATCACGCATTCAGTATTTAATTTATGCAAATTTACTCTCCAGTAACGCGTGGGACCACAAAAATTGTCCTTTTTTTTTTCTTCTTTTACTTTTATCTCAATTATTGTGAAAATACTTGGTATACTATAAAATCATTACAAACATCTTTTTCTACAACAATAACTGTACCTGAAACAAAACATTTCAGAAAAAAAATCATGAAACTGTTTTCTCTCAAGGTCAATTATAGAAAGATAGGTATAGTAACGCGTGGGACAAGTAACGCGTGGGACATTTTTGTCACTATGAATATTGTGATGTGAATTGCACATTTGCTCAGAGAAACTTTAATTTGGGGTACTAATTATCTAAATAGATGTATTTCTAATAAATTCTTGCAAATTCAAATGATTTAGACCCATCAGAACAATAGATATAATAAAAAATATGAAATGCCTGTGTTATCCTTTATTTTTTGACATTTGACTTTGAATGTGACCTTGAAAATAGCATGTAATGATCTTTTGTGAATGATTTATCCAAAGTGGAACTTTTCATCAAATTTCAAGTCAGAATTCAGAAAATTACAAAAAATCCCTCAATAATGTACACATTTCCCATAGAAGACTAAGATTTAGTACACTTCCATTGACTTGTACACAAATCATCCCACGTGTTACTAAAATGTCCCACGCATTACTAAATTTAATTGAAAATTGCAAGTATGAGATTTATCACACTAACTTTTTATCTCTTGGATATGATTAGGTCGATTGTGAATTTGGTCTTTTGAAAGTTTCAAGTCAATTAAATCATTAACTTTTAGGCAAATGAGAAATAATGACCTAAAAAAGTAACGTGTGGGACATGCTAATTTTGGCCCATCCATCATTTGCATATTTAATCAGTTGAGAAACTGAAATTCACAGTCATGATAACTTGTTAGTCAGACTTAAGGTCACCATACTTATTTTCATAAAAAACTTGTAAAAATTAAAAGATATGTTTTAAAATGCAGAATTTTTGAATGTCCCACGCGTTACTCTAAATGTTAATTTATGCAGATTAATTAATTTATTGCTGGATATGCGGAAGGATTTTTAATTTTCTTTTTGAAATTCATGTATTTTAACTTCTTAGCTTTAAAATGATATCAAGTTTATGTAGATTGACCCATTTTGAATTTTCAGTCTTGTGTGATCAAATAGCTTGGACTTGCCCTCTTACAGATCATCATGATTAACTACAAATGTAGACAAAGAAAGACAAAACTGAAAATTTTTCTTTTTTTTGGTGATTTTGTGGCTCAACGTCAAATAATGTGCCTCTCTGCACATAACAGTGGTAGTCATGGAAGCCACTTCAAAGCATGGACAGAAGACGAAATGCTGCCCTCTACCTTTAGTATATCCATCCTGCTCTGCTACAGACGACAGCGGAGTATGCTGCCTTTAAGGCTGGGCAGAACCAGGCAAAATTAGTCATTCCGAAGATACAATACCCATCATACCTTGATTGCAATAAATGGCCCTGGTACAGAAGCCATACGGACACTCAATCATCCAGTTGACACATTGTGGAAGCATGTACACTTTGTGCGCCTTGGTGCACAGGAAAAATGAAGGGCTGGATGGGTATGTAGCTGCAGTGGATTACTACATGGAATCCATCAGGATTTGGTTCCTGGCTCCCTTTTCCATCGTGTCTGCTCACAAAGTCGCCTTGGAGGTTTGAACACTAAACCTGGCACATGATATCCTCATAGGAGCTACTACCACACAGCCATTAATATCATCAATGATGCGGAGTTCCAATGAAAACGACGGCTCCTGACAACCACGACATGCAGTGACTGCAATTTCCATGGCAGTGGGTGGGTAATCATTCAACTCGACTACTCCAGTTCCTTATTTCGTAAACACAATTTTATTTTTACATCTCACAGCAACTGCAAAATCTGCTCCCAGTAACGAGGTCCAGCATTGCCCCACCGTTCATACACTTTGCACAGATGTGTGTAGCAGCGCTCTAGGCTGGTCTAATCTTTTGGTTTTGTCTTGGTCCTCCGGAAGAGCAGGATGTGGGGTTCTGGAGAGTGAGAAAACAGCACATGAAGTCTTAAAATCACATTTTGCGCAGCCACTGAGTAAGTTTGTAAATTTGGCGTGTGATTTGATGGGGGTACGTATGCTAAAGCTCACTTTTGCAAACACATCGTTAAGAAATGGAATCAGAAAGATTTAGCAGTGGCTTCATACGATGACACGACAAGAATATATCTTGTTACACATTAATATTTTCTAACTGTATCTATAGGATGCCACACGTTCTCACAGAAAAAAAGAACCTTCTTCAGTCACAAAATTTAGGTGAAAAAATTGTTTATCTCATTTTCATGTGTTGCTGCTGTTTAATCTAAACCCTGATTTCACCTCATTTTATTTCAAGTCAGGGTTTTAAAAGGACACCTTTCTCACTTGCTTAATGGGTAATCTGGCTACGTACTCATGTCCAAAATACATAGGCATATGTTACTTGCCAAATAAACAAATTTGTAACTGCGGACAGGCAGGCATGAAAGTTTGTGGCATGGTATGATTGATAATGAAAAGGACATATATGTGACCCGCTACAACAAAAAGATCCTAAAGTCGCTGACGAGACCGAGCCGAGAAAATTGCCTTTGAAGTTGCATCATCAAAACTGGTCAAAACAATCGGATTTCTGTGTTCTTTGCACAAATTTGTAGTCTAATGTTTTGTCTATCATCTGCTGAAATTTCGAAGCGAAATGATCAAAGGAAAGGCAAGAAATTGGTGTTTTTCTGGGCCATGATTTTCTGACTTTCAACGTAAGAGAAACGTGTCCGAAGATTTGGATTAAGCGCCGCAGCTAGACTCCGCCCCTAGCAACGAGGGAGTGATCTTATTGGTCAGTGCGTGGCATCCTGATTACTGATTGGTCGTGTGTAGACTGCTGGCGCTAAGCTTGCATGAACATCGCTAGGAGCATACATTCTATTGTCAAGTGGAGAAAACTGTCTCGCCCCCCCTTGATCATGATAGCGTCGGAAGGAAAACTTTGAAACTCTGATTTCCTCAACCTCTTGACATGCGCTCATAAGATCATAGATATCTCCGCAACCGAGTACTTTTATGAGTTGTGGTATATATGAAATTAAAGTAGAAGAGTAAGGAAATGATGTCATGCCGTTTCCAGAAAATTGCCCTCCCCCGACTTTCGGATCCTTTTGTCGTAGGGGGTCACATATTCTCTATTTTCTTGTCAATACACCTTTTATTGCCACTACTTTACTAACTAGTTTTCGTACTACTTGATCTTGTAGGCGCCTACTTCTCCCTCAATACTGCAGAACTCTACACTACTGTCGCTACCACTGTTTCCACTACTATTTCTACCACTAGCACCATTACTTCTCCTCCTCAAACTAGTACTACTACTACTACTACCACTACTACTACTACTACTACTACTTCTACTACTACTACTACTACTACTACTACTACTACTACTACTACCACTACTACTACTAAAATGCACTCCTGTCATAAGGAACACAGTTAGAATGAAATTCTTGTTACAACGAAGTAAAAATTGAGGTCGGCTCTCTGTTTCTTATTATCTATATGTTCGATTATGACAAAATTTCGATGTAACAAAGTAATATGCTGGTCCCGAAGTCTGTGATAGAACAGGAGTCCACTGTACTCATAATACCACTACCACTACCACTATCACTACCACCACCACCAGGGGCCGCGGAATGTTTTCAGTGTGTGTGTGTGTGGGGTGTCAAGGTCAAGTCCCCCCCCCTCCCAACACGGTGAGAACTTTTTGCATTTTGATGTTGTAAATGGTGCAATTTGATGCATGTTTTTGCGTGTTTTATCGACTTGAAACGGCCCCACTTGTCTAAGGTAGCAGGATAGTTTGATGTGGATTATAATTGAAAAATTTGCCTATAAAGTGGTACCATTTACACGTAAATACATTTCTTCTATCAATTCTTAAAATGAATTTCATGAATTTCATGAACGCTGTCTGTTAAGCAATCAAACAGAAAAGGCATGCACATGAGGGTGCACATAAGGGATATTTCTCCTCCCACACGAAGGTGATTTTACATTTTCAGACCTGAAATTCAGCGATCTGGTGCAAACTTTTGGTGCAATACTTGGAATTTTTCTAACTCCCCCTCCCCCCCCAAAAAAATAATGATGGAAATAAATAGGGCTTTTTTTTTCAGGTGTTCATGGGTGTTGTGATTTTTCCCCGATTTTTTTTTTTCCCACAAACCTAAAGTGTGTGTGTGTGTGTGTGTGTGGGGGGGGGGGGGCGCAGACTCCCCCCCCCCCCCCACTTTCTCTCACTAACCTGGATTGTGTATCATGTAGTGGACCCAGCCTGGACTTTGCTGGACGCCAAGGTTCCTCCACTCCGTCTCGGTCATCAGGTGGACCTTGGGCACCTGCTTGACCATCTCAGTGGGGAGGACCACGTGTCTGGTGGGAGGAAGAAGGTTAAACTGTCTTTAGTGTCAAAAGCTCTTTAAACCATTTAAAAGCCTTCTTCACATTACTCTAAATTGATCATGTTTTTGCTTTCTTTTCGTAGTTGGACACCGCAAACTCTTGTAGAGCTGCTGTGACTATGAACAAGAAGAGTTTGAAAATCATAACTGCTCACAAATTGTTTTCGCTTTGCACAATGGGATGAAGAAGAGCTTTGCTTTATACACCTGTACTTTTAACTTGACTGCTAAAATTGCAGTCAACCTTTACTACCGGTATCTAGGCCTATAGATCCCTAAAAAACCCTGAACATTAGTTTGCATTCAAACCCATTGTTGAGCAAATTGTAAAAGCAGTATTGAGAAGTTCCATACTCGGGCCTACAGTTGACCCCTTAGTCATGGAGCATTGTATCTTTTCACAGGTTGAATTTCCTGCAAGAAACAGTCATTGCTATCTTTAGTTGATATGTTCTGATATCCCAATTAAGCATAAGGAAATTAATAATCAGATCAATATCAAGAAATTTATCAACTGCTTCAAAAAACCTTTAATGCTTACAAAAGTTATATGAGAATACAAGTGGACTTTTCCCCTATCATTCTAAACCCTCTCCAAGAATGTACCCTGTACACCCTTAGGACTTTTAAGCATTATTGTTGCACCAGACAGGCAACTATTTTTAGAATCAACAAAAGGCAGGGGCAAATACAGTAATACAGTTGTAACTTGCTCTACAAAATGTGTTCCTCCCCCCCCCCCCCCCCCCAATTCTCTGCAGAATTTATCAAAACATACTTACAATTGTATATCACAAAGATCCCACATGAGGGTTGTTCATAATCATCATGTTGATGATATTCCTCTCTGGTAGGGTCTAGTACGTTGGTGGTGTAGATTGCAAGTAGGTGAGGCAAGATCACAGTTAAATCAAAGAAAATCTATAAGACGTATACTGGGCACTGGATATTTCTACCAACCTGTACTCAAAGAAGTCATCCTCATATTTGTCCGAGTAGATGATCAATTTCTGCATGTTGGTGGTAGGCATGGTTGCTTCTTGTGTTGGACCGATCTGAAGAATGATGCCAGGATACACTGGGCTGTGGGGACTTCACTGTCAGTCAAAAGTTAACAACCCATTCCTCACCAGTACGCAGTAGCCACAGAAACAAGATTACTGTCACCTAGCTAAAGAAGGCAGGAATATGATTAAAAAGAGATATGTTGTCAGTAAGTTTAATCACAATCATCTACCAGTGTCTGGTTGAAATTGACTGTAAACTGCAAGACAAATGGGGGAAGCCATGATGCAATGATCGAGGGGTGGAAAAGCTTGGCATTACTTAGCCTGCGACCAGACGCTGTGCATGGAGCAGCAACTGGTCTATGTATAGAGGTATAACTGCAACTGGTGAGTGGTGGTCAATTTTCCGGAGTCGGTTTAGCGGTTGTGCCAATCGATGGGCAGGACAGGAAAATTTGTCTGTTTAAGGAGTTTGGGACCTAATATATTTGATGGCTCTCTTAGACTAGAGTCTAGAGAGGCTATAGAGGTTTGATAGAACTCAGATCTACCTGAAGTCAGTCATATAGTCTCCAAATACTGAGGAACATTTTGGCCAAATCGTGATATCGGTCCCCTCTCGTTCTGCGTGTGCGTCTCTATTATGTGCAAAGTCTATGGAGGTTGAAAGAAGTCCCCGGCTATGACGCAGGTAATGGCAGTGAATGGAGTGGTGGACTATTTCGCGATAATGCCAACATTTCTAATCTTTCTGTTTACGTTAGAATTCTGTAAAACTATGTTCCCACATGGCATACATACACCATGTAACGTTAGATAGACGTCTAACGTGGGTTACACGTCTGCATCCCTCCCTCCCCCCGCTCCACTGATAACACCCCACCATTTGCCAATGATACTGTATGTAGACACGGGTGTAGTTAGTTAACTGAGGCGCTTGTACAAATTAGACCTCTCTTTGAAGATAGAAATCGAGATCCAGAACAAGTTTGTAATGTAGGCCCCTATGCTACGACGCACAGTGGGCCAGAGAGATACCAAAGTGCGCCAAAAGTCACTTTGGGCACTTGGGATTTTTTAATTTTTGACATGCGCTCTTGAGAGGCAATACTTTGAAGAATATATCATTAAAATATTTAAATCAGGTATGTACATTAAAGGGGTATATTTCCTACCTGATGTAGCAAAATACAATATTTTAAGAGTTTCAAAGCAAATTGTAACCTCTTTAATAAATAAGTAATTTCAACATGTAGTTTTTGAGATCAACCTGTAATTTCTCCCACATATTTCTCAGAGTTCATTTTACGCTATGAATGTTGTAAAAATGCAAAGAAACTTATATGTTATACGAATAATTTATGAGTTGTGAGTGCATAGGGCACGAATATCGCACGAGGCGCGAGATAAGCCACTGGTCTATTCAACAAGGCGCGTAGCGCCGCGTTGAATAGACCAGTGGCGAATCTCGCGCCGAGTGCGGTATTACGTGCCCCAATGCACGAACAAAATCATAAATTATTCGTTTTATACAACACCTTGTCCACAATCACAGGAAGGCCCAAAATTAAATGTAACAATTAGGCCGAGAATTGTAAACCACCCTGTGTACTGCTTTCAAACACTCGTCATGATTCGACCACACAGTCACAGGAATCACAAACTCCGCAGGGTCTATACCCATTCTACGCTAACATTAGATCGAGTTAGGCCTGACTGTTAAGCCTACCTGAGACGTCGGTAGATCTAGTAGTAGGTCTAGACTTTCTCTATTTCCGAAAATGATTTTGTATATAAAACACAGAAAAATAATCAAATTACGGTTTCTCAACTTGAAATGAAGTCTTGATTTTGGGATCACTGTGGTCCACGTAGCAGATCAGAGTCAAAACTAAAAACACAGCAGTAGGTAGGCCGCAATACATGCAAATAGCTAGGTAAAGTAGCTGCGCGTACACGTTGGACGTTGCAGTACTCCGCCGCCGCGACTGGTCTGTTTACCGGCAGCGCATCGCAGCGCAGCCGGCCAGCACGTATAATGCAGTTTGCTGGCGCTTTGCTGCTGTGAGCCACAGAACTCTGTGAGCGGCACCGAGCGGCCGGCCATGCATTAGTAGCCCCCCACGAAGCCGTGCTATAGTACCTTCGAGCCGTGCTATAGGCCCATGCCAGGGGCCTATTGTATGGCTGTCACTGTCAATGAGTTTGGTAGGTATTTTCTATTGAATGTCATGTGACATGTTCTTGGCCAATCACAATTCGACATCATTCTGAGGTGTTGTATAATCATGAATATTTTACGCTAAATATCCTGGAAAAGTGGCTAATTATTTGTCTTTTTAATATACCCTAATGAAAAGTTTAGATTGCCGCGGATTTCCAACTAAATTCTATTACCACCACATTCCCTGATGTCTCAGGTTTAAGCTGATACCAGATTTGGCTGCTACCTTTTGCCACTTTTTGTGTTAAAGCCGATTTTCCGCGACACATTACGTCTATTTTGGACCTTGCAGCCGCTTAGGAATGCTGATCATACGGGGCCGCATGAGGGCGGCATTTACATTTTTTTTTTCTCGCACGTTAAAGGCATAGAAACATGAATAACACTGAATAAGAGGCAAACAGAGTTATAAAAAAACATGTACAGGGCTAGTCCGGCACCCTAAAAGACCCCTCCTCCGAAGATAATATACAAATGATGCACAGGATAGAGTGCGTTAGTGTAGGCGTAGTGCACTCGAGGGTATTTACAATTGTGAAACATGCACGAGGCGAAGCCGAGTGCATGTTGCACTACATTGTAAATACCCGAGAGTGAGCTACGCCTACACTAACGCCACGAAATAATCCTGTGCATCATTTGTTTTATAAAATGGGTCGAAAATTCGAAAACTAACATCATTTTTCAGCGTTTTTCACGTACCTTTGTGGGTCAAGACGTCCGAAGATGTTCGTCCCAAACTTTTACGCACGTCGCACTCGCGGAAGTCCCGCACATACAGTATAAGTATAATGGGGGGTTGGGTTTCCGGACACCCGCATGAAAACTTACTTATTTTACATAGAATATGCACCCTTTACCTTAAAGACTTGATATAGACTCCTCATATAGGCCTACTAGACAACATACTCTGAAAACGGCGTGAGAATTAACCTGCTAAATCGTTGGATTTGCTCTTCAAAGTGACTCCATGTACGCGTCCGGTCCCAAAACGCTTGGTCTACTGTACTGTACAAAGTGTACGTATAGTACAGTATACGTACGTACGCCACATATTATGTTATGCACAAGGGAAGACAGGCCGGCCGGCCGGCAGCCCGAACTAGAAGTTGTTTACAGGATTGACAGCGCGTACGCGTATGCATGCAATTCATCAAAGGAGCCGCCGCGCGCACAGACGATCGGCAATCTACCATAGGATTACAGGCAGTGCAGTTGTACTGAAGTAAAGGAAGGAGGTGTGTCTCATTTCAGCGCTTCCTATTGGCTACATTCTTGAACCCATTTTATAAAAGAGTATATTGCACATAGCCAAGACCATATAGCCATATTGTCCATAATTGTCATAGCCACTATTGTAAACATAGATATTCCCACTGCGATACATATTGTATGGACACCTAAATACTTCGATCCTACTCTTGACATACGCAGATAGAACGTTATACACCAAAACACTGAGATTTTATTCTCATCGGTTACTCGTTGGAAGCAAAGTCTGTTGCTTTCCGGCTGCTCAGCAAAGTGTATAGGATGGCAGTTTGTGAATCCGATTGCAGGTCAATGTCAGACATTGCTCGCGTGATCCTCATCGGACGATCTTGCCTCATTGGATTATGCCTGACATGTCTGACAGTGACCTGATAGGCCACCAATACAAGTCAGATTCATCAGACTGTGATCCCATACACTTTGTGGGTTGTCGGAAGCAAAAAAAAACTTTGCTTCCGACGACTGATGAGAAAAAAAAAAATCATTGTGGTACGTGGATGAATGTATAATTTCATATGATAGTGATTCCGATAAATTTTTCATAAAAAAAAAAAAAAAAAAAATTTATTTTAGCTTTTCCAAGTAAACTTTCATACACGGCAGACTAATTCTTAGCTGCTAAGTTATAATCTTTCATTTTCCTGATTACTGACTTCACAATTTATCTTCCCATTAAGATTAGACAAAATGGTTTTTGCGCTTTTATGAATTGATATGGTATAGACTATATCGGAGATTGGTTTTATATCGCACATTTATGTCCTGCTAGAATAAAGTGAATAAATTCACCCAAACGTACAGCGTACATAATAAACTTATATTCTAACTAGTTTACACGGACAACAGTATCATTTTCCAGTACGTGTGTAATATGGAACTTTCAGCATAAATTTGATTCTTTTATAAAAACGAAACCGCAATGCTTATACACTTTCTATGACATGTAAGCATCGTGTATTCAATGGTAGTATATAAGCAGTGTCAGTGAATGTGAAAAGATAAATTAATCTTTAAAGAAAAAAATAACAGCCTAAGATTTGCAGTGCTTTATTCGTCATTTACAGACAGATTTTTGGTAGCCAATAAAAAAATAGCATCACAGTGACGTCATATGAGTTTGAAATTATGTTCAATCAATTCTACGACCCCAATTACCTTTAGACACCAAATTTGGGTAAAAAGAAACCACGGAATATAATTTTGGCGCACTTTGAGCTCATTCTGGCCCACTGTGCAACGGTACGACAGGGTCAGGATCAACTACGCTACGGTGATGCACATCTTGCACTTTTGAAACGCGCCAAACAAGCGATGTTCTTTTGTTCTCGCCAAGTTAGTCCGTCTCCAAAAGTGTGATCTTGATCTTGATGGTGTACATTGATCAGTCCTGGTAGAACAACACTCAACTTTGGGTCATAGGTCATGGTAGGAGGGACATTACTCAAAATGTTTGGATAATGTATCTTTAAATAAACGTGGATCAGCTATATTGGTTATTGCTTGTGGTAAGGAATTCCAGTATCTGGTGGTTCTTGGGAAGAATGAATGTAGATGGAGCTCGATCAGTTCTGGAAGTAGGGAGCTTGATTTGAAGAGGCTTCCAACTCCTGGTCCTTCTAAGTGGTTCAGGGTTAAAATTCACCATGTCTTTCGAAGGGTAAATCAACCAGGCCATAGATTATCTTATGCATGGATATGATACTGTTCATGTGACGCCTATGTTCCAGGGTGGGTAGTTTGATATTCTGGAGCATGGTTGTTACAGAGCTTCCATAATTGTAATCGTTGGTTATGAAACGGGAAGATGGAAGCATTGGTTTTGATATACGACCAGAATTTCTTAGGGTTGGAACGAAGTCATACACGTAATGACGTAACGCTAATGTTCAACATATCTACGAGATTCGAGATAAAATCCTAGATGGTACATTACCTGTTTGTTTCTGTCTGTCACAGCCGGCTGTCAACACCATACCTGGGCCTGGTCGAGCTGGCACCACCGATTTTGCCCTTTAATTTTGCGCGCGTTGTGTAGCGAATATCCCGCGAACTCCCCGCGGGTACCGGCGAGGTACACGCACGTGCAGCTGCTGCTAGCTGCTAGCTGCTCTCTGCTCTGCACCCTGCACACAAAAAGCTTATAGCGCCCTCATTTGTTACCAATCGTCCTAGCCAAAGTGTGAACCCTGGGGGATTAGATAAACATGAAAGAGTTTACTACTGAGTATCTTTTTGAAATACTCTTCGATAAAATGAACAAGCCTGTTGGATCCTACTTTGCAACACATGTACTACTAGAGGGTAAGGCCTTTTAAAACTTGACAGTTATGGCTCGGACCAGTGCATGAATGTAATTATTAAGAGATAAGTCCCCCCCCCCCCCCCCCCTTAGAGAAAAGCTTGAAAAGGGTTAATTACATAGAGTTTACTATACATCAGTTTGTTGGAAAAAACAAACAAAGCAAGTGCCAACTTACTAAGTCAATCAAATATTTCGAAAACAATCAACTTTGATCACAATCCTGACATTCCTTTTGGCCTATGTGACATCTCTTGAGTAAACTAATTCTTACACTGTAGGTTTGGGCCACTGACCTATTAGTGTAGGTCAGTGGTTTGGGCGCAAGACTGAATACATAATAATGCAGGCAGCAACTTCACATTAAAAAGACAACAAACAAACAAACAAACAAACAAGCAAACAAACAAAAACGACCTCTGCATCCGTCTTAAGGTCATGCAATGGAGAAAATAATTTTAGTCAAATGAACGGAGTTATTGAAGAGTTTTTTGTTTGTTTGTCTGTTTTTTGCAAAAGGAGCAAGCAGCCATTCTTATTTTTAATTTACCATTAAAGCTGCTAAAAAACCAAAAAACAATAAGAAACGAGAACGATGGGCTCTTCTTTGATAACTTTAAGAATTCCTTGTATGCGTAAATACGTTTTTATGCATGTACACAAGTGAGGTATTATTGGAAATGTTGCTATAAGTGGACTTACACTTTAAAAAAATGACACTTTTAGCTCATTTTGCCATGAGGTTCTTACACCAAAGTTTTTCCAACATCAGACATAAAATCAAGAAACTTGTTGAGATTCAAAGACGCGCATTTTTGTTTCTAGAGTATATAATAATAGAGTATCTTTTCCACAAAACAGTGATGTTGGCTGCAGTCTATGCAAATTTTGGCTGTATGACTCGGCATATATCTTACTTTGACCTCTATGCAATATCTTCACTAAATAGGCCTACTTCAGGGCCGGGGCAGTGTTTTCAAAAGTGTGGAGGCCCACTTCCGGGTTTCATGCTCTAACAAGCAAAAAAAAAAAAAAAAAAAGGGTCCTCAGCTCATCTCTCCCCGTCCTCGTCCTCTTCCGGGTTTCTTCAGCTGACAAGTAAAAAAAAAAAAGGCCCTCAGCTCATTCTCTCCCCTCCCATTTTAGTGCCACTTACGTACTTCCGAGTTGAAAAAAGTGTGGGGGCCCAAAGTGATGACACCCTATTTTATATGTATTCCTTTGTATGGTGCACAAAAAGTGTGGGGGCCCGAGCCCCACGGCCCCCACGGCTGCGCCGCCCCTGTACTTTGTTTTCATTGAAAAACAAAGTAAGTGCAGTGATTATTGGGTAGGACCATCTGTCACATCAAGACGGTGTCTCAGTGATCGAAAAAAATTATGATACTTTGCTGACTGAGACTTTGGAAAAGGAGGACTGTGAAGTTGCTAAATCATAGCAAAGATTATTGAAACGATGGCTTTCTTTGGTACCTGCCCAATCCCAATACCAATGAAGATAAATTCGGTTTGGGTACTAAATACTTTTATATTTATTTATCTTTCAGCCATAATTATAACTGGGGCTTTAACGCACCTGACTCATTACGTAAACCATTATTTTCTTCTACACAATGGAAGTCCCCCTCCCCGACCCAGTTATGGCCGACATGGTTTACATTTTTTTATTGCATCGGTCTATATGGAATTATCGCTGTATATAGTTAGTCCTATTTAAAGCTTAAAGGGGGGGGGGGCATTATGCCCCTATTATCTTCACTTTCCACTCTGATACCCTTCCAACGAACTTTGGTGACTTTTCCAAACATTTAGTTACGAACATTTTGATATTGTAATTTTAGCTATGTCCGATTAGGTGCTTGCCATGGCAACTATGAACCGACAACCATGTCAGTCGGATTTTATGTGTTTTCTTTTCCAATTTCTGTTAACAATGATCATTATTATAACAGTTTCTGAAATGGGGTCTTCTTGGCCATAGATTGCTGCAAGATCAAAATATGAAGTAACCGGTTGTGAAAATGACTGTGAAATGGTCTTACATAAAATAAACTACAATTGTTCACGTGACAAAAGAACCTCAAATTGATAGATTATGATAGAAACTAGTTGGAAAACAGTACTTTCCATTTCCTTTATTTTGTATCATACTGATGAATCTTTAACAAAAATTTTACTTCAGTATCATCTGTTTATCTTTTATCAGTCTGCAGACTCACTTAAGATTATGGAAATATGGATAATGATACCATTAATGGAAAATAATCAAAGATAAGCATATAAAGGTAATATGACGTGTACAGTGACACATCAAATAGAATAATCAAATAATAATCATGCTTTGATCAGGTCCTGGAGCGCAAAACGCTCAACAACAAACATATTATTATTATTATTATTATTATTATTATTATTATTATTATTAATATCATTATTATTATTATTTTTATTGTTATTATTATTATTGTTATTATTATTATTGTTATTATTATTTTAGGATCATTATGAAATAATTAAGAATGATTTTATCTTATTTTCTATGTACTTCTTTATATTGTGATGTGTGCCCAAAGTGGTGACATTTAGAGGGTTCAAAGGTGGGTCATTAAGACTAATGAGTTGCTCTAGACTCCATCGTTGCTTTACTCTACCCATATGCCATAAATATGGCAGGTTGATTATATCAAAGGAAATAAATAGGGGCGAGCCTGGGAATGGTCAAAATAGCTTGGGCTTTTATTCTTGTTCAACTGTCATCTGCCGTAGCATAATTCTTTAATATTTTGAGTTGGTTTTACTTAATTTACTTCTACGGCTTTGTGTGTATTAGTTTTACTCTTTATGATACTTCTATACAAAATTGAAAATGACACATAATAATTTACGTGGACTTTACTGGGAGTAAAATTCAGAATGCCTCTTAGGCTTTTTACTTAGTACGGTACATAGTGTATCATCTGGGCGTTGGGCTTGCCTCGATAGAAGTTTTCGCATGCATTTAATTTCGCGAATTTTCGCGAAAGCCAAAGTGCAGTGACAATGTGCGAAAAACTTCATGGCGGCCGCTATGAAGACCGTCGGCTTCAATTCGCAAAAATTTCATGCCGCGAATATTTCTTGCATTACTCCATTCATGCATTATAGATACACGTTATATCACCACATATACATAGTGCATACAATCTTCAGGTACAGTTGTCAGCAACGAAAGATGGCTCTTCTACTACGGTATGTATTTCTGTCTACGCAGTCTAAAAAGCTTTATCATTATAACATATATTGCAATGATTTTAACTGATTTTGTGGCTGAAGTATTTCCTCAAGGGTATACTCTGGAAATTTACATGCATTGAATAAAAACGACGAAAGGAGGGGTAACGAAGAGGGTAGGTCGCTTGCTTATGTAAGTGTACAGTCCCAGGTGTTACGTTTGCTGTCAGTTGACTGTCGTATCGCTTTCAATAGGACTGAAGCATTTTTAGTGTCTATCACTCAGAGTAGCAAAAACTAAATTTACATTCCTTAGACTCTACCGTGTTTGATCTTACATACTAATACATGTAGGACTTAAAGGTTTTAATTTGAGTTAAATTGAAATTCAACTTCTAATTCTTAATTCAAAAAAGAAAGTTCTCTAACCGGTGTTAGAAAAGTAGAATACATGTAACATAGAGCTCTGTAATCTGTACCATACTCTCTATAGACGGGTAGACACCACCATGCTATGCGAACCTGTTGCAGACAGGAATGCTTACTCTACAGACAACTCAGATCTTTTCAAGAATTCCACTTCATCAGTAATAGTATACTGATAGAATTTCATGACTCAACTACAATGCTGACATTTCTTCAGATTCTGCAGGAGTCTTCTTGAAAACTTCAGTGTCTATTCATGTCTAGATTTAGAGAATATGAGAATCTCCCAGGTCTGGAAATTACTTATTCCCATTGAGAAGCAACATACAGAACAGATCTCTCCTTATTGCTTGTGGAAACCTCCCTGATTCTGATGCACTCCTGCTCTTGCAGTTATCCAAGAGTCATGCAATATGTAAAGGGACACATTTTTGTGCATAATTGAAAAAAAAAAAAAAGTGCTGGAACTTGTCCATCCACTAGCTGGATAGTGCAACATTTTGTCATGTGTTGTAAATGCTTACAGTGTGTGTCGCCTCTTTAGCAGCTCTTCAACACCATTTTTATTAGAATTGATATGGAACCGGTAAGAACTAAGATAAAAAAACAAAACAAAAGCAAACATATACAGGGAACAGCAGCATGATAGCAAAAAGTTTGTACCTCCAGTCTATAAAAAAAATGGACTACAGCATCACATACATGAGACCGATGACACTTTGCTTTTTGTCATCATAAATGTTTATTAATGTTTATAACCTTGCACATTTTATCACAAGCCTCGCTGTCTATAGAATTATGGACTTCAGATACTGTATGAGCATGATGTGATCTGTTGACTTAGTGCAGATATTATGAGGCACCCTGAGCATTGTTTCCAGGCATAGTTGTCGAAACATCATGGGAGTCAACCAGAGGGAAATGGAGAAATTGTTCTAGATTTAAAGTGCTTTTTGTTTTATACTTGGCCTTTCCCATTTCCTGTGATAGGCAATGTTCCTGCTGGACAAATTGAAAGGCAGTATTACCATATATACTAGTAGTCTACAGTAAGGCAGTCTCATACTGTATTTGCTGGAATTATAAAATGTTTTTATTATATTCATCATACATAGTCACATGAACATATCAGTACCAAAAGAAGAAGAAGAAGAAGAAGAAGAAAGTACTGGATATATAACCACAGGTATAACCACAGGTCGCCCAATGGTGTATGTAGCTTGGAGGCAAGTTTTATTACATGTAGGCAGCACAGGTCTCTATCAATCAAGATATGTCACTTTGCAATGTTTACTATTTCTAAACTGTAAATGATCAATGAAGTTAGCAATGCACAGTAAATAAGTTTTATTCTATAGCTTTGGGACAATGTGTAGTGAAATAGAAAAAAAAAAAGAGTATGTGTGCCACTATTTTGAATAATATTACGCCATTGCAAAGTAAACAGACTTATGGTTTATGTTGCCTTTTACTGCATGTTGCCTATTGGCTCTTGTGCTCAGGGATCAAACTGTCATGTCATAAAAGATAATGTCTTATCAGGTTGTTAAAAGAATGTGTACTTAAGTGTCTGGATATAGCATGATACATTTATGAAGCATTTTCTAGGATCAATTTCTCAGCCTTGTCATGTTCGAAAGAAAGATAGTTATGAGATAGATACTAGTACATTTTGATAGAGAGAGAGAGAGAGAGAGAGAGAGAGAGGAGTATTTGTACAAACATAAAATACATCATAAACAGAATGCTTTTCACAAGTTTTGCAAGCTTGGTTGAATTTGCCATCCCGAGCCAAGTGACAGATTATTAAAATGCGTACAGTCAAACCTGTCTTAGTGACCACCTGTCTATAAGCATGTTGAAGAACCTGTCTACTTGTATAGCGGCCACTTGTCTAGAATGGCCACTTATTTTGTCTCCCATGGGTGGCTGCTATAGACAGGTTTAAACTTTTTTTCCTTATTTAGAAAAAAAGTTAAGAATTTCACACAAGTTTCTATACACTTTACAGTGCATTTGTGTCGTGCGTTGTTACTTCTACAAAATATCAGTTAACTCTGGAAATTCAGAAAAATGAAAACATGGCAAAATGTTTTCCATAAATACAGCTCTAGTTCATCTTGCTCATAATATACATTTACATGATAGTGTTATTGCAAGTCTGTGTTTTAGGATACTGTAGACTGTCCAGGGGCCCATTTCATAAAACTTGTCATCAGTGACAAGTTGTCATAGATGTGACAAGCTACCGAAATCCTTGCATCTGATTGGCTGAGAGAAAATTTGTCATAGAAATGTGGCAGTTGTCACTAATGACAAGTTATATGAAACAGGCTCTTGATTTCTTCCTTTTTGCAGCAGCCTCTCACATTGTAGTTAAGATATTTGCACAAATTATATTATAAAAAGTATCATTGTGCATAGACTACAAAAAATACATGATGTACCTTCTAATTACAGAACATTGTATTTGGAATTTCACCAACTGGTATTACCAAGTTTGCTTTCTTTCTATGACAAAATAGTACAACCATTGTGTGTTATGTCAGTAATTTCAGTCAAAGAGTATTTTTATCTTCTAGGGTAAACCATAACTTCTCCTTTTGTGTGACTTTCCCCCCAATCAAATGAATATGAAGTACAGGGAATAATCCAACCTTCTTCATTTATGCAGAGACTCCAACCCAAAGCACCTTCTGATCTGGAGATTCTCCCGCCTGAAACCCCTAGCAAACGGGAGACTCAAAGTTGATGTGTGCGAAGAGCCAAGTTCCTAGGGTTCTAGATGCTCTCTGGTGCTATCTAAGGCTTATTTTTCTCAACATACAATAGCAATAAGTAAGAAATCCTTTCCAACGGGAGACACAGAGCCAGGGTGGGAGAATTAGATCTCAAGCGGGAGAACGGGAGATTTTGCAAAAATGGCTTTTCAGCGGGAGATCTCCCATCGAAAACGGGAGAGTTGGAGTCTCTGTTTATGTGTGCTCATTGTTGGAATTCATTTGCAGTTTCAGGTTTACCTTCAAAGGAGGTATCTTTTTATTGGAATTCTATCTAAATTGGAAACATGTGGCAAAGTGGATAAAATGTGAGGTATACATGTAGTTATCATAAAGCTGTTCTTGGTTTCATCACATGATTATCAGTAAGTTTTGTCAGTTGAATCATGTTTGAGTATTTTTCAATGTAACCTTCACTTATTTGCCCTTAAGCAGGCAGGTTGCTCTAGAATTTACCGTGTGAAAACTTAGTCTATTTTCTTTTCTTTATTTTGTCCATTACAGGGGAGTTTGCAGCAACCATCGGCTGCTGGCTAGGCTGCAGCCAACTATCACAAGCAGGTATGGGAATTCCCTTCTCACATGCATTACTATGACACTTATTACAGATGATTTGCATGGGGTTGTACTTTTCAGCCCCACATAAGCTCAGAGAAAACATTTTCCAGTCGACATCATCGCAGGAAGATGACAAAATATGTCTGCCCTGTATAAGTGCCATTTGTAGGTGATTCAGTGTGTACATTTGATGTTCAAAACTACTCTTACTGGGGAAGTACAGTGTAAATGTACAGTACATGTGGTTTTTGTGCATTCAGTGTTGAAAAATTTCAAAGTTAAGTCTGGAACAAAAGTGCAGATTAGCTACATGTATGAATAGGAAAGAGAAAGAGATTACATTGCAAGTCGAGAACTGCAAACTCTAAACAGGAAACACAAAGACACATCCTGTTGCATACACATCGCATGACGTGATCTAGCATTTCATAACGTTACTGTTCGTGTTGTGATGTGGCCAGAATGTAGTGAGGTATCAAACTTTATACAGTTTCCATTGTATTTATATTCTTGGCAAAATCATCTGTTTTTGAACTGTATACTGTGATTTTAGGTAAATATAAAGAAGAGACATGTGTTAGAAATTCATATCAAACTGCACCAAACAACAGTCACATTTCTTGTTTCTTTGACAGAGTCACCATGGCGATGACGGCCAAGCAGGAGCAAGACCAGTTCTGGAAGACGAACAAGCAGTTAAACAGACCAATGTCTCCACATCTCACCATTTACAGGTATCAGGCAATATCTTCTCTCTATAGCTATCTATATCTCTCTTCAGACATATGTCTGCCTTTCAATTGTCTACCAACTTTTATTTTAGCAGTATTTTCTTTTTTTTTATGCCTCCGCCACGAAGTGGTGCCGGAGGCATTATGTTTTCGGGTTGTCCGTCCGTCCGTCCGTCCTTCCGTCCGTCCGTCCGTCCGTCCTTCCGTCCGTCCTTCCGTCCGTCCTTCCGTCCGTCCGTAATGAATTTTGTGGACAAGGTAACTATCAAAACCTGTTGAGGTATCCTAATGAAACTTGGCATGTATGTGTATTAGGGGGTGAAGTTGTGCCTATCAACTTTTGGGTGCACATGCTCAAGGTCAAAGGTCAAAAGGTCAAGGTCAAATACATAAAATTTCACTATTTCCACCATATCTATTGAATGCCTGAAGATATTTTCTTGAAACTTAGTGTATACATGTATTACCCAATTAAGATTCTCTGGTGAAAGCTTGGGTCATGAGGTCAAAGGTCAAAGGTCAAAAGGTCAGGGTCAAATACATAAAATTTCACTATTTCCACCATATCTATTGAATGCCTGAAGATATTTTCTTGAAACTTAGTGTATACATGTATTACCCAATTAAGATTCTCTGGTGAAGGTTTGGGTCATGAGGTCAAAGGTCAAAGGTCAAAAGGTCAGGGTCAAATACATAAAATTTCACTATTTCCACCATATCTATTGAATGCCTGAAGATATTTTCTTGAAACTTAGTGTATACATGTATTACCCAATTAAAATTCTCTGGTGAAAGTTTGGGTCATGAGGTCAAAGGTCAAAGGTCAAAAGGTCAAGTAAAAATATTAAAACTTCTTTTTTTTTCTCCGTACCTTGGAAAATTGTTCAAGGTATCTTCATGGAACATAGTATATACATGTACTGACTGGAATTGATTATCTAGAGAATGTAGGGTTCATGGGGTCAAAGGTCAGGGGTCAAAGGTCAAGTGCAACACTTCAAAATTTTACTATTTCCCTCGTATTTATGTAATGCCAGCAGGGTTTTTTTTTTTTTTTTTACACTTGGTGTATGCATGTCTAACCTAATAGAAATTCTCTGGAAAGTTTTTTTTTTCTTCTTTCTTTGCCTCAAAGGTCAAAAGGTCAAAAATCAAGTGAAAGTGCTGAACTAACTTTTTCCTCCATATCTCGGAAGTGGCTCAAGTTATCTTGAAACTTAGTACATATTATGCATGTTCTACCTGAAAGTGATTATCTTATGAATTTTAGGGTCAAGGGCCAGATGAAAATGGTAACAATTTACTATTCAATTCAGAAATTCACACCAATTTTCCACACCTGTACCTTGAAAATTACTCAATGCCTAAATGTATGAATGGGTCAAAGTCAAGTTAAAGTCCTTAAATCCCTAGATACATGCTCTCCTATTCATCCAATTAAACCTAGGTCAAGGAAGGTGAACATTCAACACATTTGTGACAAATTTGTTATTTCAATATTTTGCCAATTTTGTGAAAATGTAATCACACATTGTCCACATGTACTATCTAGACCTATTGGGAAAATCATGCATTATGGCGGAGGCATACCAGTCGCCAAAGCGACATTTCTAGTTTCTTCTGCAAATAGAATTTGAATTGAATTCATTTCATTTGATTTGATTTGTATAACAATACAATATGTATTTCAACTGGGCCCTGTTTTGTGAAGAGTTGAAAACGATTATATAGTTGATTTCAACTGTAAGTCTGTGGCAGCCTGTGTGGTAAGGAAATGTAAAGTCAATTTTATCTTTTGAGAAAATGGGACCCTGATTTATTTCACTTGACCAATATGGAAGTATTGAATGCTTATGAGGTAGCAACCATGGGGTTGATGGCTTTAAGTCGACTGTGACGAAAGCACTAGTACCCTTGACCTCCCACTGAGAAGTGTTAGAGTACATGTAGGTCTCTAACAAATAATGAAAGTATTCATAAATAGTGAGCAGATCATCCAGTTTTTAAAAAAAGAAATTTCCTCCAGTGTTCACTGCATGTTTCACTTGCCTATTTTTATTTAATTAATGCACATACAGTTTGTATTGTGTCTGGGGAAAACTTCCTCTTTAAAGGGATGACCCAGTACAGTATTGGTGGAGATGAGAATTGGGCTTTCAACTTTTTGCGAGATACCAAGAAAACACTTATGATATCCTACAGAACATACCATTTTAAAAGGAATTCAAAGTTTATGTGATGAAAATCAGGTGTGGAATGACTGAAACATCCAAAAACAAAGTAAAACAAAGCAATCGTAATAAAGTGTGGGTCCCACACTTTATTAGAAACGTTCTTTTTTTGATATCTCAGCCATTTCAAAACCAATTTCATCAAATAAACATTGAATTCCTCATAAAATTGCATGCTCTTTCATATTTCATCAGAGGTTTCTCATTATATCGCCAAAAAGTGTTAGAAACCTGACATGAGGTCTCAACCAAAACTGTACGATTCCTTCAAAGACACGGGGAAAAGGGAATTTCTGTCACAGCCACAAAAAGATACAGGTGACTACATGTTACAAGTGAGAATGGAATACATGGGGTATTATGATGTCTAGAGGAGAAATATAAACAGGGGAAGATTTAAAGGATACAATGTTTATATCGTCGCTGGGGCGATAAGACCTCGTATCTACAAAATGTCAAATGTTCAGGAGAGCCAAAAAACATGGCGGCCAAAGCACTATAGTGAATGGGATAGCCTTTTCTTTGACATGCCGTGGTGGCTTCATTTTTTAAGTAAGACAGTTGGGATTTGGACAGGACTTCACTTAACCCATTATTTGACTATTAATCTGAGAAAGTCATTTTCACCAAAATTGCAGATACAAGGTTTTATCACCCCAGCGACGATATGAAGTACATGTATTCTGAACACTGGCTTCTTGATAAGTTTTCATTAATGTATTGTAAAGTTTTGTTGCAACTTCTTTTAAAAGGCTCTTTGCAGGAAGATTGTGAATTAATTATTATTTTGTAGAAAACTGGTTTTGAAGAATATAATGATGTTTGTACGTGTGAGTGTGTGTCATATACATGTATGTGACTGTGGAAGTGTGTAATGAGGATCTAAAGAAACAAGTTCTATCCATAATGCCATCAATCTCCGCTTTACATCTCACAGTCCACAGGTCACATCCATGCTATCCATCACACACAGAGCTACAGGCGTGGGACTGACAGTAGGTTCGTATTATCTGTATGGATAGGTAGCCCCGTCAGCTAGGTGCATAATACATGTTAGCCTATGAGTTTTTGGCTGTTACCTGGACACAGATGGTATTGGCCATACAAAGTATAATTTGCAGGCAAATAAAATGAGTTTTAGGTAAAGTATCAACAAATAATGAATTCCTTCATACTGCTGTTTAGGAAATCATTTGTTTTATTAAAAAGAAAAAACTCATTTTGCAAGTGAAATTGTTTGTTTCCTTGTTTATATTTGGATTTATTATTGTTATCATTTTTTTTTATTGTATTATCATTATTTTTTTGTGTGCTGGTAACACACATGCAGAACTTTTTTGTTGCATCAGTTTAGCATGTTTATTCAGTGGAGCTTATCTCTTATAGCATGCTTTGGTATGATGGGAAGATTGCATGGAATTCTATTACAGAAATTGTAGCAGGAGCTATCTTCCATGAAGATACAGATAAAACTCTCCACCTGTGATTGGGTGCCAATTACATCAAAGCTTGCAAGTTACATTGGGATGAGCTATCTTTTTTTTTTTTCTCTCTATTTTTTTTGCGGGAGGGTTGGGAGTGAGGGATAGGATGGCTGACATACTTGTCTAATGCGAGCAAACATAAAACAGGGATGCTTGTCTTGCAGAATCCACAATCTCTTATTTTCTGCAGTTTCCAGGCCCTCATGAAAACTAAAATAGCTCTTCAAATTAATAATTTTACTTCTGGAGTCTCTGAAAGAGACTACATTGAGAGACCCACTTTGTGAACACGCAGTCATATCGCTTTTCTAGGCACATGTATAAGGAAGTAACTTGCTATTGCAGTTGAAATATCCGCTTTTTATCACATTTTCATGGTAAAAATAAATCTGGAACCTAGTAGTAGTGGTAGAGTTGTTTTTCATTGCAACTGATTTACAAATCACCCTGCCCGATGTAAATGAACAGTGATTATTCAGTGTTGCAGTAGCAGCCATGATGGAAAAAAGTAATGACATGTACATACTTGCATTGGGCTTTGACCAACAACTTCTGTGGCATCAATTTGAGTATTAAGATGTGCAGTACCTGCTGCTATAGGGGATTTGAGTCATCATTTGCTGTCCGGTGGAAGCTCAGTAGTCTAGTGGATATGACGCCTGTCTTGCAATCAATAGGCCTTTTGTTCGAGTTCAACCTCCGTATGTGTACCCATGATTTTCAATCAAAGGTGCTACACGTAATAACACATTTCATAATCAGTGTTTATTTACCATGTCCATGCAGGGCAAATTGTCAGTCAGTTGCAAAATAGCTCGCTGTGGACAGTTTTCTTGCCTCTCTTGAAAACTGGCATCCCTAATAAAACAGAGCTCCCAAGTCTCACGCATTGTGAGTGAGACTCAAGCATTTAGGGTCTGTCTCAAGATCTCATGCATGACACCCATTGGGAGCATAGCTTAAAGGATTAGAGTGAGAGTTGCAATTGCAGGCATTTTCCCCTTTTGTCTTTCAAAATAAGTAAAAAATAGTCACTTACGTATGCACCAGCTTGCACCATTAAGAGCTAAAAATTGAAAAAGCTCCCTACCGTGGGAGGGCGGACACCCCCCTCCCACACCCTCCCCTCGCTCAGTTGCTTCGCTCCCTCACTCATGCACATGCGCGCGCCGAGATGCCGAGTCGAGTCATGAAAATCTCACTCATAATTTTTTTTTTGAACTTGGCATCTATGAATAAAAGCCAGGTGTACCTTCCAGCATGATGGCCTGAAGTGGAGTGTGCATTATTTAACATATTTGTTTCTGTACCCCTCTACCCTCCCCCTTACACCCCTAGGTATCTATGCAGTGGGACTAGCCATGGCGGTACTCCCCCAGGACTTTGCTCACTACTTGGAGCTGGTGAAGTCACTCCCCTACGGCCCTGCTCTTCTTTTCCTCACCAAGCTGGCCATCGCGTGGCCGGTGACGTTCCACACGCTGAACGGTGTTCGCCACCTGGTGAGTGTGGAAAGCTAGCTTCTCCCCAAACTGATTTGCTCATATTCCATACAAGGAATCTGGAAGTTCTAGCTGCTAGGTATTTGTATCGTCTGCCTATAGTGATATATCATTTATTTTTACCTCCGCCAAGGCAGGAGGTTATGTTTTCGTTGGCATTTGTGTGTTTGTTAGTTTATTTGTTTGTCTGTGTGCAAAATAACTCAAAAAGTTGTAAACAGATTTGGATGAAACTCACAGGAAAGATTGAGGATGACACAAGGAACAGATGATTGAATTTTGTTAGTGATCCGGAAATTTTCATGGATTTTTGGAGGATTTTTATTATCTTTTGGCAGTTAAGGTCAGTGAACTTGGGAGTTCAAGCTAGGTGTATTTGAGGTTTACATACGCGCTCTAAAGCGCATGCTCTGCTCGGGCCAGGCGCCGTGTTGCTGGAAGCTGATGACGTAAACAAAAAAGCTTCTATCTTGGAAAATGTGATTTTCAACTTGGGTATTATTGAGCTGCTTAGCGGAGGTCTGCGCTCTGTACGAGTGCTTTTCTGGTTTTCCTCGTATCATTTTTCACAAGTTATTTGCATAATTATGGTGATGTACATGACATACAAGTTAAATGATTGATGGTGCTGGTACCTCCTTCCTCTATTTTTATTTCCTGCTTCATTGTAGTTCTGGGACATGGGCTATGGCTATGACATCAAGACTCTGTACAAGACTGGCTACCTGGTTCTCGGCCTCTCCATCGCAGGAGCAGCGGGCCTGGCAGCCCTGTAGGGCGCCCTTGCTCATTTCAACCTCCCCGGGCAGACGGCAATGGCGTCATTCCTCAGTAAATGTGGATGCGGACTGCTGCACTTCTGCTGGTCATTAACTTGTTAACTACCGATGTATAATTGGAGTTGTACACCCACACAAGGGCATTGAGATGATGTTTTGGAGATTTCAGATGAAGATCATGCTCTTTACTGAGCTTCCTTTGCGTGATGTTGGCTTTCATTTTTTTTCAAAGACTTTTATCTTTTGTTTATATTCTTCTTTCTTTCCAGAGGTCATAATTTATGAAGGAAACGGGCACTGACATTTCAGAAGAATTTCTGTCTGGAGGGAAAAAAATTATTATTTTATTTTATTTTTTTTTTTGAGGAAGAAGTTTTCTGTATATGCTATATATTTCACAAATTGGCACTTGTTAGGCAATTGCATGACTGGTTAAATTCACAATCTAGGACCGCATCCATGGAATAAGAACAACATGTTGTCACCTGTCACAAGAAATATTAACAATTTTTTCCTTACGTACACTGCATTTGTGTCGGGGAGGGAATATTTTTAGCGGGTTGTAAACATCACAATTACCCGTCAACTCTCCAAATTTGTGAAAAGAAATAGTATCACTGTGAAATAAAGCGTGTATACAGTAATGTATAATATGGAAGTGTACCTGTAACAAGGTTGTACTGTAGAAGATATCTCTAGATAAGTAATGCCTGCCAGTGCTTCAGAAATTTCATAAACTGTGAATTAACATCAATGATTTCTGCTTGGGGCAAATCATCTGGATGCTGTCTTTGTGAAATAGAATATGACACAGAATCAGCCATAAAGTAAATGGAGATGAAGTTAGCGTTGAAATGATTGATCCAGTGTTGGGATTAGCTATTAGCCAAAGTCTGGTCATGTGTGCTCAAGTGATATTTAGCATCTTCAACCATGTAGAAGCTGGTGAACGACATTTCACTTGTTCTGTTGATTAATTCAATCTATACACGAGTACGACCCACTCACTATGCATTGCCCCTTACACTACTTATAAAAAAAGGAAGACCATAACACGTTTACTGTGACTGAATACGTACGTATGTGGATCTCATTGCTGTTTGCCTGGAATATGCATGTGAAGTGTGTACTGAAATTGTGAATGTGTAGATTATAATAAAGTATTTGAAAGAAAACGTCAGAAGTGCAGATTGAGGGATTGCTTTGATTCTTGGTTAAGAAACAATGCTGCTTTTTGAGTTCTCTTGCCTTTTTTTTTTCAAGTTTATGGAAAGAGAGAAAGAGAGAGAGAGAGAGAGAGAGAGAGGGGGGGGGGGGGGGCAGAGAGAGAGGGAGAGAGAGGGAGAGGGAGAAGGGGGGGGGGAGAGCATAGTATAGCATGCCTTATTTACACTCTCATTTTGACAGTGTTGCAAAGTTTTTCTTTGCATTTCTTTTTTCCAAATGCAGATTTTAAGAAATTTAATGTTTTGTTATCGTGATATGTTATCTTTACCTGCAGCAGCCCTTTGAATTGGGCTCTTCATGTTAATTCATTTGTATTCAAATTAAAAATACATACATCAAGAAGAGGCCAGCTTAGTGGACAGAAAGCTATTATTTTCTGGTAAAAATCGCATTCCATTTTGCTGATCATGATACTCATGATCAGATGCAGTTTCTTTTTTGTGTGTGTGTGTGTGTGTTCATTATTGCATTTAAAAGTAAATTCAATTTCCCTTTTCGCTTTCTAAGCATTACCTCTACTCAGGTTATGACTAAATTTTCTCCACCAAGTATTCAGAAATGTGTGCGTTTTTTTTCTTTTTTTGAAGAGGAAAGCTTACGCTAGTGATACCTATACAGTATTGTGGTGTTAGTGTTGGTGTCTGTTACACTGTAAGGAATGATGTAGGCAAGATATGGAGATGTGTTGCCTTTCTCTAATGCTTGACGACACGAAATGATGTCACACTTATCTACCACAGCTTGTGATATGAGGGAGCTTTAGATTTTAGACGCGCGGACGTTCAAAGGAAAAAGACATGATCTGAGCTTGCGCAGTAGCGCGCGTAAAGTCAATCTATTTTTAGCTTGCGTCGCCTGAGTTGTTTACTACGCGTACTGGGCTATTTTCACGTCCGCACATTTTGCGACGTAGAGAGCTTCTTCATGCACTGATCATATGGGGGCGCGATTTTATTTTTTATACGTTGCGTCCCAGGGTAATCTAAAGCTACTTTTCCACACGACGCAGGCAGAGGAGAACGTCCAGCGCAAGCGTCGGCTCAAACGTCCGCGCGTCAAAATCTAAAGCTCCCTATTAAAAGAGTACAGACAGGACTAAATACTATGTTGTGCCTGCTTCAGCCATGTCTATTTCATTTTTTTTGTACTGGATATACATTGCATAAATGAATAATGAACGAGTGAATGAATGAGTGAGTAAATACATACATATCATATACGTATTGTGTGTGTATATATATATATGTATATATGTGTATGTATAATATTATGTATAATAAATAGCGAAAACTTTGAGCAAAGAAAATGGGTTTTCATCGGGATTCGAACCCGAGACCTCTGAATTACTAGACCGGTGCTCTACCGACTGAGCTATTGAAAGCCCTAGATCGGTGTTCGTCCCAAACCCTTAACTCTCTTTGCTCGTGTGGAAACCCATTTTCTTTGCTCAAAAATTTCGCTATTTATTATTATAATTGTTTCTGGTCAGTTTTCCCTTCCTTGTTTCAAAATATATACATGTATGTATGTATATATATATATATATATATATATATATACTGTACATATACAACCATTGTATGAAGTTTGATAGCAAAATTATGGTTCAGCCCACTTTTTTTAAATTTTAGATACATGTATTTTCGATTAAAGCCACAAAAAAAAGAAGAAAAAAAGTAGAAAAGCTAATGACCATAACCTCAAGAATATTCCTTAATTATATACTTAACATGTGAGGTACAATTTACCACTGTAAGATTTAATTTTGCTCTATTGATGGACTTTTAATGTTAAATAATGGCGCTTTACCTATTTTGTGGTCAAACTGATTTTTTTATTAGCATAATGATATTTTTTTTTCTAAATTGATTTTGTAACATTTAAATGGAGGAACAAGACCATGCCACATGACAATCAGGAAAGCAATGTCACACCAACAATAATTTCTCAGAAATAAAGAAGTGTATTTACAAGCCAAATCTCTATGATACATAAATCTATGGATGAATGAACAAATATAATACACATGACTACAAAAGAACACATTGTCTGTCTTACACTACGTCAAGGTTTTGACTGCCTGCCATAGAACCAGCTACCTCTATCCAGGCTTTCAACAAATGCAAAAGTGTACTGAATACATGTACTGTACATGGCTTTGTGACCGACTCCCATCTTTTGGGAGTTCATTGGTTATTGAGGGAAAAATTGTTAGTGTATGGGCAATAATTCCAATTCAATTACTATACAGTACTAAAGCTTTTCCCCCCATTCTGATCACATTCAATATAAGGCTCGGCAGCATCATGCGTTACGTCTGTGGAACATTGCCATGGTAAAAAACAAACAAACAAACAAACAACCCCCAACACAAAAACAAAATGCACAATGCAAGTCTGTACACTTACATAGCATGCATTATATTACACCTGAATAGAACCTTGTTATCTGATCGGTTGTTTGCTATGTGGCTCCATTTACCGTGTAATCTTGGATCCATGCGATTTGCTCCATTGCACGCACGCCGAGAGCCCAGCAGACTGTACGTAAAAATGCCTGCGCTTGCAGTGTGTATGCAACAGTGCGCTAGTGAAAAACGTGCAGTGAGCACTCTCTCCATCTCAGATCCCACACATTCTCTCTTGTTTCTAAATTCATAAAACATCAAATGACAAGATGTTATTCCTAAAGGCTATATAAAACAAATAATGAATGTTTTTCATTCATGCAATGGACAGAATATTTCATTCGGTGAAAGATGAAATTATTGATCCATTCAACTCGGCTGTGCCTCGTTGAATGGATTATTTTATCTTTCACCTCATGAAATAGTCTATCCATTGCACTCATAAACATTCATTATTTGTGTACTTATGAAGGAAGAGGCAGGCCTCTATGTATTACCTGCATGTACTGGTATTGGGCTCCTCAGTCACATTACCAAGAAAGTAAATTGCACACTGTAGGCATTAACCTATTGAGGACTGGCTGATTATGCTACAACACGCATTTCCCGTAGACACTTGCCTGAGTATACTCGGGACTTGTCTTCAATGGGTTAAACATGCAAATGAATAATGTACAGTGGAAACTTGGTACATCGACATCTTTGGGACCACGATAATTTGTTCTTTATATCAGATACTAATGTATTTCATTACTGTATATCAGCAGTCAATAAACAGTACAAAACAAAGGAAATAATTTCATTGGGACCAGAGAAATTAGTGTGTACATGTATCAGGTATTTTGTTATAGCGGATCTCTTTATATTGAGTTTCCACTGTACATTTATTGCATTGATATTGACTTTTCCATGGTGGGGTTTATGCCAAAGACAGAGAATACTAATAGGATTCAATCGAGTATGAAAGTGAATTTTGAAGTGGATTACTGGTCTAGAAAATTTTCCGACGTCTTGGCGTGGTAGATCCTGTGTATCAGGAAACAGTACAGAAACAGTCATCGTCTTTCACACTGGAGGCTCAGCTGTCTCTGGATGTGGGTCTTGTTCCTCTCGTCATTTGAAACACCATCCTCTGGCACTAAATGATCGAACATCTTCGAGGCTGATGCAGTTTACTGACATGACTGTCTTGTGGTTCATACTGACTTTTGACATCATCACACAACATAGAGTGGTACAGTGCCAAAATATTGCCTTGTTATTGCTTATGCCATTGCTCCATACTTTTAATAGGCTGATGGCTACACTGAAACTTCAAATGAGGGTGCACATCATGGTTGCAACCAGCAGTTTACCTACATGACGCGGGTAAAGTGGAAATCTGGAATTAAAGAAATCTGAAACAGTGCACTCCCGTTATAACGAACATGGTTATAACAAAATTCCGGTTACAAAGAAGTAAAAATTCAGGCACAAGATTATCCACTCTGTATAATTATTGTGTATTTGTATGGTTATAACGAGATCTCGACATAACAAAAGAAAACCGCCGGTCTCGAGGACTTTGTTACAACGGGAGTCCACTGTACAACCAAAAAATACCAGATATGACAATATTTTGTGGTCCCACTGTGATAATTTCACCCCTTCATGTAGGACTCGGCTAAGCCATGGATATAGCAAGATGTTTGACAGTACTGTATCAGCAAAAACCTTTGCAGTCCCAGATCTCTTTGAACAGACTTTCCGCTGCACATGAATCAGCTGCTCTGTCTCCACCCTACAATCTCTTGCTCTTGATGGGCTTTGCGTGGATGGGTTCCGTCCAGTGCAGTGAGAACATGAAGACGAGGGAGAGGAAAGCGAAGAGGCCAAACAGGGTCAGCATGAGCACCCGGGGGATGAAGGTTTGGTCTGTGATCTGTCGGGAGTTGAAAGGAGATTTTATAATGTCAGCAACAACAGAAACAACAACAACAGCAGCAACAACAACAACAACAACAACAACAAGAGCAACAACAACAACTTTTGAGGGACAGGGTGATGGCTCTCAAAGAAAATAAAATCAAAACAAACTTACTTTGTCACATTTCTAAAATTTAAATGTTAGAATTCCTGGTTACTGATTGAATACGCAACTCTCAACTGAAAAGCGACTGCTTGTTTAAACTGTGTTTGATTTTAAAACAGTAAAATTGATTTGAATAGAAAGAGTAAAACTTGATAAGCACAACACTAAAAATGTGATCAAAAGCAGATATAAATCAGGGAAGATATGAACTTGTGCTCAGTGAATAAGACCACTAAACTATCAACCCCAAGGGTCCTGCTTCAAGCCTCCTGGTATACAGTAGTTATGTCCTTAGGCAAATCACTTTATCCAGATTTCATACAATGTAGTCCTTCAGAAGGGACTTGGAATGTCAGTCCTGAGGGCGGGTTTTTGTTTTTTTTGATACAGTGCACTCCTGTTATAACAAACACAGTTATAACGAAATTCTGGTTACAACAAAGTACATTGTAATAATTCAGGCCACAACATAATCCACTCTATGTATTTCTATTGTTTATTTGCTCGGATATAACAAAATTTCAATATAACGAAAGAAAACTGCCGGTCCCAAGGACTTTGTTATAATGGAAGTTCACTGTACAGGCAGTCACTGCCTGTTTAGCAGCCACATGATCACAGCATATTTCAAAATATTAAAACATTGAATATTATACAAACCTTATTTCCTTCAGGTTCCGGCACACTTCCCTCTCTCGGAATAACAAGTAAGACGATGGTGATGATAGTAACAAGGAAGGAAAAACCAAATGCTGCTCCCCTGTTAGAAAATACCATAGTATACCAGTAGTAAATAAAAGACAGGTAGAATATCGTTATGTCATAATTACTGTAAAATGAGAAATATTCACGGCATGGAATTTTAGTGAATTGGAGCCAACGGCCTTTTTGCAGCATCAATTTTTTTTCTTTAATTACCACTGGCATACAATTCATTAAGTGTAGACAAGAACTTTCTCGTGCCTTTTAATTTCGCAAATCTTGGGTCTCGCAAAAAATCTATGGTTTTACAGCACTCAGATGTGAATATACTGAGAGTTTCGATCTAATACCCTCTATGTGCAATTCGCCACACTGTAGAGATACCAAAGTGAATATGTGAATGCTGAGTACTTTCTGAATTTTTTCAATGCAAAGTGGACATTACCCCACACCATAACAAACTGCATTTACATTTACCAAATGATTAAAAGAAAACTTGCAAATAAGAAGATGAAGAAAGAAAAAGTGAGAAGAAGATGAAGAGTGAAAGGAAAGGAATAAAAGAAAAAGAAAAAGAAAATGACACGGACTAAGGAGAAAATGGTAATAAAAAGGAGACAAACCTCAGATTATCAGCCCTTGACAAGACTGCACAAAGAAGAATGGCCAGGGACCAGAGAAGAGCCAGGACAAACAGCCCAGTTCCGATACCAAATATGAGAGCCATCTTGGTTGCCGTGAGCTCCTCCGGTGCAACGCGCAGGCTGTCATTTGATATTGGCTTTCATCTAAACCAGTGTACAGGAGAGACAGATATATGAGATAAAGATACAAATGGACAGGTGTCTGTAGACCTGAGAATGAAGAATTTAATTATAAGCATTAGTGGCAGGATCTAGGGATTTTCTCTCAGCAAAAATTGGGTATCATACTAATCAATGTCAAGCCTTACAGACAAAGATAGCTGGGCACTATACAGTATACGCACATTCTGGTGTGGTTACCTACATTACAGTGAAGAGCAAATTACTACATTTACTTACTTTGTTTTATTGATTTATCATTATCATTATATATTACTATCATTACTGCAAGAGGATGTTATCTCTTGAGTAACCATCAAGTGATTTTTTTTTTTCTGATTAAACATTGCAATTGTTGCACATGTTTGGAACAAAGTGAATTCACTAATGAATTTTACTTTAAATATTTTGGTTTGTTTTGTTTTGTTTTGTTTTTTGCCCAGTTGACTTATTGCATCACCAGCCAAATCAAAGATATCAAAAATAGCAAACTGACTCATTCCCCTCAATACAACAACAAAAGGATGCAACAAATGACTCATCATCCAGAGACCAAAACTCCACGCATATCTTCATCCGGAGTCTCCCGTCTGGATGCCCAGCAAAGTGGAAACTGATCTGATGAACATATAAGTGCACAAGGCATATGCGAGTAGAGTTTATCATGAGGGGCAGGTACAGCATCCCTTGCAGCGAGAGTCCAGCTCGATGGAATTACATGGGCAAGTCCAAGATAACGCGCGCGTTACGTATGGGACATTCAGAGACTTTTATGACCTGAAAAATAGTGTTAATGGCCTTTGATCGTATTGAACTTTTTCATGGTGATTGATATCTAGGAGAAGTATAATCAGGTAAAAAATGGAGAAAAATGACATTCACAATTATATTCTAGAAGATAAAATATGTGCCGTTAAGTATGGGACCAGAAAAATTTTGTTTTTTTGAACATTTTTTTCAACCTCAAAACTCTCTGAAAGTATTTCATTCTACAACTTGTAACTCACTGTGATGAAAGTCACAATACTCAAGATTATCAGAGGTAAGTTTCATGTCATGAGGCAAAAAGCTGTAATTACAGGTTCTAATTAAAGACAGACATGACGTGTTACGTATGGGACAGATACGTATGGGACACTTTGTCCCCCATTCGTTTAGTGTGTGGAGAACCATGTTTATGGGTATTTTGTATAATTATTGAAGTAAAATCAGTTGAAACTACTCAAATACTGATCCAGATTGTCAAGGGAACAATATTCCCCAAATATTTACCATCATAATCATATTCAGTCATATTTTTTTATGACCAACCTGAGTATGCAAGCCCTTTGTCCCCCATTCGTTTAGTGTGTGGAGAACCATGTTTATGGGTATATTTTGCAAAATGATTTTGCAAAATACCCATAACAAAATTTTTGCATAATTATTGAGGTAGAATCAGTTGAAATTACTAAAATACTAATCCAGATTGTCAAGGGAACAATATTCCCCATATATTTATCATCATAATCTCTAATCATATTCTATATTTCTATGACCAACCTGAGTATGTATGCCCTGTATTTTTAGCAGGATAGTTACAAATTGTACTACTAAAAGATTGAACAGTAAAGTGTTTTAATACTTCCATTGATGAAGGGCAGTTTGCCATTCAGTTTCAATAAAAAACAACTTGACACAAGAAATATCAATTTCAATAAATATGCAATACCTGCTGCGTGGAACCCCAGTAATCGAGTAGATCCCACATGTACATGTATGATGTCTGTCTATCAATCAGGTCATTGATTCGAGTCACACCTCAGTGTGTATACCCATGATTTTTGTCGTGGCTACTACTGAAAACTGAATAAGGACAATTTGTTTATCACTTGCAATAAAAAAAAAATGATGCACGAAACACTAATTTGAAGTAACATCTTCATTATCATCACATACATGTGTTGTACAATGCAGCTAAACGTAACTAGAGCTCTACGTTGTGTGGTGGACAGTACCCAATATACTTGTAGTTGAACTGCAATTTTTCAATCTGCTTGTGTATTCGGTTTCAGTACCCTTTAAATCAGAGGTGTCTACTTGAAGGGATTGCATAGTTCTGGTTCAGATGGGAATTCTGATTTCAACTTTTACAAGATAATTAGCACTTCTTTTATGAAATATTTAAAAAGCATACAATTCTAAGAGGAATTCAAAGTTAACATGACAAAAATCCATTTTGAAATGGCTGAGATATCCAGAAATGTGGTTTCCTAACAAAAGGTGGGTCACATTTTTTATTGGAACCACTTCATATAACTTTGTATTTGCTTGTTTTTTGATATCTCAGCCCTTTCAAATTGGATCTCCATCAAATAATTTTTGAATTCCTCTAGTCTTAGAATTGTATACTCTTTAATAATTCATATAATTGGTTTCCAATCATCTCGTAAAATGTTGAAAACTGAATCCCCATTCCTGCAAAAACTATACCATCCCTTTAATGCTGATTTTCATGTTTGTTTTTTTTTTTTGCCATCTCCCCCTCCCCCTTTCTAAAAATTGTTCAGTCAAGTACATGTATTGTTTCAAGTGTCCATAACTCAAAAGTAGCTGCAAAGTTGGGATGCTTTCTTCAGGATGATTAACCATTTGTGTACTGAGAGACCCTCCCAGCTAGCTACACCGTTATGCATTTACATGCAATATGTATGGGGATGTCCCATACGTAACGCATTTGTCCCATACGTAACATTATTTAATTCCCTAATAAAAAATATTTCTTTTACTATTTTTTCTTCTTTCTTTGGTATTTAACTTCTCCAAACAATAAATTAGAACTTTCCAAAAGGGCATTCATATAACCTTAGAAATTTCAGAAAAAACCTAAAAAAATGAGGTACCTCAATTTGTTACGTATGGGACATCTCACGATAGGACATGAGCTAATTTGCTTAATCATTTGCATAATCCCTAAATTTTTGTACCAAGTTAAACTATTTGATGAACTTCCTATGTCCACATATTAATCAAATATCATTTGCTTTCCTTTGAATAAATATGAATTTTTATAAATGTCCCATACGTAACGCTCTATTTCACATTTATGCAAATTAAGCCCTTGAAATTTGCATAAATTTACATAATATAATTTTTTCCTTCATGGAAATCAAAACTTCAACTCATAAGCTTCAAAATGATACCAAACATGTCAATATTGAACAAAGATGAAATTTTGCCTTCCGAGGGGACCTCATCTTGGACTTGCCCACATGTAGATGCTGTCTGGTCCTGTCTTTATATCTTTATTTTAGAATCGTAAATGGCTAATTAGAAGAAAATGCTAATTAAACTAAACCTTGATATCAAAGAAAAATTCTACAAGGGAGAAAATATTCTTTATGTGGAAAACACACAGCTAGAGCAGGAGAAATTCAAACTCAAACAGGAGAATGGGAGATTTTGTGAAGATGACCTCGAAGCAGGATTTCGGTGGAAGAGTTGGTCATCTCCCAAAACCTGAATCGCAGTGCTTCATAGGGGGAGACTCCTCCCAGACACCATACATCTCTGGAACAGCCTACCCCAAAGTGCAAAATGCTCACCATAAACTGACATCTTCAAATCCCAGAGTAAAGACATAACCTATGCAGGGGAACACCGTAATAACGAGGATCTAAAAATCATCACAATTACAGGGATGGTATAGTTTTGGTTGAGACCTAGCTTCAGGCTTCTAGCACTTTTTGGTGAGATAATAAGAAACCTCTTATGGAATGTGAAAAAGGATGTAATTCCAAGAAGAATTCAACGTTTTATTTGATGAAAATTGATTTTGAAATGGCTGAGATATCCAAAACAGAGCGATTCTAACAAAAGGTGGGGCCCATCTTTTATTAGGATTGCTTTGTTTTACTTAGTTTTTGGATATCTCAGCCATTCCAAATCTGATTTTCATCAAATGAACTTTGAATTCCTTTTGAATTGAATGCTCTGTGTTATGAGAGTTTCCAGCCTCTTCATAGCGAGGTTCCACTGTGTTCAGTTATAGGGGAGCACCCATCATAACAGAGAGATTTTTGGAACTGAGAAAGTCTTAATTTCATGTGCATACCATTCTCTCCAACCTCAATTTTATGCCATGAGTCTCATGTCCTTGGCACTGGGAGCACTCTACATAATGTGTGAGCTTATGACTCAGAGGCCATGCAGGAGTGTAATAGAAGATGAGAATGTGCTGCTGGGGCAGGATGGGCTTAGCAACAGATAGCCTTGACTTTGATACCTGCTGAGAACAGAAGTTTGGTAACACTCAAACAACAGGATCTCTCTTTAACCTGTTGAGGACGAGTCCCGAGTATACTCAGGCAAGTGTCTATGGGAAATGCGTATTGTAGCAAAATCAAACCGTCCTCAACGGGTTAATCAAAACCAAAACACACTGTTAGTGTTACCAAACAAATTACTTCGCCAAATCGTGATATCAGTCCCCTCTCGTTCTGCGTGTGCGTCTCCAATGTGCAAAGTCTATGGAGGTTGAAAGAAGTCCCCGGCTATGACAAAATGAATGGCGGTGAATGGAGGAGTGGGGACCTATGTTGTACATGTATTTCGCAATAATGCCAATTACTTCCTGGACATCATCAAACTGTTGTAATACGTCGTATAGGGATCAATTCCTTCCAGAAGGTTGATCTACCAGACCTGAGAATCATGAATCCTCCTGCGGGCTCTAACATCCTTTTTCTCCCAAGCTCAGTTTTTAATGCTAGCACCTGCACCCATGCAGATTTTACTGTAAAAAAAAAAAAAAAAAAAAAAAAAAAAAAAGGTTGCTTAAGTATCTTAACTGTACTTTACACTGAATCCTCATGGCACTCCTTGACCTTACATTTGTAGTAACACTTGACTGGCACCATCATCCCACCATACCAGTGCCCAGCATACCACTGAGCTGAGCTACACTGACAGTAAGACACTGTATGCCTCCTACCACTAGCAGTTACCATTCCTACTCCTAAACGTTAGTTGTTGTAAGAACTGCATTTCTCACGTAGCTCACGTCACCCGACTTCATTCAATTCAACTTGTCATAATCATGTGCAAATTTACATCAATTGTTTTGCACATCTCTGTTTTCATAGTAAAATGGGATTATCTCGTCAATGCTGCTACAGCTCGGTTAAACTTGGTCTCAACTTCAACTTCAGTTCAAGCTTTCATAGACGAAAGGGGAGGTCAAGTTTGCATGTAGTCCTTGTGGTTCAAGGGTCCTCAAATTTTGGAGAAATTTTAAGGCTGATCTGTATTTTTTTGTTTGTTAATTACAATAATCTGGTTATATGGATTATGTTTTCTCTGAAGACTTCACCTGCTTTTTGACACATTTGAAAATTGTTGTATTTTGGGAGTCATTGTCTTCATGGGGTCTGGATCAAAGATGGCTTCTGCATATTCAGCATATCCCCACATGTAACAGATGGTGTTAGTATGGTGTACAATGTGTCTACACTGTACTGTACAGCACAGCTTGCAATTTCTTATCCACCATGATGGCTGCCCACCTCACACAGCCCCACATACTTCAGAGGATATGACTGTAAGTGCATCATTCATTTGATTGATGGTGACTCAATATTTGATGGCCGGTGACTCGGCTTCAAAGCTTCAAGCTTCAATCAACTCGGCTTTGGCTTCATTTGACATTTGTTATTTGCAGTAAATTTAAGCCTGCAACTTGGGATATTACAACAGTGCTCAGTACAGTAGCAGGGTTCGAAATTGGCGATGGTCCGCTGGCCATTGGCCACCCAAAATCACGTCGGACTAGCTAAAAATCGTAAAATTATGAAGTTACTAGTCCGTCTGGCTAGCCAAAATATTGCTTCAGTGTCAAAATTAATTCTAAGTAGTCCGCCTGGCTAGTTAAAAAAAAAGTTAAGTGCGACCCCTGCAGTAGTATCAGTTGCAGCATGTTCTATGTCTACAGTGTGCTCTTCCGCCGCAACTACCGGTATGTGATGAAAATTCTTGTCATTGATTTGATAATGCCTGGCACTCCTGCTAACTAGTGCTAGGACATTGGCAATTGGCAATATGCTGTTTTCTTCAATCTCGACAAACTTTTTATGGATCTTACTGACATTTACTTTCATAAGAGACCTGCATATCATTGATGTTTCTGGAACAGTTTATGATGTGATTGACGTTCACACAACACACTTCAGGAATAAAGCCTTATTCCGTACCCCTAAGGCTCCCTCCGTCAGTCTGTTTGTACATGCATCCAAGTCAATATTTCACCGGGACACCTGTAAAGATGGGTTAGTTCTTCTCTACCTGTCTTCACTCCTTTTAAGTCTTTCCTATGCACCGGAACCCAATCCTGGACCTGCTAATGGCAAGCTGAGTCCTGACACAAATGTGTCTACAGATGCTCACTCAAAGCACTTGTCATGGTTATGTGGTACCTGCGACGGCACAGTAAACTGGAGTGACCGAGGATTGGCATGCAATGCGTGTGAACAATGGTAACATGCCCGTTGTCAGAGTGTAGATACAACCCTCTATGAGCACCTTGGGGAGCTAGGCGAAGAGGAGTCTTGGTATTGTGCCATCTGTGGCATTCCTAATGCCAGTTCAACTGTCTTTGATCTCCATGGAATAAATAGTAGTACACACTCGACACCAAATTACTTTGACAGACCAGTTCATATGTCAACACCAACCCGTGCCAGTCAGCAAGATGGATGGAAAAAACGGCCCCTTCGTCTTTTAAACGTCAACTTTCAGTCCTCTCGAGGAAAACAAGCGGAAATCCTTAACCTCCTGGAGAGCACAAAACCAGATATAGTTGTGGGAACGGAATCCTGGCTCGACTCATCTATCCAAGATGCTGAAGTATTTCCAAGCACGTACAGAGTATTCCGAAAGGACAGAAACCGCCATGGTGGGGGTGTTCTCATCGCGGTGCATTCAAAATTTAATTGCTCAGTAGTAACAGAGCTCCAGGAAGATTGTGAAATTCTGTGGGTAAATCTGAAATTACACAGAAGACGGTCAGTTTACATTTGCGCATATTACAGGCCAGATGTTTCAGATGAAGACAGCCTGAAACTCCTCAATGCATCCATGACCAGAGCAACTTCAATTAAAAATGCCCACATCATCTTGGCTGGTGATCTTAACCTTCCATCTTGGGATTGGAAACAAATGAGGATGAAGCCCAGACCATCATACCCGAGACTTCATGACCTCTTCATTGAAATGCTGGATGACCTAGGTATGGAGCAGTTAGTCGAGGAGTCCACTCGAGCAGACAACATACTTGACTTGATTGTCACAAACAGCCCCCATCTTATTCCCAGAGTCGAAGTCCTACCAGGCCTTTCAGACCATGATGCTGTCTTCTGTGAGATCAACATATGCCCACGGTCACAAAAGCAAAAGCCTCGCCTTATACCGCTTTACAAGCAGGCAGATTGGGATGCCCTGAAGCAAGAGTTAGTTGATTTGCATGCAACCTTCAACGCAAAGGATGACCTGATTTCAACGGAAGATTTGTGGTTGTCATTTAAGGATACTCTTCATGCTGGTGTCAAAAACACATCCCCCACAAAAAAGTCTGACCAAAAGAAAGTAAACCCTGGATTACCCCAGCCATACGTCGTCTAATCAAAAAGCGTGACCGTCTCTACAAAAAGATGCGTAAAAAGGGCAGAGAGAAGTATGAAATGTCATACAAAGATCTTCGCAGGCAAGTCCAACAAAAACTTCGCAGATCCTACTGGGCATACTTGAATGATATCTTTGAAGAAACAGCCACTGACCCCAGTGGAGCCAACAGACACAAGCGCTTCTGGACATACATTAAGCATCTTAAGACTTCCAATATCGGAGTTGCTCCCCTCAAGGTAGATGGCCGACTGGTTACTGATGCAAAAGAACAAGCCAATGTCCTGAACCAACAGTTTCATCAGGCATTCAGTGATGGTACAACATACTCCAAAGAAGAGTTTAACACTAAATGCCAAATGCCAGTGAGGGATTACCCAGTCTTAGATGAGGTGTTCATTTCAGTGGAAGGCATTGCAAAGCTTCTACACAACCTCAAACCAGGTAAAGCTCCTGGTCCAGATGACATTAACCCAATGGTCTTAAAGGAGCTAGCCAATGAAGTTGCCCCTATTCTTGCAATCATCTTTCAGTCCTCCATGGACAGTGGAATAGTACCAGCTGACTGGAAAGAGGCCAACGTGACGCCCATCTTCAAAAAGGGTGAGCAGTACGAACCTACAAATTACCGTCCTGTGTCTCTAACAAGTGTGTGCTGCAAGCTGCTAGAGCACATCTTGACTAGCACAATAATGGGTCACCTTGAACAAAATAACATCTTGTGCCCACAACAGCACGGTTTCAGAAAGAAGAGATCCTGTGAAACTCAACTGCTGGAATTTACTGATGAGCTGATCAACAATATGGCTCAAGGGAAGCAGACAGACATCTTAGTCTTAGACTTTGCAAAAGCCTTTGACAGAGTCAACCATTCACTCCTGGTTCACAAGCTCCACTATTACGGGATCAGAGGGCATACGAATAAATGGATCTGCAACTTCCTCACTGGCAGGCGTCAAGCTGTGGTGATTAATGGAGCTCGTTCGGATCTCATCGACGTACAGTCTGGAGTCCCACAGGGCAGTGTGCTGGGCCCATGTCTATTTCTTGTTTACATCAATGACATCCCGGAACTGCTCACCTCCAGTGTCAGGCTTTTCGCAGATGACACAGCGACGTATGATGTAGTTACTAATCCAAGCAACCAGGAGGCCATCCAGCAGAACTTGGATAAACTGGTCCAATGGGAAAAGAAATGGGACATGCTATTCCACCCTCAAAAGTGTGTTGCCCTGTCTGTTACCCGTAAAAGGAAGCCACTGCGGACAGAATACAAGCTCCATGGACACACGCTTGATAATGTTAACAGTGTGAAATATCTAGGAATCACCATCACATCAGACTTGAATTGGTCAGAGCATATCAACACAATCTGTGCTAAAGCTAACAAAACTCTTGGCTTCATTAGATGCAACCTCAGGATCTCATCGAGGAGGATTAAAGAAGTTGCATACAAGACCTACGTTCGTCCTATTATTGAATACGGCCACACCATCTGGGACCCATATACCCAACAGTCAATCAGGATGCTTGAGGCTGTGCAGAGACGGGCAGCACGTTTTGTAATGCTGCGCTACCACAATACATCCAGTGTAACAGCAATGCTAGAGGAGCTGCAGTGGCCCTCTCTTGCAGACCGTCGGCGAATTGCACACCTGGCAATGCTGTACAAGATAACGCATAACCTCGCACATGTCAACATGATTAAAGAACAGCTTCAACCACTCCTTACACATCCAAGAAGAACTCACAGCCACCAATACCTGGTCCCGCCCAGCCGAACTCTCTATCACCAAAACTCCTTCTTACCAAGAACCGTCAAAGACTGGAACAGATTACCCCAGGAAGTGGTCGAGGCCAATACCATCGACACATTTGTGTCACGAGCCTCGGCCCAGGAGCGAGTAGTTGCTTAGCACTCTTTTCTTTTCTTTTTTTATCATTATTGTTATTATTGTTACTATTATTGATGGACTTGTCAGTTTATTGGTTACCTATTTATTCATTGGATGATGATTACTACGGCAACTACTTGAACCCTTTGAAGACTTGTACAACTTAGACCTCCCCGAAAGTGACAGAATAATCAGCAAGTTGATTGTGGTCACTCTTACGGAAGAAGAAGAAGAAGCTTGGTTACGCGGCTGGGAGCTGTCAGCAAGCGCACACAAATATTCCCATGCGTGGGACTACGAGTAACTTGCTCTAATCACGTACGTCTGGCTTCCAGTTTTATAGCACCTTGTGCTCAAATTTCTACATAATTTAGCCGTCATAGGCCATTAAGTGTCACATCTGCAAGTAACTTACAACTTTCATGCCGTCTGTCACCGGATCACGTCGGGTTTTCGTATGAGCTAGCTGTATACAGTGCAAAGGCATGCAGACTGAGTAACGTAGACCACTGGCGGCGCCCAACAACCTGCCTAAACCAAAATAACGTTTATAGATAGTGAAGTCCCATCTCAGTCTCAATGGTGATGTACTTTACTACAAAGTAGGTAGCTAGGGACGCCGAATATTCGGCGGCCGAAATGTGACCCACCTGTCCTGTCTTTCCACAACCCCCAGCTACCTCCCCGGCCCTCATCCCGCCACTAGAACGAGCTCTTTAACAATTCCACGAGTTTAACTAAAAATCAATGGTTGTTTTGTGTTTATTAGTAAACTAGAGAGCTTCCTTTCAGTTTGTCAAAATGTGAACATTTTTTCTAATCTACGTAGGCTTATATATTTCTATGCCATACACCCGGCCGCAGTGGCGGATCAAAGAGAGGGCACAAGGGATCGACGGCGCCCCTTCTAATTTTTATTTTATTTTTAAGCATTATACACTGAAAATGCATATTAATATAGCTAAATCTAAGAATATTGTAATTTCCGTCCCCTCTAGTTTCATATCCTTGATTCGCCACTAGTATTTTACTAGTAAATTTGTGCGTGTTTACACATCTTCAATAAGATGGACAGAGCAATAAAGTAAAAAAAAATATGTATAATAGTATATATATAATTTATATATACGTGCTCCATTGTCTTCTCTATATTCCTGGCATGTGAGACATGGACCCTACGCGAAGATCTAGAAAGGAGGATACTTTATAGAATGATGGATGAGGCCCCATCCATTTCAAGCTTAATCGCTTACGATGGCGGTCTCCTGCATTCAATTATCTCTGTTATTTACTTAAAAATACTGTATATTTTATTTTATGTTTCTGTGTATGTGTATACTGCTCAATGCAATCACTTATGTGTACCTGTTTGTGTACTGTTATCGATATATTTCACTGCACTTGCTATTCTTTGTCTTTGTGCTTTTGAAATTTGTATTCAATTTGTATCTGATTAAAGGCGGAAATAAATCAAATCAAATCAAATTATAAGGAGGATTCAGGCAACAGAGATGAGATGCTATCGTAAACCACTTGGCATCTACTACAAAGATCACATTACCAATGATGACGTAACAAACCGAGTCCAACAAGCCATCGGGGCCCTCTGAAGACATACTGTCAACCGTGAAAATACGCAAACTCAAATGGTATGGGCACACAGTGAGATCAACAGGACTGGCCTAAACAATCTTACAAGGCACAGTGAGAAGAAAGAGAGCAAGAGGTAGACCAATGAAGAGATGGGAAGACAACATACGAGACTGGACATAATATAATTGACAGAGGCACAAAATGAGGCAGAGGAGAGGGAGGAATGGAGGAAACTGGCTGCAAAGTCTTCTGTGGCGCCCCAACGGTCTTCCGGCGACTAGGGGATATGCAAGATGGGTAGGCCTAAGATATATTGAACTGCTATACATGGCTATAATTGGGACAAAACTATGAAAAGAAAAATATTCAATGCTTTACTGTCAAAGGAAGGATTTGATTTTTTTTTTGCATTGAATACAGATGAACACTGTTATCATTCCCAAACAATATACTATAAAGCTGCCCTTATTATAATTATTTTTTTTTTTTTGGTTCTCATAAAATTCATCCGAATGAATACACGGTCAATTATGTGAGTTAGTTTAAAAAAGTGGTATAGGCCTACCACCATTGTTGTGCTCACTTCGTTGCACCTGGCTGTAGATGATTCTTGTTGTTGTCATAATGTTTTCATTTCCCAACACTTAACCCAGCCACTTCCGAGGACACAAAATATTTCCTAGTTGTCCAAATCGCATTATTACATTTTACTGTTAACATAATGACACTCTGTTTTCCCGTCTGCAGCATGCTAATATCACGCAAGTGGCTTATAGGCCTACCATTGTTCTCCTAATCTGTATTCGAGAAGAATTTGCTATGTTCCCGTGTATTTTTGTCTTGTCTTATTCGTGCTCCGCATTTTGGTCTTTACATTCGGTTCAATATGGGACCTATGCTTAACAAGATTGCTTTTAAGTAAGGGTCCACTATAAAAATCTTTAACACTTGAATTATACTTAGATTCAAACTTTCATAGATTTACCACCATGCGGGTCTGTATTTTTGCAGCATCCCGAATAGCTAGATATCATGCATGTATCATTTTACTTACTATAGTAAGTGACTAGTAGCACGAACTGTTTTGTGCAAACGTGCAGAGTGCTATTAATCTTTTTAAGCCCGCAAGGGCTGAAACATCAAATATAGACACCGTTCCGTTCCCCTATTTTACTCTGAATACAATATTATGTATAATGAAATTAAGACGAACAAGGTCTGTTCTATTTTTTTTGGTACCACATCTGCGTGTAGTGTTGTCTCATGATTTACCATTTCCAGCGTATCAAGTAAATTGTAGTGTCCGTGTTTTCCTTAAAAAACTCCTATGAAGACGTACGTAGCCATCAAAGATGAGCCCACGAGATTTGACTTTTCCTGACCCCACTCAATTCGGATGCCCTTCCATAGTGTGTAACAAAGGATGTTGCGAGCCCATCAGCGCAAGCTCTGCACGTCCGATCGATATTTTGCATTGTTTGATAGCACATAGCGTATGCAATTGACCATGGAATACTAGTACATGTATACCGCTTGACTGCCTTCGCACAGGTGGATATTAGAACCAACTCGTCTCTTCTCTGTCGACGGACAAAATAATCAAAAAAAAATCTCGTTTGGTGAGCACTGACAGCTCTCGGAGAATTGCGAGGAACGAGTAGTAATTGAAGCCATATTTCAAGATACGACTTACACATTTGTATGAAACGAACTGTACGAACGAACTTCCTTAAATTCTCAGATGGTGGTACAAACGGATGACCTAGATAGATTTTATTGTGCATCTTCGTTTTTCTCCACTCTCTGGTTTCGATTTCGACCTTAACAATGGAGGAAAAGGCCAAACCGGCAACGCATTATTTGGAAAATAATTTGACTATAAGCTTTCTTTTAAAGACTGAAGAAGGCGACCTTGTGAATGGTTTTGTAAGGCTGTAGTTCTTTTGTTAGTGTTCAATGTGTTATATTCATACTTCTGTCTACTCATCATACATGCCATACATGTTCGTACATTCACGAGTGATAATTATTGGTTTTCAGGGGAAAGCATATTACAAGGTCTGCTTTTCAGATTTGCCTCCATTTTCAGCACTACGCAGTAAAAGCATGTATACGTTTATTCATTTCTTCCTTAAATCATGGTGTTTATATGACATTTCGACGAATGTGTATTTTTATGTTCATATTATAGTTCTTTTCTTGTGATATGTTTGTACATTGTTACTCTCCGTTGAAAATGAAATAAACGAAACGATAACAAGGGACTGCTTTACACAAAATGAGGTGAGACACATGCTTTTGAAGTGGCAAATATTGGAATTCCATGACAACTCTAAAGAAATCCAACATTGTAAAAACATCGGTGTTAGATTTAACACCACGGGTGTTAAATCTAACACCGATCAAACTTCAATAGAGGACCACACCCACAGGTGTTAAAAATGCACTGTGATGGTGTTGAAAAGTGTTCACCTGACACTTCGTGGTGTTAATTTGACACTGTACCTGGTGTTATTTTGACACTGTACTGGTGTTAATTCAAAAATGACACCACATGGTGTTGATTTGATATTTGTTGGTGTTAATATCAATGGTTTAACACCCGTCCAGCTTCAATAAGAGACCACACCAGCTGGTGTTACTTTGGTGTAAATTTATTTTCACATTTTTTCAAAAATCTAGTATTTTAATGTAAAATTCTTGATCGTCTTGTTTAAATTAAAAATCAACAAGAAGTGCAGTTACTAAGAAACTCTTCAAAGAACAGTTTAAAATTTGGAAATGATACCCGGAGGTGTTAATTTAACACCATAAATGAGCACCGAAAATTTAACACCAGCTCGGTGTTCACTATTTAAAACCGGACTTTTTGCAGTGAACATTCCCATCACAATGTATAGTAATGTTAAATTGCATTTACTAACACTTTCCATTCTATCATCATATTCCGAAAGTGTCTCTTGGGTATAGATGGATTGCCAATCTCCACACATAAGAGAAAGAAAGATAAAGGAAAAAAATACGGTCTATACGTGTTCTATCATTCATGGAATACGTTTTTTATGTTAGTTAATTTCAGTTCACAGTTACATTTTGCTAATTCAGAGAGAAAGGAAGCCTCGCATCCGCCTATATACAGCATGTGGCTTTTCCGATCCCTAACCTGCACTAGAGAAGAATTTGTTATATAACTGTATATTTGTACTTTTTTATTTTTTTGTTTTTCTCTTATGTTCCGGTCATTGTTGTACCCGTGCTCCCCTTCTCAATCTTAAACTCGTTTTTAACCGGGACCTACGCTCAACAAGCTCGCTTTTTAAGTAGGTTCCTTCATATTTCTTTAGCATTCATTCACAGATTCCAAACTGAACAGATCGACCACTATTATGTTTACATATTTGCAATATTCTATGTATGTCATGTATTTCATTTAATTTTGTTATATTTGATGTAATTTTTCATCGAGAAATATGAAAATAAATTGAAATTGAAATTGAAATTGAAATTGAAATTGAAACTAAACATGTGAAAATGGAGCAAGTATAATGAATTCCAACTCATATCAGTTCATGATATCATTACATAGAGCAAGTATCAAGAATATCAAAATGCATGTCAGTTCCATTCTGATTTGTTTTCTTATTGAAATCTTTTTCCATTATCACACATATTGCGCTGCAGCTGTTTTTATCCCTATTGTCACCTTTACACAAATGTATTTTAAATTTTTATTTTATAACAAACATGCCGAAAAAAAACTATAGTAGGAATCGAACTTGCCATCTAATGCTTTCTAGGCAGCGACAATACAATCTGCGTATCCATGGTTGCCGGTAGTGACACAATGAAAATACCCAGGCGCCGAAACTCCGACATTGTTATCCTAGAATATTAGTCCTTCGGGCGGACAAGGCTTATCGTACGAAAAAAAAAAGAGAGATTAATTGATCAAGAGGAATGAGTTGTTTTATGTCGTCGGGTGCCCGTGCATTGGCCGCTAACGCAATACAAATTGTATTGCGTTAGCGGCCAATGCACGGGCACCCGACGATGTGCTCTGCTTGGCTTTCTTTTCCAATGGTTGCCCTCTGTCCTCTATTCAATTTCAATTGTACGTTTAAGATCCCAACTGCTGATCCACATTTCCGACAACAAGCGAAAATTTTCAGACATTGTGAAAAATATATTCAGTCAGTTGCGATCTGATACAAATACATTTGTATACAGAGGGTGACAATTGAAAAAAGAAATCATAATATGCCATACCACATCTTCACCTCTCTGCATCAATAATCTATCTTTTATCACAGAAATTCTTTTGAATACCAGTTACAATGATTACAAATATCAATGTAATACACAATACAGAAACTCACATTTAAAATCGGAAAAGAAACATCGGCTATGAAGTACACTTCATAATTTGGACCTTTTGAACCAAATCACTGCTTTGTTGGAAAAGTGAAGCCCGCGAATAAGACAGCTTTATTATAATTGCTGTTTATTTGCCCATGCGTCAGTACGTACAAAAGTTTATAATTTTATGTGAAGCTTATGTCGGACATAAACTCGAATGCTTGGCAGACCTGGAAGACAATTTGAAAGAAACAGGTTGATTTTCATCAGACAAATATTTCAGTAATCGCAATAATAGTATACGTAAATTAGAGTACCCCTTTTAACGTGGAAATGCACCGTTCTTAGATATTTCTACATAAAGAAAAGTACAAACAATTTAGCAGAAACAAGCACATGCATGTCTACAGTAGTGTGTACAAGCAATAACTTAGCAAATGTGAAATCGATGTGCACCGTAAACTACAGCAAAAACGGCAATTTAAAAGCTTAACTATAATGTTTGTGCATGAACTACAAAATTAAAGTCACTTCAATTAAAGAGCAGCAAGAAAGAGACATTCTGAAAACTCATTATTATACTGATATAGTGTCACGGTTATCATTTATAATATTGGATTCAGGAAGTACTGACAAAAACGAACAAATACAAAACAATATGCGATATTACGACATATTCCCATCGACACATTTATTTATATATTTATAAATATATATTTATTATTTATCTATTAGACTTTATCATCACGAAAGGAAATGATATTTTTCTGTTTATCAAAATCTACTCTTTCCAGTTGGATGCCATTATACTGCTGATGAGTCACATAGATACTCTTGTCTCGGTATGACAACAAGAACAATAATCTATTTTATGTTGACGATTGTACAGAATTAAGCTCTGAAGATACGATATCAACGTCATGGGGACTAAGACGTCTAATGTGCTAAAATAGATTCTATTTTAAATTGGAATGAAAAACACTATTTTCTTTATTGAATGTTTTTCATAACCTTGAGAAATGATTTCTCGTACAAAAAATACAGTGAATACTGTTTCAGAACATTACTATACAAGGCATTACTATATATATAAAGATATTAACCTTGCTTCCATTCATTTACATTACTCTTGTAAAAAAAAAAACCACACAAAAAACCCCAAAAACCAAAACAGAACACCTTTGTATCGGAGTATTATAATACTGCACGTACACACTAAGAAAAAAAGGTTCAATAAGGGAGCTAGAAGGGTTCGAAGTCGCGAAAATGGGTGCAAACTACACGATTTGAGAAAATGGTGGAACTTTGCTTCTTATATGGTTCATTTTGGGTTCGATCTTGCCACGGTCATTGACGGTGCAATATTACGCCCCAAACTAGTCTCAAAACAAAGGCCATCCTATGGTGTTGCTCGGCACTAAAATGCAATATTACATATCCTTGTGCTGATATTATGAACATATATTTTTTGATATCAGGAAACTTAAATATCTTTCATATTCTATAATCATTCATCGAGAGTATATTTTCAAATTAAGTTGAGTCCATGATGAAAGGGGTCTACTAAAAAAACAAAAGTAGAATACTTGACTGCTTGTCTGGTATTGACCAATCACATTGTACACATAACCTAGGAGGTTTAACAGATGAAGTTCCAACTGGATGTAATTATTCAAATAGTCGTCAGATTTCTATTGCTGTACAAAACAATTCCACAGGTGCATTTGTGCCTTCGCTGATCGGGATTGGATGCCGCCGTCTCACTGAGCAATCTGAAGATTCATTTTGGACGTTTACATAATTTTGGCTATATTTTGCTTCAAATGAAATCCTAAACTTTAAGATAAAAACATATAAAACAAAAGTCAATTCTGAACAGAAATATTATCGTGCAAAAGTGTTAATCAGAGCTGTTTCATGTGAAAGTGTTTAAACTGTACCCTGGATAGCCGGTTTATTTTATCACTTTTCCTCATGATTCTGACAAAGCAAACTGATATGAATCTTCAAATAGAATTCTCTATCAATAGGAACATCAGATTACTGCCCAGGCATGCCTATTAGAATAATGTTCGTTTTATTTCATTTTTTTGGAGCAATTTCTATTCGTGTATCCCCGTGTCTTTAACATTCACCTAACCTATCTCTTATTGTTAGGGATGTCGAAACGTAATTACCATTACAAAGACATATCTTCCTGTTTGTGGTTCATTCTTGCTGAGGTGCAATATTGAGCCCATAACAAGTCTCAAAGAAAGACCCATATGGTGTTGATTGACACTTGAATACAATATTGCATACCGTCGTGGTGCTACTATGTACATGAATTTTTAAAGACATCATAAAACTTGATGTTCTCCCATAATTTCATAATCATTCATCGGAGCATCTTTAAATGAAGTTGAGTCTTTGATGAAAGGGTCTGCGAACAAGCTAACGAAGAATACTTGACTGCTCGTCTGGTATTGACCAATCGAAATGGAATATGTCACAGCATTCCCTGCATGCTTACTGTGCGATGATGGAATCAAACCCTACTACACGCTAAAGATTTTCGTTGCGACTCGATCTCGGGACAGAAAAAAAAAGTCAATATTTTTTCAAGGCCCTCAAATCTGGAATTCCATCCACTCTGATGTGAAATGTAAGAAAACGGTACAAAGTTTAAAGGAAGCTTTAAAACGTATTTTACTTGAAAGGTTTTCTGGAAGTTACCAATATCATTTTACGAATTTATAAGAGACTAGCAAGATAGGGTGTGTTTGTGAAAATGACATCTTGTGTATTGCTAATATGCACTGGTCCATGTTTTTGTCTGTGTATGCATGTGTGTGTATGTGTGAGTGTGTGTGTGTTTGTGTGTGTGTGTGTGCCAATGTTTTTCTCTGTATATACAATGTATTTACTTTTCCAGGATTAGTTTTAAATAAGGCCAATTGCCTTCTCACTCACCCCTTCACTTGATATCTTTTGCTGTTTGTTTGCTTTGTTTGTTTGTCACATTGTCATTTTATTCATACCATTGTCACATTTTATGTATGCATATTTTATTAAGTAAACGTAAAGGAAATGATAAACTAAAATCATTTAGAGAGCAAACTCGCGGATATATAAGGGTGCAAACTACACGATTTATTTTTAAGGGTTGATTTTTTCCCCTTTTTTTTTCATGGATTCATGCACGGTAAAGCCTAAGGGTAAAATGCACGCACATGAAAAATGTAAGCACATGTTTCCGTGTGCTTGCAAACACCACATTTTAGAATGAATAAAGACTAGCTGTGATAGTGGAATTTCTCATGAATAAATAATAAAGCATTAAAACCCTGGCTATTGTTCAACACCAATGTCAGGGTGTTAACCACATACTCCCATACACACCCATTGACCCCTGTGCAAAGTGAAAATTTTGTACACAGGGTTGGAAATAGAGCAAAATCTGTAACCTAACTGTGAAATTGATCATGGATTTCATGAAACTGATTTGTGTTTTAAACCACCTCCAACGAAATTGTACACTATACAACTATCTCCCATATCAATGATAGTGTTATCTGATATATAGTTACTGAATTATTAAGAATCAAAAGTGGAAATTTTTTTTAAAACGCCTATTAATCCATAGAATACATTCGATGCAAAATAATGACATGGATGTTTCCTAGAGTGTCAATTCACGGACCCAGTAATTTGGTCACCTGGTGTGGGCATGTTCATTCTTTTCTTGAACATGATTTATGAATTCAATGAATTGTTGAGTCGTGCAAACTTATGTGCACATAAGTTGACTCCCAGATGGCTCATTGTACAGCTCGTTCATGCGTGTTTGAGCTGAGCATCTAGCGCAAATTCCATTTCCATAGCAGATCAGCTCTTCTGAGGCTTTTCGTAGCGGCTTACTGCAACTCTGACTTCAAAATTATTTTGTCCACTTCATAATATCAAGACCCCGCAGATTCCTACCACGTGGAAAATGGTGAGTTAAAACATCATCGTAAAGCATGATTTGAAATATCCACAATGTTCTCGACCAAGGCCTTACTCTCGATATTACCCTTCATCAAATTTCTTGTATCTGTTATGTTTTTGGTTGTATAGCCATGTCTTATAATGTAGGCTTGCAGGCAGTAATATCAAAATGTTCATTTTAGAGTTCTGTTAAAACTGGCTAGTTTTATGCGTGCTGTTTTCTGTTCTATTTTGTTTTGTTTCGTAACCATTCTGTGGAATTAGAGCAGCTTTAGCGATAAAATGTCTTGCTAAAGACGTCATGGCATTCCGATTTCAGATTTCAGATTCATCTATTCATTTAGGAAATTCTTTTTGTTGGTACATGGGCGTGCACATAGGAATATCTACATACATGCACAAACTCACATATATTCATGTACATGTACACATTATAAATGATACAATTTTTACTACATACACAATTATACAAGCATAATTTATACTCACAATACAGTGAACACATACATAATCACAAATTTCAAGTAATTCTTTATATTTACCGATCAACAACAAAACAAAATAGTTAAGAAAACGTGGAATCGGATATTCCTATAGGAAGTGTATCCTTAACATAACCTTTACGCCACCCCCCCCCCCACACACACAAACACACATCCCCAAGGATAATACATCGCGTCGTGCCATACCACATTTGATTAATAACGAATAAAAGGAACGGAACTGAAGTTGATGAATAATTGTTGATAAACTCATGGATAAATAGACTAGTGTACTAACTGAACTTATAATGGCAAACATTGCACGCTTATCTTTATGCTGGGATAATTCTCTGTAGTCAGGTAGTGTTAGTGGTAGACTTAAGTTCACCCTGTATGCAGCAAGGCAGTGCATAAAAATTGAACTATACATTAAGCTGCCATGGAGAGAGTTATGTAGTCACATTTACATAAGTTAGCTCTTCTGCAAAATTATTACACACGCATGAACAGTGGCCTTGAACTCATGACACTTGATTTTCCTTTTCAGGTATTCAAGCAAGATACAATAATTTGCGCGCATTCTCCTGATCACGTAAACTGATATGCAATTCTGAAGGACAGAGTGATTCCTCAACAGAATATGTAAGTTTCATTAATGGATTAATCCGTAATACATGTACACTTGTATATGTATTTTCAGGTTATTGATTCATCTAGATTTTCAGCATGTGATATCCGTGAAGTATATTATATTAAAGCGTATTATTACACATGAACGCAGTTTTATCAGTTACTATAACGTAGCCACCGTTTAGTGGGTTGCGGAAAATTTGATAAGACTATAGTGCAATTTTTTATACCATCAATAATCGAGAGATATGTTACTCAAGTGGACCATCGCGATCATTCATTCTTGCCTTTTCCGTTCTACGTCTTCTCAGTTTTTTTTTTTTTTTTTGACTTTTTCCTGAAAACTCCATGATGGATTGTAACTCATACAGGCAGCATCTCTACCCCGCAAGAATCTTCATTTTTTTCATTTTTTATTTATTTATTTATTTATATATTATTTATCTTATTTTATATTATTTTATTTATTATTATCATTTTTTTTTTTGGGGGGGGGGGGGTAATCTTCTTTTCTGTAACCAGTATTATCAAAGTAAATCAAATCAATGTTATGAATAAGTAGAGGGGGCTATATTTTCACTTTTTTGTGTGTGTGGTAGCAGGATTAGAGGTGTCAACCATAATGGGCATCATTACACCCATTGCCATGGCCAGCACCCGGACCATCATCTGTGGCAAGCTCAGCAACGGCTAAATGGCTGAGGTCTATAAGTCTTACTCCTTTTCCTAACTGTGTAAAATATACAGCAAACTGATGTTAAATTGGCATGTAATTTGATGTTGTCTTACTTTGTTATTTTATGTTATGAAGACTTTGAGTTGGTCAGGAAAAATGTGGGAATATTTGAATATGCCCTATGTCATAAATGTATGCAGGCCTACATAAAAGGTGTGTATTTTCATCTCAGTCCAAATTCGCCACATTTTTCTTTTCAACATGACTTTACTCAGGCTATTCCACATTTATTCTTTTTTTTTTCAGCTCTAACTTAGTGATGCCGGCATGCTGTCTCCTAATTCCCCGTCTGCCTGGAGAGGACATGCTGTATGTCTGTGACAAAGTAAGTGCTGCACTTTTATTTTTTTATGGGAGACGGGAATTCCATCTGCTTTGTGACTAGAAATGTAAGAGGAATATTTCTTTGCAACATTATCATGTTTTACTTATATGACAAAGAGCTGAAATAAATCTATCCGACCGGATTTGTTTAGAAACCAATATCAAAGCTTAAAGGGATGGTATAGTATTGGTGGAGGTGAGGATTTGGGCTTTTAACTTGTTGTGATATACCAAGAACCTACTTATGAAATAATAGAGAGTGTGCCATTCTAAGAGGAATTCTAAAGATTATTTGATGAAAATTGGTTTTGAAATGGATCAGCCATCCAAAAACAAAATAAAACGCAGCGATCGTGATAAAAAGTGAGTCCTATATTATATTATTATTGCTCTGCTTTGGATATCGCAGCTATTTCAAACCATTTCTCATTATTTCAGCAAAAGACGTTAGAAACCTGAAGTAGATCTATGCAATCAATTTAATTTTCCTTTTTCTGGTCAATGGTCATAGTTGCAACCTGTTAGTTTATGTAAGCAACAAAACCGCCTATAGTGTAAACGACCTATATTTCCTTCGAAATTTTATTCAGTCATTATTTATTCATGCCAAAATCTCTTTCAGAACCTGGCAGAACTAAATCCCACAATCTTCACTGTGAATGCTGCGCACTATTTGGCTGGATGGTTGTGAAATCTGCCCGAATTCCTGTATACAATCGTGTCTTCCTTCGCTACAATGTTTCCGGCCTGCTGTGCTCTGTGGCTTTCAGTATCCCAGACAAGGCAGAAACACCCGATGCATACTTCAGCAGTACATTGCAAGCCTTGATCTGAACAGGCAACTATCACTAAGAAAAACCTACGGCATTTCATTAACAATATTGTTCAATAATTGTCTTGATAAAGTTTACCAGCCTAAAGTTTTCATGGTGTATACTTTTACAAGGAATTGTCACCAGAGAAATGATGTTGTTCAGCTTGTCCCTCCGTTCGTACATCAGTCTGTTATCGATTATGGCAACGTTGTATCACGAAGGGAAATGAAACGAAAAGTACAAGTGGACAAGTTAATGCAGGGAGATTACTTTAGCAGTTGAACACATCGTCACAAATTGAGGAATATCGGAAAATCCGTTGCAGAGCTATATATACACATATATTTAGAGTTTCAGTGCCGCCATTACGAGATGAGAAAGCTACATCTTTGACGTCAACCATGGAAAATTATATAAAGAAATGTAAGGAAAATAGGCATAGTTTCACGTTTATAGCATTACAAAAGGAGCACTTGATTTACTTCTTCCAGAAGGGGGTGGGGGTAATATTACCCTTAACATTATGGCAACGACAAATAAGTGGAGGCAATTTGTACTTTTCATTTAGAATCAGATTTTATGGAATTCCCTTGATATTTTCGTCATATACGTTTCCATACATGAAAGTGACACTAAAACTTTAAAAAATGCATAACTTCCACTGGATCATACGATTTTCCATGTTCACTTATGTGTTCTTATGATATTGCTCCAATCCACGGGTACATTTGGGTTTCATTCCCCTTTAAGTACTGTTTGAGCTATCCAAATGAAACTTTGCATATGTATGTACGATTGGATGAAGTTACTTCTACCACCTTGTGGGTGCCAGCGTTCAAGGTCAAATATTGTAGGTCATTGTCAAATTCTACAATGTCATTTCGTGCTCTTTCTTTGTATCTCACCTTGTAAGCACTGTCGACATAGTATTGTGGTGTTCTTTTAATAACTTTCCACACTTTTGAGCTATATGACCACCAAATTCACTCCCCAGAACATCTAAAGATGGCTGTCAAGTGTTGATATTGGTGAAGTCCGACTCCGTCAACAGTCAAAAAGTCAATGAGCTTACATTTGAAAATCAGTGTAATCACAAATTCGATATGTGGGCAAGACATCACTTCGCTTTTACCTTGTTAGATGGTGAATATTTGTGAAGCTTCCGTTTCTAATTCATACAGCATCAGCATACATTATGTCTGAGAATAGTGGTAAAGAAGATTAGTTACTTTGGCAACAGCGTGTAAAATTCGCAAAATTTTATTTTGTGCCTTATTTGCTGAACAAACGTCGTAGGAGGACTACAACCTGCAAGGCAGTATGGCGGAACAATTACTCTATTATTAGCGTCATAGAATAAATGACAATGATGTAGTTCTGAAGCATGCTATTCATGAGATACTTTTGCAATGACTCCATGTATACTTTTAATCGAACTAGGTATATAATCATCAATGTCTTGTACTTGAATAACGACAGAATGATTTCGGTGAGGAAAGTTTTCTGTCACGTCATTTAGGAATAAGGGAACGTTTCAATATTATGCTATTTGTTCCATAGTTATTTCTGAAGTGGTTAAATGTATTTTCCTTAAAAAAAAATCATTTCATATATACCTATTCAAAGTTTTTTCAAAGTTTATTTCATTTTTTCGACATAACATATGTTTCACTTCTTTTGATAACAGAGAACAAGGTAAATAGAACATAGTGAAATGAAAAGACTGTACAATAATTGAGGACCTATAGTAATCATACATTGTATAGTAAAAAAGAAACAGAAGTGATCGAAATGAAGTACATGTATACCGTGCGAAAAATGGAGGAACCCACTAAAAAGACAGAGCTTGTAGTGTGTGGGCCCCTCTGGAAAAGAACATTGATGGAATCGAATCATCGTAGATACAAAAGATAACAAAGTGGAAGAAGTCTGGATACAAAAGATAATAAAGTGGAAGAAGTCTGGAAGCCCACTGAAAATTAGATTACCAGATATACACTTTCATAGACGCGAACAAACATGAAACCTATGTTGCATCCAGATGCTTATTCGTTGAAAAATATGGGCAATGTATTCAAAGGACAAAGATCATACACTAATGGCCTAGGGTATACAACATTTCACTCGTTGTTGTTGTTTTGCTTTGTTTTGTTTTGTGTGTTTTTTTTTTTTTTGGGGGGGGGAGGGGGGGGGGGACACGGTTCAAAGTGTCCTGAAACCTTGTATAATACATGCATTTAGTCATGTATGATGCCAAACAGTTCCCGCTCATACAAATGCAGCCGTTTCAAGGAAATAACATAAGATTATTCTTATACTCCATGATTTGGTAATGCTTAAGTGGTTCATAAGAGTCCAGTGAAACTGTGTACAGAACATAAAATGGATTTGACAATGGTATACGATATCCGCAATTTACTCTTTGACGGGGTCTATCATCCGATTAATATGTATAAGCACGGTAGTCCCCTATTCGGAAACTACAAGTTAGATAAGCTGCAATCATTTTGCACGCGACCATGGCGTTATAGCCAAAGGTGATCTGCAAATCCCTGTGTGCCTACAGAGGATTGGAAACACCTTTCACACCTTTAACAACTTTCTATGTATAGAACAACGAAACAGAAACTGGTGCAATTATTATTCTCAGTCACTTTGTTAGTCATTATGATGATTTGCTCATTGCAGTTCCGGAATCTCAGCTCGAGGGACTCGAATTGATCACCCAAAACAAAATCTGAATACATAACCATGATAACTGCGATTCTGCCTAGTCTCCATTGGTAGCCCACAAGGGCTGGTATCAAGTTCGATTTTCATATTATAATTATACCTTGTATTTAGATGTTTTCATCGAAATGCCCGTATACCTGAATATGGTATGCGTATGTCAGTTAAGTATCTAAACCATAACAAATTGTAATCGTAATCTAAGTGCCAAGAATCTCATGATTTGAATAAGTGTGAACACCAAGACATGTCGTGATAAGGACTTTAAGACAATTGGCATCGTCATTATAAAACAAACTCCTAATTGTAAGACATGTTTTAAATTTTAGATAAATTAATGTCTATGCTGGAAACATATCTTTTTGATGATTCATGATGACGTCACTGTTACATGAATAGTGTACGCATGGAAATATGTAGGCCTATTCGTTTAAATGCATACAAACAACTTGTTAAATCCTCTTACATTTTTTTAAGATATGGTGCATACTTTAGAAATGTACGTAGCATGCTTTTGTTTTTTGAGGCTTTGTGTACTGGCAAAAAGCATATCTTATTCTTATAGATTATGTGAATAAGTACGTATTCAAGTACGTTTTGAATAAAACGTATCCAGACAAATGTATATCATATTTTTACCTCTTCCTTCATGCAGATGTATGCTCTTGCCTAGAGGGTTTGTTTGATAGATAGTGTTAGTGCTCACCTCATTGGAAAGGTAATTGGGTAAATATTTGGTTTTAGTATGTCATTCAAACACAACTATAAGTTAACTTCTACATTAACATTTCAAAACTCACAAATTCCACGCACACATTTCATGATTCACAGGATCCAAATTACACCAATCTTATTTACTTTGCAGAGTGCAACAACAGCATAAGTTTGATATACTGAGCAAACAGGCTTGCATTAGTTCGCACTATTCAAGGTTTAAAGTAGTTAAGTAACCAAATTGTACCTTGTTATGTGATGTGAAGTATATTTACCTTATAGGTATAATGATGCAAATATGTGGTTCTTATTTCATCCATAACTGCTGCAAAATTGCTTCTTTAAAGGAGCCAATCAGTGTCACTGCCTGTTCCTCTAGAGACGCAATGTTGCCCAGTAATCTCAAGGTTCACTTGAGGTTATACTGGGCAACATTGCGCCTCTAAAGGCGTAGACAGTGACACTGACTGGCTCCTTTAAGAAGCAATTTTGCTGCAGTCATGGATCAAATAAGCACCACATAGGTGCAACATTATACCTATATATATGGCACAAAATCGCACCCTCAAAAGAGGCTACAATCTTGGAACTTAGGGTGCTTCTTTGCACCCTCACGAAAGGTGTAAAGTTGCACCAAAAGTAGAGGCAAGAGAGGGTGCAAAGTTGCGCCGAAAATTAAAGGGAGAAAGATCGCACCCTCAAGAAAGGTGCATTTCAGCACCAATTAGTGTGGGTGGAAAGATGCACCCTCAATAAAAGGGTGCAACTCAGCACCACTTAGTGTGGGTGGAAATATGTACCCAAGGGAACCACTTCGCACCCTCAATAAAGGGTGCAATGTTGCACCTTCTTTGGCGGTGCAAAGGTGCACCCACAGGTTGCAAGGTTATACCCTTGCGCAAGGTACCACTTTTGCACCCATTTCTCGAGGGTGCAAGATAACGCCCATAGGGAGCCACCAGTGTGACATCACTTTGCACCCTTAAAAGGTGCAAGAATGAATCATTTTTTCTTAGTGTGTACAAAGGGATTGCACAGAATGTGAAATTGACCTATTTGAAAGAGCTGAATGTCCTGAAATACCTCATGCATTAGAAATACAATGAACAAGTGATGCGTCAGTTCAAACAGTGTCATCATTTTTTTTTTCACCAGGAAATGAATAAATTCAATGGCGTACACGAAATCATCCAACTCACAACGTGTGCGATACAATCACTTTTTACCCATTACACCTGTAATTACATCATCACCATGAAGAGGGATTTTGGGTAATTTTATTATCTACACTATACATAGAAAGTGACAAGTGAAGAACAAGTGAATAATGATAGAAGATTTTGCCAAATATCAACTTTGAATACAACCAATGTCAGGTTTCTACCAACATTTTCCGATCCCTAACCTGCACTAGAGAAGAAGTTGCTATATAACTGTATATTTGTACTTTTTTTTGTTTTTCTCTTATGCTCCGGTCATTGTTGTACCCGTGCTCCCCTTCTCAATCTTAAACTCGTTTTTAACCGGGACCTACGCTCAACAAGCTCGCTTTTTAAGTAGGTCCCTTCATATTTCTTTAGCATTCATTCACAGATTCCAAACTGAACAGATCGACCACTATAATTATGTTTTACATATTTGCAATATTCTATGTATGTCATGTATTTCATTTAATTTTGTTATATTTGATGTAATTTTTCATCGAGAAATATGAAAATAAATTGAAATTGAAATTGAAATTGAACATTTAGGAGTGGACGATAGCTTGCTCACAAATTCTTTTTTTTTTCCTGTCAACTCTAATTCTTCCTTGACCGTGGATTCTATGCTTTTACAACTACAACGTTGACATGCAATGGTATCGAAAAGACGATAGTGCATGAACACTGATGATGAAAAAATAATAAACATTCTAAAAAAAAAATACATATTTTGGATGGCTATCAATAAAAGGCGAATAGAAGTGAAAATTGCAACAAATGTCATATTATTTCAACACTAAACAATGAAATACATAATTATAAAAAAGGCACTTGAACCAAGCATACTAACATGACTAATGATCTATTATGAACCTTCAGGAAATAGATCGTTCTTTTCACGGTTCATTGATTTATCCAACCCGTCAATCTCCTCATGATAATCATAGGGTCATTGTCAAATCTATGCTTGCTCATTTTCTTTTTAACACTTTAAAGTTACACTGACAATGCAATCTTTGCTGAAACATCTGTTTCGTTTCTTACACATAGCGGGTGCTCGATGCAGGAGATGTTTTAAAGGGATGGTATAGCATGGGTGGAGAATAGAATGAGAATTGGGCTTTTAACATTTTGCGAGATACCAAGAAAAAAAAAACAAAAAACAAAACTACATGGCATACCATTCAGAGGAATTCAAAGTTTATCAAATGAAAATCGGTTTCGGAATGGTTGAGACATCCAAAAACAAAGTGATCCTAATAAAAGGTGGGTCCCACCTTTTATTAGAATTGCTCTTTTTTGGATATCTCAGCAATTTCAAAACCAATTTTCATGAAATAAATGTTGGATCCCTCTTGGAATTACATGTGCTTTCATATTTCATGAAGAGGTTTCTCATATCCCCCCCCCCCTAAAAAAAAAAAGAAAAGAAAAGAAAAAAAAAACGTTAGAAACCTGAAGTTAGGTCTCAACCAGAAGTAGGCGGCCCCTTTAAAGGGAAATGAGTGATTTCCTCGTATATTGGAGTCATGAAATGATGCCGCGAAGGGGTGGGAATGCGGCGCGGGTGGGGAAGTAGCATAAATATGAAAAACGCAATGGTCAAACGCGGCTGTATAAAGCAATGCACCAAAACGTTTATGGAATTAACACATGTGACTTTTTCCATTGGTCCTACAGGTTGTATGAACCTTCTTTGTATGACAAAGGGTGTGGCTACGCAAGGTAACTGATCTACAGTGTATATGGTGTGCTACACAGTTGGGTTCTTTGTGTTCATTGGATTAAGTTTGTCACCTTCAGCGGCCTGTGACTGTTACTAATTGGATAGTCCACAGCCTATAAGGAGAAGAAATTTCAGTACTTTTGGTTTATATTCTCCTGCGTATCAGGGCAATTACCCCCCCCCCCCCCGACAATTACCGCTTAATTATCTAAATACTGGTTAGTGATAAGGTTAGAGTAAAAGAATAGGGTTCGGGTTAGCTTTAGGGTAAGAATTTGGATTAGAGTTTGGATTAGGATTATGGTTAGGCTAGGGGAAGGGTCCGGGGTACTTGCCAAGGGGGTACTTGTCCTGGAACCATTCTCGTCATTATAATAATAATATTAATAATACTGGCAATAGCAACACAATAATAATAAACATTATCATGATAATCATTATTATTATTATTATTTCCCTCGACATAAATGTAGAACAAAAAATAAGTTCCTTACATGCTTTACTTCAGGTTAATTTCGATCGAAATTGGGACAGCTAGTCGAAGTGGAACGGTATGACCTGCAAGAGCTCTAAATATTGATTACATCAATCAAACTCCAGTACGTGATCATAAAATTAATAAGAATCATCTTGCTATACACTGTTCTGAAGGAAAGCCCAAAGGCAATAATACACTAGCCTTAAGGCCTCCACACATTGAGCCCGGTAGCGGCAACGGTGCTGTTAAAGAAATAAATCAATAATTTTTGTACAAAATCACCCAAAAAACTACTCATATGTCAAAATCAAGGTGGAGATTTATTTTGTGTATTGGCGGTGAAGTGATATTGTAACAGAACCACACATGGTTCCTTTTGACGCACCATAGCAAAAAAAAAAAAGAAAAAAAAAGGAAAAAAAAAGGGGGTCGTTGCCGTTACCGTGCTCGTTGTGCGGAGACCTTAATGCGCGTGCGCTAGCGCACGCACACACACACACACACACACCCATATCAGCATTTATGTATAATATATACATATATTATTTACAATGATATATTCATACATGTATGTAACATGACAGTGATATAAAGTATAAATTATATCATATTACGGACATATAAATGAGAGGAAGTTATCAGTGAGACTTCGAAGGACTTTGGGACTGGGATGTACGCCGTCTGGGAAATTTTGGCTGACGGTAACGTCCCAAGCGTCGATGAATCCCACGCGAGGATAATCCGCGAATATTTCTCTCATCTTTTCATCGATGGTCTTGATATACCACTCGCTATTTTGGAGAACATGAACAATATGGGCGTATTCTCTGGTATTAGCGCTCTTTATCACGACGAGCGTGTTCGGACTTTTGGCATGCAATCTCTTTATGGCTGCTTTGATATCTCTCATGCGACGTTCGTACATTTCCAGGGAATATATCGTAAAATGTGTTCCAATTGATAACAAAATGATCGTGTAGTCATCAACTTCTAGGTCGTTTAGTCTGTTGACGACGTAATGAACTGGGTCCCTGCGCAAGAATTTTGACGGGCGCGCAGGATGACCGTGAAAGTTGAAAGTCATCGTGATATTGTTCTGCAAGTCTTTGGCAATCAATGGACCAACGATAGACTGAGTGGTATCTATCGGAATATTCCCTTTAAGGCTTGGGTGGGCTGACGTGAAAAATATGTAAAACTGCCTCGCTGTCGAATCTCCGAATATGCGGACGGATTTGTGGCTCAAGCACGCGAGGGTGGACTCAGCGTTGAATCTGCGAATTCGACATTGGTCCGAGTACCAGACGTCGTTATGAAAAAATCCAGATGGAATAGTGTTCTTAAGGTGCTGTCCAGGCTGGCAACCGGGGAGAGATTCTTCGTAACGAGTCAAATTATTTCTCCAATCTGGAAATTTGACGCAGAGAAAGAGAGGAAATAATGTAAACCGGAGAGTAAAAACAGATCACATATCGTACTCGCGAATATTTTACTCATAAATTATTTTTTATACTGTAACGTTAAATCAACATTTTGACGTTATGATTTCTTGACTTTAGTGTAATACATTTAAGAAATCATTATTCCAGGCACACGTTCTGGCATTACAAGCATGTGGGATTACTAAATGTCAGTTTTGAGACAGAAAAGACATCAGCACGCAAAGTTACCGAAACAGTAATAAATCGGTACAAGAAGTAGAATTCATGGCATAATCTACCATTTGAAAATGAAAAAAAAAACAGCATTAGTGCTCCAAACTAGTTTGAAAATGTGAGTTTGAGCTAGAAACACAGAAAGTAAAAATTTGAATAAGTATAGCCGATGTCAAAGTATTGTTAGATATACAAAATGAACAATAGTTATAAAGAGAATGTTTCCTGAATAAACCGTCTACACTTATGGTTTATGGTTTTCGGTTTTTCCTTATATTTTAGGTTTTATTGCAAAAATCTTATATGGTAGGATGTTTTGTGATATAACTGATCTACACATAACATGCATCAAATGTGATATCTTGAACATTTTTAAAATTACTGCTCCCAAAGGTAAACATCACCTTTAAAGGGGAAGGCTAGTAACTGATCAGTGGGAATCAGTGGAAATGCTGGGAGATGATTGTTCCAATCCTTATGGGATTCATTCAAGAGTTCATTGTATATCTATTGTTGTGTGAAAATGATTTGCTTCAGAATGGTCTCATATTCAAGTAATGTGCAGATTAATGCTCCGTCACTGACCAGGGACGCTCACCTGGAAGCATTAAACTGCACATTACTTGAATATGAGACCATTCTGAAGCAAATCATTTTCACACAACAATAGATATACAATGAACTCTTGAATGAATCCCATAAGGACTGGAACAATCTTCTCCCAGCATTTCCACTGATTCCCACTGATCAGTTACTAGCCTTCCCCTTTAAGCTAGAGTTAGTTCTTTAATTTCATTTTGCGGAGGAAATAAGAAATTCCGCATTCCCAAATTCTTATTTCACACCTGAGTGCAATGTCATTTTTCATCTTTCTGCCTTCTTATAGATATGTTTGAGCAGTCATTACACTTTCCTAATGCCTGGTCACCTGTTCGCCCTCAACCAATCATTTGAGTATACAATATGCTTCATCATATTTTGCCTCGTGAATCAAAAAAAAAAAAAAAAAAAAAAATATATATATATATATATATACTATTCACCGAGGGGTAAAGCCCCATGCGTGAATAGTACTTTTGGAGGTAGCAAAGTCTATGATTTTGACCAGAAACTTTCAATAAGGCAGAGTATTAATTGTTTTATATCTTGATCAAAAATGTCAATATAAAAAGGGGAACATGTGAGGTGAGAAGTTGTGTGGTGGATGCGATTTTGTGGAATGATCCAACACTGACCAAACGAAACGGGGCACGATGTCAGAATTGCTTCATGACGTTAATATTGTTTTGGTTGAAATTTTATACATTTTACAGAGTGACGGTACGAAGCAGTGCGTCTGAGGTCAGAAGCATCGTAATGTAAGTGGGTGTCCGTTGCTCAAGTGGGTATATCATTGGCTTGGAGATTTGGTGGCGACCTGGCGGCCACTGATGTTGTGGAGACGTCTCGGCGACGTCTTGGCGGCGTCTCCGAGGAGTCGCGAGAAAATCGAACATGTTCGTGTTTGTTTGTTTGTTTGTTTTTCAACGACTTTTCCAGTCTCCCAACTGGTCTCGGAGACGTCTCCACGACTGACGTGTCGTCGACATCTCCTTAGTTGTGTCCGAGCCTCGGAGACTATTTTTTTTTTCACGACGTCTCGAAGACGTGGCAGGAGCGACCTTCCGACGACGTCCTTGCTGCATGCTTCCGGGCGAATAAGGTGTCACCTTGTTGGAGACATTTTGGACGTCGGCCTGGAGTCGCCTTCTAGTTGAGAGAACAAGCCCCCCTTTTTTGTCTTCTTGAGCCGCACGGAGCGCGATAGGCCTTCTTAAGGCACCGAACAAGAATTGTTACGTCTACGTTTACTTATTTCAATTCTATTTTGAAAATCATTGTGAAGTTCATAAAAGGCCGGTCTTAGTTTATAAATAATACAGAAATGTGTGTGTGTGTGTGTGTGTGTGTGTGAATGTGTGTTCACATTATGCTTAGTCTCATTTTTCTGAAAGAGAGAAGAGTAGTGTAGAAGAGTAGGAACATAAAACCGTCTAGCACATATTTCATCACAGATATCATACACACCTGTCATATCACCGACAACCTTTACAACTACATGAGAACTCGTAAGCAGTTTCTTGTGTCTGCAAAAAAAAAAACAAACACATTACATAGATTAAAGCTAATAACAAGGGAATACGGAAAGGCTGTATGATTTGGAATTGAGCGTCAAGGGCAAGATTTGCAGTCTTATCATTTTTCCGAGGCAACTGTAACTTTTTTTTTTCAGACAGGAGTAGTTAGCAACACGTGTCGCAATTGATAGTATTGGAGATTGCAGTAACAAAGCAGATACGTGAGCCCCTCCCAATATATGGGACCTTTGTGACAATGATGTTGGCTAGTGTATTACACTGTATTACCATTACTTTCTATTACTTTCTATGTTAAACATACTGTATCTTGGTCATATGTTTCTCAGGACAACACTGTTGTCATAACACACACATTCTCTGTGACGCATGCAATGATTGCATTCATTGCGAATAGGAATACAGCAGAATCAAATATTCATAGGGGCAGAGATATTAGCAAAATAAGCGGCAATATGGATTACTAGTACTGTATATTAATGATGATGATAATAATGATAATAATAATATTACATTTACATCGCGCTGATATACGCGCTCAAGAGAAGATATACAATATGTATAAACCTAGCTACAACAATGATTTAAGTAAAATAAAATACATTGCATGAAACATTGTATGAAAATAGCAGTCAATCAGGGGAGTTTAGCATAAAATACTTTAGTTAGGATTTAAGGGATTCTGGTGATGACATATTTTGTGGAATTCCGGATCCTAATTCGCAAATTGTTCTAAAGTTTAGGGGCACAGACAAAAAAGGCAAATCGAGTGCATATAAGTGCGAGGATTAGGAGTATATTGGGGATGAGTATCTTTACTTGACCGTAAATACGGGACGGAATCACTGTGCAATCATAACATATCAATAATCATTTCATGTCATTCAATTTATTTATTTCCATATCCAAATAATACAAAATTATTGTAATATACTGAGTCACAAACAATACTGGGCTAAAAGAATACTTACGAGCTAAAATACTCTTGTTCTTTCAGTGTGATGGCACCCATGGTGTATTTTGTTGACTTGGTGTTATCAGTGGTGTAGAGTCTCCAATCCTCGCAGCTTAGACCGGGGTTCGACGGGCGGACACAGTACAACGGGTACCCGCTGCGCTCGTCTGTATAGTTACAAACTGGGCCCTGTACGATCAGCACCCATATACGAAATGGTAAAAGAGTAATACACACACACACACACTCATATATATATATATATATATATATATATATATATATATATATATACACACAAATCAAATATCGGATGAAGTATCAAATATAATCAATTACATTCATTATGTATATGATTTACATGTATTATGCATAATTATAGACAAACATTTACTTATAAACATATTATGTCAACGAGTTTTATTGATATAAGAAAAGTAGAACACGGCCAGTTTTCTGGTGATCTGTTCATTTTGTAGGTAAAACGTTTGTTTACCATTGGGTGCAGTAATTTCAAAAAATGCTCGAGTTATCACATGACTGATGGGTATGTATTGGTCAGTTGCATCACAAAACATCCTACCATATGAAAATTTCGCAAGAAATCCTATTATGGAGATATCACTATTTTTCTCACTAAAACCATAACTGTTGACGGTTCATTCTAGAAACATTTATCATTATATCTATTGTTTGAATTTTGTAAGTTTAACTTAACATTGATTATATTGATTAACATTTTTACATTAGTTGTATCATTCCCTAACTCACATTTAAAAACTATTTTGAAGAGCTAAATTTGGTTTTTGTTTCATCTGCAAATGGTAAATAATGCCTTTATTAACTATACTCGCCTCCCGTATGACCAGAGGAACGCACATGACGTCTTCAGTCAACTTTTTCGTGCCATTGCCAATCCCCAAGAACCTCCCGGCGAAGACGACCCGCCCTGGCTCGATATCTCGGATCCTCTCCAGCACATGCACGGCCTCCCTTGGATGGACCAACCTGACAAACACCTGTACGTAACCGGGCCACTTGAGGGTGGCTTCTGCCAGGTATTGACCGTTTCCAAGGTAATTACTAACATCAAACCCGACTGAAGACTTGGTTGCCTTGGAGAATAGCTTGACCCGGAAGTAGTCCCCCTTGCTTGATTTGAGTTTGTTGTTCGTATCCCTCGCAGTTATTAAGATCCGAAGAGTGTCGTTGACGTTATAAGTTTCTTTTGGCTCTAGCACCTCAAACGTTGAAAGCGTAATACTGGTGTAACTGAAAACATCAGATTTAGAATCTTTACTCGTGCTGTTCGTGACTGTTGAAATGTTTTCGGCTGTTCTGCTGAAGACCTTTATAGGAGTAAAAAGAAAAACATAACAAGAAACAAAAACAAAAAACCAGGATATCATCATTAGACCAACGATATGGTTATATATATGGGTGAAAACGTTGAACGATGTACAATTGGCCATTTTCGGGCTTTGCGATATTCAAACCCTTGTAAAATTGTCACATGGGGGTGTTTTTCATAGTTTTAGGTATCATTTGGTAGGGGAGGGTTGTGCCTTTCAGAAAATATATACTTTGTATTGTTGTTACTGCATTTCCTTAAAAAATAATGCCTTAAAGCTGAAAAAATTGACAAAAATGCATATTTTATGAAAAAATCCCAGAATCACACGTCTCAATTTTTGTTCTAATCCAATTCTACAGCTTTGTTTTTCCTTGTGAGTAAGCCCACATAGTTCAACTATTTAATCAAGTACTTCTGCCATGAACTTGTGTATTATTTATCTTATCAGGAACTTTTGAGTTCACTCATGTCTGAAAAAGTACGTCTCTGAATGAATTATCTTTTCCTTGACGCAAAAAATTCAGGATGAATATGAAAACATGTAAGGCTATATTTATTTAGCGTCTTATTCATACTACCATTCCATCAAAATTTGTGAGTGAGCCATATAAAATAATCGCGTGGTGGCTCATTAAAGAAAATCATACTGAATAACCATCAGAGACGTTCGATTGGTTAATGGTGTCATTAATGAAAGTGGATTATGCTTGAGATAAAAACTGGCGATCAGTATGTCAGTGTGAGCCAGGCAACTATGATGATTGGCAACTTCAGTAGCATACTGTCCACAAAAAAGTGTTCTGGTTGAAAACCCACATTGGCGAATGTCTCTGATCAAAACGAATGTCCCTGATTGGAAATCTCTGAAGGGATATTCCTTCATCTGACACTTACGCACTGCATGATACTTTATTTGCGTGCTTATTTTACGCACTGACGCGCCATTCTGGAATCGAGTCGGAACAATTCAACAACGGAAATGCCGACAAATTCTGAAAATGTGAGTAATAACAAAAACTTAGCTGGTGTTTGTGCCGATTTATAAGAGTTATTATTCTGTAGATTTGCCAATTAGTATCATTTGTGAAATTATGTATTGTAATCTTTGGATTAGAAATGAATGAAAGAAGGATAGACAGTAAAATAGTAAGAATCTGCGTGAAGATCAAAGACCGCACGTCTCTGAGCAAAATGAAAAACGTCTCTGATAATTACTGTCTCATGAAATAAAGACATCCACTGTACAAATTATGAGAACATTAAAGTAAAATTAGCTCTGGATGGGTGCGGTTAGTATAATAGGAACAAGTAGAACACACTTTACACGGGTGTGTTATAATATTAAGAAAAATGAAGCTTCCTGAAAGATGTTGAAAATATGTAGAAGAGTTTCAAATTTAAGGTTTTCTGTTGATTGAGCAAGTTTAAACACATTGCCTGGACAGAAACTATGTTTTATGACTAGTAATAGGTCAATAGTCTATAATTATAATGTAGTAGCCACTTTAAATTACGTATGTTTTGTGAGAGAAGCAGAAATGTAAGAAAAACAGGTTTGGGTCAGGGACGTTCTCTGAACAAGTAGGATCTGTTCTCAAACCAATATTAATGACCCATCATGGCGAATTGCTGCCTACGTATGTAGCACATAGGTTCCTCAATCCAAATATAGTGCCAATATCTTATAAAAATAAAACCCATTAAGTACTGATAAGCAAAGATGTTTACGTCAGAGACGTTATACGGGACGTTTTACGTAATTTCAATTACTACAATTAGGAGTAGATCTTTAATTATTCCACAGTAGATGACCCTCGTATACATACATTATTGTAGGTAATTTGCGCAATCTACAAACAATGTTGATTTTATAATTTTGATCAGAGACGTTCATTTGTGCATGCATTGTTCTTCCAGTGTATGGCAAGTTAACTTTAATATCATTTTAATTCATTTTTTTTTTCTTACAGCAAGATGGGAAGACCAGATGGATTTTAAACACTCCGAATATTAGAATTTCTTCCTGTTAGGATCTTTAGTCTCAGTCATGTTCATGCGACCTACAAGTTCAAGGCCACGGCCGTGGTACTGGCAAGACCGGACGGATATCTTGGAAGTGCCTTCCGTTTAAAAAAAAATAATGACTATCCCAACTCCGGTTTCAGGTAGCAAGCGACACAGTTGGTACTATGCACTGATTGAGGACATTGAGATACCAAATGGAGGAGAAATTCAGTTCAATGTTATAATGCGGACTCTGTTTTTAATGCACATCACTGCGTTTCCTTCTGAGCCTGTGAAATTTGAGGCTTACACGCTAGAAGTAAAGGTTCAATTTGCACCCAATTTGAAACAATGGCAGCACACCTGCGGGGCACACTTGCACCTTTAATTATGCTTAATTGCACCCTTACTTAACTGTCTTTTTGAATTTTTGCTCATTTCTGCAAACAAGTTCTTGTATAGTGGATAAAAATATGCACATGAGTGAGCTAACCATGTCATAACTTCACAATTTTCCATTGATTGTGTACAAAAAATAACGAAAATTAAATGTTTCTGGCATTGAAATCTGAAACATGATGCTATTCCTGGTTGATTACCTTCGGAATAGTGATCACTTAGATATACCCGGATTTAAGCCTAGGGCATAATTATGTTTGAATGAAAAACTGGAAATTTCAAAATGTCATGTACAAATGTTAAGGCAAGTTGTGAGGGGATGACATGCTCACTTTGTCATTTGCAGATTCATAATGACCATTCAAAAACTGTTTACTGAAAAACTAGGGAAACTTCAAAATGTCATAACTTCTTCATATTTGTTGAGCCCATAAGATTTTCTTTCTTATACATTTGGGCTGAATTTCCCCTTTAATGAAGCTTTTTCCTTTAGAAGTAAGGTGAAATAGTCTAGTAATATTTTTGAGGTTTGTAAGCCAAATATATGAGTAAAGGAAAAATACCAACGTCTGTGATGAAACAGGAAAACGTCTACACTGCAAAAAGTCCGGTGTTAAATATGAAACACCGAACTGGTGTTAAATTTCCGGTGCTCATTCATGGTGTTAGATTAACACCTCCGGGTGTCATTTCAAAATACAAAATTGTTTTTTTTTTTAATACTAGTAGTTTCTTAGGGACTGAATTTCTTGTTAATTCTGAACAAGACGATGAAGAATTTTCCGATAAAGTACTTGATTTTTGAAAAAAAAAGTGTAAACACATTTACACAGTAACACCAGTTGGTGTGGTCTCCTGTTGAAGCTGGACGGGTGTTATACCATTGAAATTAACACCACCAATATCAAATCAACACCATGCGGTGTCATTAATGAATTAACTCTAGCGCAGTGTCAAAAATATCACCAGCCACAGTGTCAAATTAACACCACGAAGTGCTAAGTGAACACTTTTTAACACCGTCACAATACATATTCTACACCTGTGGATGTGGTCCTTTATTGAAGCTTGATCGGTGTTAGATTTAACACCCATGGTGTTAAATCTAGCACCGATGTTTTTACAGTATATTAAGAATTTCCCTTACCTAGTTTCCTCTAAAACACTATGTATCGCCTTTGAGTTGAAGGAAGATTAATAATCCCCTAACGATGTGACAGATAATATGTGATATTGTTATGCTATCATTGTCAACCTCTTGAAAGAGCTTTTCAGTTCACTTTTGGTCAACAAACAGTTGGTATACCACACCGTTGATATACTTTTGAGTTTGGGTTGTGGCAAGTGCATTACATTGTTAACAATTTATATCTGCCATAGTGTACAAAAAATGTGCAGCGAAATTTGATGCTTCTAGGATGAGCAAAGGTTAATCACAGCTTTCTGAGACAACATCATAACAGTGGCCAAGGTACGGTCCCTAATAAAAATCTGAATTGGCCTGACATACTCATACAATCATATTTTAGGCTTATAAGGGGTCAAACCAAATTAGTATCAATAAATTCGTGTTTACCTTTGTTATAGATTTGGACTACATTTGAAAGCAAACATACAAAATTGATAGCGTGTGGGCACACCTGCATATTGTACACCTGAAGGTAAAATGCAAAGTAGTGGTCATCATTAACAAAAACAATTCTTGACATTTAGGCCAAGGAAAATGATTTCTCTATGAATGTGGAATGTCGAGTTACGAGCATCTTCTAAAATAGGGAGTTTGATGTTTAAGTTTAGTGATAACTAACAGCCGAAACGTCCCTGATGGAAAAGCAAATGTCTCTTATATAAACAAGTTATTAGGTAAAGTAGTTGAAATTGAAAGTTGTTCATGTAATTTTGTTGTGTGTCATTCAAAAGTGTTGTAAAGATCTAAATAGTATATCAAGAACAGGCTTGTTGTTGATTTTTGGTGCAGAAATCGAAATTTCTCTTACAATTTCGAGATTTGTAGTTACAATCAGTTAGTATGAAAAATAATTAGGTGATCCGAGTATCCTCTCGGATCACCTTCTGTTTCTGTTCTTCTTTCTTTATTTCTCCCCAAAAGTTGTGCAGAGGTTAGCTCAGAAAGTGCTATGTCTATCAAGTTCAAACTTATACCATGTATGTATCGTGTCGCAAAGATGACAGATCTAGTAAAATCATAGTGATCAGTCGACCGTGACGTCACTATGACGTCATTATATGAAACACATTCTCAATCATATCTCATTAATTGAATGAAATTTTTCAATGAAATTTACGTCACATCAAGTCAAGCGCTTTGTACTCATATTCTCAAAATTAATCTATATCTTAAAATGTGCGCTACGCGCGCGTTAAAATATTTGTATGCTCCAATCGAGCTCAATTTTTTTTTGCACACGTTTCAGACCATTTGGAGCATTTTCTGAAAAATTGAAAAAATCGGACGGACGCGTACGCGCGCGCGCATATACGCACGCACAGCTCATATGCAATAGAAATTTCTCATTTTTTCACTTTGATCGGATGTCTGAAATGTCAAGGAATATTTCTACCAAGTTTCAAGTAAATCCGATTGAATATGACGTCATACGGGCACGTCAAAGTTGAAATTCCTCGCGCGCGTCAATGGCGTTATACAGTGCAACTATGCCAAAAAAACCGCCAATTTTAAATCCGAATTTACTCGTCAGGATGGACGGTGACCCCCCAATTTCTTTACATATTCTGAAAGCTGATGAGTTGTACATGTCATGTCATGGGTTAGCGATGCTGGCAAAATGATGAAAAGATATCAAATTTCTTAATAAAATAAAACAAGTAAATTTTCAAAATGACGTCATCAAATTTCAAGTTTACTCGAGAGTATCTCACTAATCCTTTGCCAATTTTCACCCAGATTTCAGTATGATGTAGTTTATTTAATGTTCTTTCAAACGTAAATTTACAAAATTTTGATTGGATGACGGCATCACCTCATAAAAATGGATTGAAAGTAATCTTGACAAATTTGACCAGCTTACGTGTTATCTCTATGGGAGTGCAGTTTTTCTGGAAATGAAAATTGACATGACTATCTTTATCGAGCACTAGCTCACTTACCCTTCAGTGAATTTCTCCCAGATTTTAATATGTTGTAGCTGAGACTTTGCGCTATCGTTAAAGCGTCCTCCGTATTTTCATACGACGTCAAAATTACGTCCAAAAACCTGGCTAAAATTAAAGCTTAGCTTCGATGTATTTTCATATTTCTTTCTTTTTGCAACTTTCTTTGCAATAATTCAAGAAAAACAGCTCCTATCATCCCCATATACTGCACATGTTTAGTTCATGTCTCGCACATCATTTCCTAAGATAACAACTACTTGATAGGACACCATCTTGGGTATGTAAATTAGGGTCAAAGGTCATAAATGTTTCATCCTGTATCTTGGTGAATACCTGCCCTATCTTTCCCATATTTTTCACACGTAAAGATGATGTCGCAAGAATCATTTCACAAAATAACCACTTTTTCCTCGGATGCCATCTTGGGAGTGCAAAGGTGGGTCAAAGGTCATATGTACTTGTTGCTGTATCTTCGTTATAGTGTATACAAAATTTGGTACCAAAGATGGCAGATATGACTCCCTTTTCTAGATGAGAATCCAAACATCACACGGCCATTGTCTCTAAACACAGATGAAACTTGTATAGTCATGCCTATTGCGATCGGGACTCGAATCATTGATTTTAAAAAAATCGGATCACCTTAATTTGTCGGTGATGACAAATTACAATCTCTAGTTCAAGTTGAAATTACCATTCTGAATTGTTGACAAAAGGTTAGCATGTGTTTAATAAAGGAATAATGTTGTTTGCTCACAAAACTCTTATATGGATCAAAGGACATCATTTGTATTGTCTATGTCTGAGGAACGTCTATGAGTGAAACCAGAACGTCTCTGATCAAAACATGGCTTACTTCCAGCATCTGTATAGGGCTTTTATGGTGATTTGATCAAACGAAATGCACTAAATTCATTATTAGTATCTACTGAACATTAACATTTAAACAAATGAGACCCCTGCTATATGTTTTGTTCAAATGAGATGAAAGTGAAGATAAGAATACGAAAATCTCTGCTTAAATGACAAAAACACCACTTTTTCTTTAACTTCCGTGTGTATTAGCTTTTGTAAACTTCACAGGAGGTAAACAATATTTTATGAACAAATTAACTCAGTCTTTGAAAGTATGAACAAGATTAAATTATCTTCATTTGAATGCTCTTTCACCCTTCATTTGAATTTTCACTAAAACAATGTTTATTCTAGTCAGAGACGTTCGCCAATATGTCACAGTTCTATTTAACCTCGAATAAAAACAACACCCTTGGAGATATCCCAGTATAATTGGGTTTGCAATAAAGCTGACATCAATGACATTTCACTGAGATATATTTATATCAGTGAGTCACATGTTTTAATTTTGACCCCTGATTTTGCCCAATTGTACATCGTTCAACGTTTTCACCCATATATATATATATATATATATATATATATTACAGGGCTCGATTCTAACGGTGGCCCGGGGCCACCAAAAATGAAAGTCGGGCCACAAAATTTCAAAAAAAGGGCAAATTTGGTGGCCCGCCTTGGGCCACCAAATATTTTTGAAAAGTACTTGTATGTCAATAAATTTGTAACTTTTTAGCAGTTAAATTTGTTTAAAGCATGGATGAAAAGGACTGAATGAGTGCCTGAGAGTAAGTGTTTAGAGTTTGTTGAGGTTTATTTATGAGAAGATATGTCCAACTTCCAAGTCTTATCATGATGAAACTTAGATATCTGACTCATTAAAAAAACAGAACTTTTAATGCTTTTAATTGGATTTTTCTTTTGGGCCACCAAATTTTTCTCTGGGGCCATCACAAATTTGAAATTGAGGATTTTGGTGGCCCCATCGGGCCACCAAACAAAAAAGTTAGTGTCGAGCCCTGAATATATATATATATATATATATATATGTGTGTGTGTGTGTGTGTGTGTGTGTAACACATTTGTATACTTGTATAGACTAAACTCAATCTCCTAAGGTCATCTATCCCCCACTAATCCAATCCAGCTAAAAGCAGGATTCAGGAACACGTTTGTCTCAATTTACTTTGAAACTGCTGCCGAAGTTTTGAAAAAGAAATGAAACCCACATAATCTTAATATGGAATTTTGTTGACGTAGAAGTCCGACAATGATTTGCTCTGTTTTCCTCAATTCTAAAAGGCGGCTGAAGAATCTAACCAGAAATGAATTCGTAAAAGATTTCGTTTATAATATTCAACAAATTAAAAATGTCAACACAATTATTTGACAATTTAACAATAATTATTTCATTGTGTCATAAATGTAAGGGTCGGATTGGACTACGCTTCACATTCACGTTCTATCTGCCATAAAAATAGTAAGACGATAAGGTGATGACAAGGTGAAGACTCACACTCACAATTTTCCCTCAGTATTTATCATTTTACTTTAAGATTACACATTTACTTAAAATTCTACCAACAGTGGGCACCAGATTGTATTTCAATTGTAAAAATGCAACAGCTCTTCACAACGCATCACAATTAGATATACCACGAGTAGCACTTTACATTGTCCTGTATAGTTTTGTATCTCACTTGGATTTTCCCTCAAGGGTGTACACTAGATTGTTGAATTCCACATCTTGAAATGCAACTGCTCCCTCATGTCAGAGCCGGGGGGGGGGGGGGGGGGGGTTCATTATCCCGACCAGGTTCCAGACAAAAACATTACGCTCCGCAGACAAAAATTCTCCCAAATCGATAGAAACGCCCTGCGACAATCACTGCTCCGGTGACATTTGCTCCTACGACGATGTTTTTGCTCCGTCGCAGTTATTTCAGTGAAAAAAAACAACAACAAACAATCCACAAAAACAGAAAAAAACCCAAACTCCCTGGATCGAATTGACGCCCAAAATGAACCTATGTGTACATGTCCTGTGCATTATATAGTTTTCTCATTTCATATCACCTAATCCGTTCCCTCATGATGGTTAAGTTAATTCGTTCTTTCTTAAAAGTTTATTCGCGCTGGCAATGCGCCCATTTTGCTGACGTATTTTGAAGGACGTATCGTTATTTCCCTTTGCACTATACAATTGTACTAGTATTTGCTATAATGTCTCGTAACTATCATTGCGTGTTGGTACTTTGTGATATGTTTGCTGAGGTTTATAGCTCAAATAATCGTGTCATGACTAGTGATGACGGTTTAATTGTGTCGTGTCGGTATACAATGCGCCCATTTTCCTGCAGCATTTAAGACGTTTTGCTATGTATACTATTAATTTGTTATATGATATAGTAGTTGTCTCGAAACTGCAGGCATGTTGGTATTTTGTGATTTGTTTGATATAAGGTGTCTAGCTCTCTATAAATGGTAAAATGATGGTTGTGATAGCGATTCTGAATGTTTGGCAACTGGAAAGAATTGTACTTGAGGACAGATAGTAATTATGATTTAAACATAAAGAGGTGACAAAAATAACAATTAAGACATTTACATTGTACACAAATGTTCATTTTCTCATTTTTGTTCGAAAATTGTTCCAAATATGCAAAAGCTCCCCCGTTTGGGAGGGAGATGCCCTCCGATATCTGATTATGCTATATAGGATTAGATTCACCCTAAAAAGGCCGGGGGGGGGGGGGCAGTGTCCCCCGCGACAATAAATCTGCATACCGTTTCTAGAGTCTAGAAGTTTTGCGCGATTACCTCCAAATTTGGTTAATTTTTGTAAAACAAGTTGATATCTTTCATTTGTACTATTCTATGGTTACAAAAAGTTAAAAGCTGAGTTTTCACCTTAACCAATACTATACCCTTCCTTTTTCCCATTTTGCAACCAAACTCTTCATACATATGTTTATAAGTAATCCGTAGTCCACATATAATAGTCAAACAATATTATCAATAGTAGAACCGAACTCCAGGTATGGGCATCTATCATGCTGTCGATACCAACAGTTTATTTGAAGAACACACAAATTTTCGGGCACCCTGCCTTTAATGTGTGTGTTATTCAAACAAACTATTGGTATACTGACAGCATAATACATGTCCATTTCCGGAGAGATCTGCTCTAGTGTTGATAACATGACGTATATCTGGAATACGTGGTGTCTTCTGTTGTATGTTATATGTTTCATCTTTTCATGTAGAGATATATTCATTTCAAATGATTGAACTTATGTATCTTAATTGATGATGTTTATGATTTTTTTTTCTTACGCGGACTCCCGCTTTCCCTTTCACCCCCACCCTCATTTCTGCCTCTATAATCCATATCAGTACCTCTGTCCTTCTTCCCTTCCTCACTTCCTCTCGAGTCAATATCCTGGCTAAATATGATGTGTTCATAATGGAAATGCTTTTTGTAATTTTATGATTATTTTATCTGTATTGTGTATGTGTTATATTTTTTTGTAACATCGTGCAATTCAGTCTCTGACTGCAATGCGATTGAAATAAAACCATTGTTGAATTGAATTGAACTGGACTTATTGAATTCATTATATCTGCGCGAAATCAGACATACATTTGTGAAAAAAGAAAAATCCAACGTGACAGAGGAACCGGAATCTAATCTTTGGTCACGTGTTTCCCATCTAAAAATCAGATTGCGTGGAATCACCAATGGATGCACCCAGGGAGGTGCACCTCCCTGATGCACCTGAGAAGGTATCTTCTCAAAGAGAATAATCTTCAAATCGGCAACGTTAACAATGGATAATTTGTTATCGATGAGTGTACCTTCTGTGCGCATATATATGCTGACGAGCATGTCTGTTACTAAGCAGGCCAGCACTAGTGGGGTTTTTTTTTTTCGGATGCCCCCACTCCCCAAAATAAAAACAAAGGCAAAAAAAAAAAAAAAAACACACACGAAACAAAACAAAACAAAACAAAACAAAACAAAACAAAACAAAACAAAACAAAACAAAACAAAACACCAGACGGAAGTTGCGATGGAATTTGTATACACCATAAACGCCATACATCATTATTTTCTCTTCAAAGAAATCGTAACTGTGCTATGGTCATATCAGTGACATGTATACATACACATGTGATACATATATATACATAAAGATATACATATATATATATATATAAACCCAAAACAGATAAACACAAGTCTTCTTTAACCCAGAGATTCTCTTTTAAAGCCCCACCCCCTCCTATTCGTTATTCATCAGCTTCGTTAATCCGACAATGAATCCAGGTTCGTTCTTTCGAAGGCTTGTTTCTCCAAATACACATATTTCCCATACCAATATGTTCATTGAATACCAAAGTAAAACAAGGTTTGTTAATCTGATCATTATTTCATTGGCGCTATGGAAGGTTATTCCAAAGGTTCGTAATACCAAAGGTCCGTTAACTAGAAAATGAAAAGAAGGTGTGTACTTAACAAACAGTCGGAATTACGAATTTTGTTTCGTTTATGAATTATAACAAACCTTCGGAATAATTACCTTTTTTTTCACTTTAGGATTAACGAATCTTCGGAATGATTACCTTTTTTTCACTTTAGGATAAACGAACCTTCAGAAAACGAACCTTCGAAATAACGAACGGTATAACCCCTTCCCCTCCCAACACACACGAACACACACCTTTCCATTTATATGGTTGCGGTCAACCACCTGATTGCCTTACTTTAGGGCTTTTTACACTTGTAAAATTTTGCTTAGCCCCGGACCAACGGTGGGGCTAAGGGGGGGGGGGGGGGGGGGGGGGGGGGGCTTAGCCCCACCGTTGGTACGGGACTATCCTTAGCCCACTTTAGGGCTTTTTACACTTGTGTTTCTTAACCCCGGACTTTCTCTGACCCAGGACTATCGTTAGTCCCGTACCAATTTTTTCAGCTTTTTACACTCGCCAATTAGTCCCGTACTATCTCTTGTCCGGGGCTAAGGAGAAATCTGACCTTTTTACACTCGTATTTCTTAGCCCCGGACTTTCCAAACAACATGAATATTCATAATTACGCTGTGTACTGTACACGTACACGCACGCACCGGCAGCACTTGATTACCTCGTTTCTGATTGGTCAGTGAGGGTCGGACTTCGTCTCCGTCGCTTAGCCCAGGATTATTTTTTCGTTCTGTTTACACTCACTTGCTTGGCACCGCAATTGCGGTGCTAACCCCTGCTATTTTGCAGGGCCAGATAGTACCGTACTATCGGTGGGGCTAGCCCACTTTGGCAAAAACGAGTGTAAACAGAAAGTGGGCTAAGGATAGTCCCGTACCAACGGTGGGGCTAAGGCCCCCCCTTAGCCCCACCGTTGGTCCGGGGCTAAGCAAAAATTTACAAGTGTAAAAAGCCCTTAATCTGTTTACACTCGTTTTTGCCAAAGTGGGCTAGCCCCACGGATAGTACGGTACTATCTGGCCCTGCAAAATAGCAGGGGTTAGCACCGCAATTGCGGTGCCAAGCAAGTGAGTGTAAACAGAACGAAAAAATAATCCTGGGCTAAGCGACGGAGACGAAGTCCGACCCTCACTGACCAATCAGAAACAAGGTAATCAAGTGCTGCCGGTGCGTGCGTGTACGTGTACAGTACACAGCGTAATTATGAATATTCATGTGGTTTGGAAAGTCCGGGGCTAAGAAATACGAGTGTAAAAAGGTCAGTTTTCTCCTTAGCCCCGGACAAGAGATAGTACGGGACTAATTGGCGAGTGTAAAAAGCTCAAAAAATTGGTACGGGACTAACGATAGTCCTGGGTCAGAGAAAGTCCGGGGTTAAGAAACACAAGTGTAAAAAGCCCTTTTGAATCATTGTTTCGATATACCAATGTTCACCTTTCAACTCCTCTTTACTTACTTGGCTATTAGCCGAAGCTGCTGGCGGTGGACGGAATTCTTCCCGATTGGAACCGATTGAATATTGGCTGAGGAAAATTGACAGAACAATCACAGATCCCACAAAGATTGTAAGAAAGGATGATTTCGAAAATGTAGACGTCAGATCAGCCATCTGTAATAGGTGGAACGAAAAACACGAATGGAATCAAAGCAGATAAAAAGTTATGAAGGCCTATATACCGCAGTATGAGAGACTGCTTAACTTTTCGGTTAGGTACCTAAAGACCTCGGTAAGTATAGGCCTATTCACATCCATTTCCACCCCCTCCCCCTCCGCTGGTCCGGCGGCACCGTCAAACAATAGTTTTTCGTCTGAAAGCACCAAATTTGGCGCAGATAAGACTGCTATATTCTAAGTAGATTGAGGTCTTAGCGTCCGTAATAAATCTGACGTCTTAATTCTTCATGCAGTTGCAATGGTAATTTTTTTTTTGTCGTTACCCTCCCCCCCCCATATTTCCGATTATACAGTACTAGAATTTAATAGAATGCTGAAACGTAATAAAAGTCACTAAATATGGGATTTGAAACTACTCATTAAAATACAATCTAAGTCCCAGGTATTGAAGGTGAGGATAATACTAAGAAATGGCTATTGCTATGGTAACACTTGATTGTTCCCAAAACTTACATACGTTATGTATAAAGAAACAATGTAAAAACATTATGGAAGTGTCTGAGAATGTTTGTTAATTCGAGTTAAAAATTTTGTTTGCCGCCATCAAAATTTGGTCATGGAAAGTCATATTTTCCCTGTTACACGGTGATTGCCATGGCAACTACACTTTGTAGAAATGGCTGTGCGAGGAGATAAAAGCATTTCTACATCAAATCATTTGTAACACAAATGGATAAGTACTCCAAGTTCAATCACTGGCCCTTTACAATCTCCCGATAAGACACAGTTGTCATGGCAACACCATGCTGGAAGTTTTAACGTGCCATGGGTATGTGCTTGGCTTTGAATCACTAAAAATTGCATATGCGATGTATTTGAAAACGTAAATTCTCTCCGAGACGCATATTTCATTTGTTTATTTATTCCAAAAAAGATCGGTGGCTACAAAAACAAACAAACAAATCGATTAAAGCGTAATCAATCACATAATTCAAGCAAACAAAATTAGAGTTTACATATTTGCCATATCAAGCAGTACATAGAAATGAAAAAGAGAACTAGAGAAACACCTTGTGGCCTTGTATGAAATAAGTTCTCTCAGGTATGTATTAAAGTGCTTATAAAGGCACATTGAGTGTTTTATATTTTCAGACATCAAAACATAATATAGAAATGTAACAATCATTTGAAATTGTGCTTACAAAAGCAATAATGTTCAGTACTTAACAAGAAAATAGTTTGTAATAGATATTTTGACCATCTTTAAATGCTTATGAGACTGAGCATCATTTAATAAGGAATTCCAAACAACATGAAGATTACACCGGAGAGATTTTTTATTCATTCATTTTTTAAAGCAAAAGTTGTATTAATAAAAATCTCAATCATACGAAATAAGTTACTGTTTCAAGTATCATAATGATGGCTGCTATTACTTACGAAAAACTCTTGAGAAATATTGAGAGGTAACAGATTCTAGAAACACAAAAAACAATTATTGAAACAAAAAAATCACGAAAATTCAAAATATTCAACTTTTTAAATAAAGGGGCTGAATGAGCAAAGTAACCACTACCAGTGCAATTACGTTTCTTCTGTTATGTTCATTGCATCTACTCAGCCCTGAATACAAGTTCCTCAAACAACTACACAATGTGTTTAATCAGGTAATATCAGTAAATGATACAAAATAAGAGCAAGTAATGGCAAAATACTTTAATTCAATATAGCGACACACCTGTAAATTTCACTAATAACATAATCTACATGTGTGCTCAATTGTGAATGTTTGTCAATATAAACACCAAGAAATTTAACACCGTCTAATCTTTCTATACAAAGTGAATCGACTGTGATATCAATATTCTCTATTGAATCAAAAACCCTACTCTATTTTTCGTAACAACTTTATCAACTTTTTATTTATTAACTATTTTATTTATTAACTTTTCTTAACTCATGCTCAATATCATACTTCAAATTGTCATTTTCAGGGCGGGAGTAAAATAAAGTTGTGTCATCAGCATACAAAATAGAAAATGAAAAAAAAATTATAAAGAATTAGTTACATTATACATAAATTACATTATATAATCATAATCATCATTAAATGTCATTTTACCTGGTTGACTTTACTTTCCTAATCTGTTTGGTGGTGAACGTTTGTTTGGCTGGTTGTTCTTCTTTTTTATTTACTCTGCAAATAGTGCTAAGTCAGGGTGCCAAAGTCAGATTTCCGACCTATCCTAAATTGTTTTAACGTCCGCGCGATCTTTTTCTATTTTCTATCTATCTATTAGTATTTTCTTTTTGAGTAGTGGTTTTGAGTTTTGACGTGTTTCGGGGTGCTGAATCCAAATTTTGCATGATGCAACCCTTGCATCCTTGGGGATTTTTAGATATACAAGAACATAACATCAAAACATTACACAAACTTTCATTTTCTGATGTCTTACTTCCGAACTTCTTAGTCACAGTAGTCGACGCATTTGGTCTTTGACTCATTTTGTATATACCCCTGCAAATTTTAACAGAATTATCGTTGTTTATTCTAATTTGTTAATGTTTTATCAAATTATTGCAATTTTGTGCCTTTCTTTTTTTTTTCAGGACCAATAAAAATGATATTTGATGTTAGGCCTAGAAAAAGAGTTAACACCAAGCCTTGTTCTACTGATCAACAATATCTGGCTAAGGACCCTATATCTACGTATACATATATTACCTAATGATTGTTAGTTAAAGTATTATCACGGCACGGCGATTGTGAAATATAACTATGATTTCTAATAACTGAGGTTTAATAGTTTATTGACAAAAATAAAATTTGCTCCTTACAATGTTCATGCATTGTCAGTCGCCGCATACCTCCGAAGAAAAATAAATATGTTTCCCCATCAATATTCAGTTGATCTTGACATTATTTAAGTAACATGACAACAATGAACATCATTTATTGAGACTTTCTCTATTTACGATCAGTTTACCATTCAAGAGACAACAAAGAGTAGTAAACTAACTAGGTAAAATGAACATGTGAAGTGATGTCAATTCAGAGAGGAGGTTTTACATTTAGAAAATTTGGCTCGTGGACTTTCTCTTGATTTTAGCCAATTACTTGCTAAAACTTTTCCAGTTTTGTTTTGCCCCGGCAACTGCCAATCGGGCATGACTTAAAAATCTACATCTAGATGGTTAAAGGTCCTGTTTATCTTTGGGAACAGTGATTTAAAAGAAAAAGGTTCAAAATATCACATTTGACGCATATGTGTAGGTCTGTTGTATCACAAAACATCCTGCCATATATATATATTTTTTTGCAATAAAACCTAAAATATAAGGAGATATCAATCTTTTTCTCACTAAACCATAAATGTAGACGGTTTACTCTGCCAACATTTTTATCATAACTATTGTCCACATTTTGTCTATTTAACAATACTTAACATTGATAATACGGACTCAAATTTTTACAGTGGTTGTTTCTGTCCCTAACTGCGTAACATTTTGGAACTACTTTAAAGCACTAATGTTGGGTTTTCGTTTAGTCTGCAAATGGTAAATTATTCCTTTAATTAGTCAGTTTCAGAGCATTGTATATTCATTCATTTGTGTACCTACAGTCATTCCTGATTTGTTTTGATACAGAACTGCTCTTATTTCCTCGCACATTAATTTCTACAAAGTCGCTGCCATAGTAGCCACCATATTACAGAGAAAATATATGGCCTATAGCATACAATGGCCAATGATTGTGGTGGCAAACAGAGTCCCATTACAATGAAATAGACATTCTCAGGCAATTCTATCATCTTTATATCGTTTCATTATAAATGCATGCTAGTTTCTGGAAATGCAAGTGCTACCATAGGAACTCTCATTTTTTATTAGCATTCTCACAGCCTTGAACGACTAGGACCATAATTGCATATGAACGAGCAATTGTAAATATATGAATTAGGTAGCTTTTATTACACCGTATAGTACTATATAGTTGGAAATATATGAGTATATGAAATTATATGGTTACCACAGCAACGGAAGAAGACGTCCATATCTTGAAGTGCTAAATATCTTACTGTACTTACAAAATATCAGTATAAATGAGTGACAGATTTGGTGCCTTTAGACACAACAGAAAAATTGGCATGATGCATTTAATATCATTATGCAGCTGGACTATGCCATCCCACTCCCCACTTAACACATAAACTTGCACGAATAAAAAAAAAAGAAATCGATAATACGCCACATCTGTGTTTGTGCTCAGCCTTTGGTTTTGTGTGCTAATATGCTCGTGTGTAAGCACATCACTAACTCCAGTAATCAAAGTACTTAACAAGATTCACTTGACATATATTCTCTCGCTTTTTTATCTATTTATTCATTTTTATTTCTTTACTTTGCTCCATAAAGTGAGCGTTCAATTTGCAAAATAATCAGGGATGACGAATTCTTGTAAATATCGCGTTAGCACAGCTGGATGATGTGAAACTGTAAATAATAATAGTAATAATAATAATAAAAGGACATTTATATTGCGCAGCTACTATAATGATATACTCTACTGCGCATTACAAAATGACATGCATACAAGAAATTCAAACAGAAAATACACTACTTCAAGAGATGACTTTTTAACCTGGTCTTAAACTCATTAATTGTAACTGCTTGTCTTACAAACAAAGGGAGATTATTCCATAATTTTGGTGCAGCGTATAAAATGCCCTGTCACCAAGAGTAACTTTTAATTTCCCCGATGGATATTTCAATAATGTTTGATCCCGTGAACTTCGAAGATGGTAAAATGTTTGAAATGATGTTTTGAACTCTACAAGTTCCTGTATGTACACTGGTGCTGTACCATGAATAACTCTATATACAATTAGCAGAGTTTTAAATATGATTCTCTGCTTTATAGGCAACCAATGTAATGCACGCAGTAATGAACGACAATGAGAAAAACGAGGAGAATTACAAACTAATCTAGCACATGCATTTTGCACCCTTTGTAGTTTACTTAACTGATTATCAGGTAAACCATAAAATAAACTGTTACAATAATCCAATCTGCTTGTGACAAACGCATGGATGATTTTTTTCAGTACTTTCCCGTGTCAAATGCTTCCGAATATGTGCCATATTAAACAAATGATAAAATGAATTTTTTTTCAGTAAAAAAGATAAATAGAAATAAATAAAAGATAAGTATTATGCTCTTTTTTACATACATAATGGGGGATATCACGTCAAAGGGAAACCAACTAAAAAGAAAGAAAGAAAAAGAATCACTTGCCGGTTTAGGTTGGCGTCATCAGGGCTCACAACCGAGTATAAAGACCAGGATTAAGTTTACAAAACAGGAGTTCGGAAAATGATCTCAGTTTGAAGCTTAAGGAGCTATACCATTACGGTTAAAACCGAATAAAAAATTATGATTTTTTTTTTAAAGTTTCGGTTCCGCCATTGCAGGATAAGGAGATTACTTCACTCCTTTACGTCATATTTGGACGACAATAACGCTTAAAAAAATATTCAAAGAAGTCAACACGTTTTCATTTTTCTAGCAAATCTAGAAAGCTGTAGGAAGATATTACCCTTAACGTTTGTCGGCAACAAATCGATGGAATCTGTACTTTTCATTTAAAAAAAAAATGAAATTTTGTTGAATTCTCCTCATATTTTTTTTTTTTTACATTGTTGTCCAAGTGAACTGTAGTAGTATTCTTATTCAGCAATGACAGCGCCAAACCTTTAAAGATTCGAAGATTTTTAGTGGAGCGTCCGTTTTTTTTTCTCAAGCTTTCACAGATGTGCTCTACTGATATTGCTGCTTTCACTCTATTCACAATTCTATTTGGGCCTTGGGTTTCTCTCACGTGCTTAGTTTCACAGAACCTTGACTATTTTTTTTTTCCCGTTTTACTAAGTGCTGGGTAGAGATTGTTTTGTTTTGGCGTTAGCGTGTGATGGCAACAAACAATCGAAAATAGTCAATATTTGTATCACCATGTGAGCATCAATAATTCTCTTTATATAACGCTTTTGTAGTTATTCAATGACGAGGAAATAGTGAATATGAGAGACAAAAGGTCCAAACCTGATGCACAAGCACACGAACCTAATCGACTTTTTTGTTCATTGTTTATAGTGAGCGAAGCGTAAATTTTGACACGTAGGCTACACGACAACACAGCTGCAGCATGAAGAAAGATGAAATAAATGAAATTAGATGACCGCAGGTTAGACAATATTTTTTTTTCACATCTGGAGGCAACATTGTCACAGTTTATAATGTGTCATGATGTGTTTGATTAATGAACTTGTAGTGAGGAATAGGGAACAATAAAAGCACATATCAACAAGTTATTCTTTTCCCTAACAGATATGGCTTATCAACACACACACACACACACGCACACACACACACACACACACACACACATACACACACACATAAACACACTAAAAACGTTCCGCGGGCCTGTGGATATAGTGCACGTACTACGTAAGGGAGCCAAAAAAAAAGTGTATGGGTGAGTGGAATGAAATTCTAATTATCAAAATTATGAATTTTAATACCTTCAGGTTTCATTTTAAACAGCAGCAGTTGTAGTGTAATACCTTACACTAAGGATAACACCTGGTCATTAAGCAAAATATGCTATGTGATGAGTACCTCTGTTGATTTGTGTTATATCAGTCTCTTGTCTACGTTATGTATTCTTCCCATGTTCAGTATAAACTCCTCAAAAAAAAGTTCTGCAAGCCCAATTTGATGTATCATATTTCTCTTAAAACTACTTCATTTCATTCAAATGTGACATCATAAGAAAGCCTGATTATTTTCTTTACAACCACAACTCACTTGTTTACATTATGCATTCCTGGAATGCACAGTATATGACTGTGTATGAGGAAAGGTCAAATGTGAAATGTTGCAGAATAGAGTTAACATGTTATGTAAAACAATGTAGTTCCCATCTGCTTTATCGTTTCAGGGAAGGATCGCGAATGTGCTTGAAAAGAATGCATTGTGAGATTATCATTAGATTCCAGGCTTCATCCATGAATTAAATACTGCACTAGTATCTGCAGATTAAAATTGAACATAAGCTTGACCAAGAAGTCATCTAATGTCTGTAGGAAATGGGAGTTTTTGAAAGTGCTCTCATTTCTAGTGCTTATTCCTGTGGCCTTTTTTCATAACTGTACATTATCAAGAGCAGAATTGTTGCTACTTTACACCTTTGATCTGTCCCCATACTCAGCTGTTTTGCACATTTCAAGAACAACCATTCATATCAAATGAGATGTAATTTTAAAGATCATTTATCAGGCCTTCTTATGATTTCATATTTAACTAGAAATGTCGCCATGGCGACTGATATGCCTCCGCCATAATGCATGATTCTCCCAATAGGTCTATAGTACATGTGGACAATGTGTGATTACATCTTCACGAAATTGGCAAATATTAAAACAACATGTTTGTTACAAATGTGTTGAATGTTCACTTTCCTTGACCTATAGGTTTAATAGAATAAATGGGAGAGCATGAATTTGGGGATTTTAGGACTTTTACTTGACTTTGACCCTTTCATAAGCTTATGGATTGAGTAACTTTCAAGGTACGGAGAAAAAGTGCAATTTCTGCATCGAATACTAAATTGTTACCATTTTCATCTGGCCTTTGACCCTTGACTTTTGACCCTAAAATTCATAAGAGAATCACTGTCAGGCAGAACACGCATAAATATGTACTAAGTTTCAAGATAACTTGAGCCACTTCCGAGATATGGAGGAAGAGGTAAAGTTCAGCACTTTCACTTGATTTTTTGACCTTTGACCTTTTTGGCACGAAAAAAAATAGAGGATCTCTATTGGGTTATACATGCATATACCAAGTTAAAATAATGATAATACTCCTGCAGGCATTGCATAAATAATGAAGGAAATAGTACAATTTTGAGGTGTTGCCCTTGACTTTTAACCCCTGACCTTTGACCCCATGAACCCAAAATTCCCTAGATAATCACTGCCATGCAGTCAGTACATGCATATATACTATGTTCCATGAAGACACCTTGAACCATTTCCAAGAAATGGAGAATAAAGTGAAATTGTAACATTCTTACTTTTGACCTTTGACCTTTGACTTTGAGCATGAGCACCCAAAAGTTGGTAGGCACAACTTCACCCCGAACTTTCACCAGAGAACCTTAATTTGGTAATACACATATATACACTAAGTTTCAAGAAAATACAGTATCTTCAGGCATTGCATAGATATGGGGGAGATAGTGAAATTTGAGCATTTGACCTTGACCTTTTGACCTTTAACCGTGAGCTTGAGCACCCAAAAGTTGGTAGGCACAAATTCATCCCCTAATACGAACACATGCCAAGTTCCATTAGGATGTACACCTCAAACGGTTTTTTAGTTATGCTGTCCACAAAACTCATTACGGAGGGACGGAAGGAAGGACGGACAACCCGAAAACATACAGCATTATGTATGGCACCACTTCGTGGCGGAGGCGTAATGAAGATAATGCAGGTATAAGAGAAATATGATATATCAAACTTTAATTATATATATCTTAGTATATATATATATATATATACATGTGTGTGTGTATGTGTGTGTGTGTGTGTGTGTGTGCGTGTGTCAGTATTTTCTCCACAGGATTTTATATGCTGTATGCTGAATTTATTGTGCTATTTTTGTTGTTGTTGTTGTTAGTTTATGCAGGGACTTGCAGAGAAACAGCCATACCCGTGATGAGTAAGGTCCTACTGTTATACCATGTTGAAATAAAATGAAAATGAAATGAAGAATACAGATGGAGTTTGAACAGAGTGGAGTGTACATGTATAATTAGTGCTTTGAAGAAATCGCAACAAATGCATAGAATTGCAAAGCATTACCTCTTATCAAGGAAATTACAGTAGACTACTTCATATTCTGCATAAGTTGAAATTAGTGATTCTCATGAAAAAAAACCCCCAGAGATTATCTAATCGATTTTGATACACATATTACAAAGGTCAACTTTCCGAAATTTTTTTTTCACGCATTGGCTGTATTAACTTATTCAAACATTAAGCAGAAAGGTGCATGCAGTAAACTTTGTTTGGTTTTCATGGTGTGTGAGGTATGATTATGTTAGGTAGGGTGGGGCAGGGGACCGAATATCAAAACTTCGAGTAATCTAAAGAAATCAAATATGTACTATGAAGAAATGGGATAAGGTCTAGTGTAAACTTTACACTTAATTTGGTTAATTGTTTAAGCAATATGGATTGGGTTTAGTGACCACGAATATCTTCCTTTTCGGTAAGTTCATTGTATATTGTATCTGCACGTGTGTGTGTGTGTGTGTGTGTGTGTGTCGGGGGGGGGGGGGGGCACAATCTACAAGCTACGCCTTTTTCTGGGTCCCGGCCCCATCTCCATCCTCAAATTAATCTATCGCTTAAAAGGGACTGTACTTTCTTGTTGAGTTGAGGATTTAGTTTTGCGAGATATTCAGAAACCACTCTATGAGATGTCAAAGAGCATGCAATTCTAAGGGGAATCAGAAGTTTATTTGATGAAAATCGGTTTTGAGATAGCTTAGATATCCAAAAACGAGGTGAAACAAAGAGATCCTAATATATATATATATATATATATATATATATATTTTTTGATATATTTTTATAAAATATTTTTTATTGTCACTTTTTGGGATATCTTAGCCATTTGAAAACCAATTTTCATCAAATTAAACGTTGAATCCCTTTTTAGATGATCTTTCATATTTCATTAGAGGTTCCTATTTTACCTCACTTATGTAGGAATGTTATAAAGAGATTTTACAAATTGAATGGGTATCGCGGCACTGTGACACTCCGATCGCGTGAACTCCAGATTATTCAAAATGGCCGTTAGTAAAAGACGATATTCCGTTCGCACACGCTGAATATAATCTTCGCTTTTGGTAAGTTGTGAATTCTGTATGTCAATATTGATAACATAGACATGAGGTCTAATTAATGAAGATTGTCTTTAATGAGTTTGAGGTAACAAAAATGATGTCAAGTAGCAAAACTCAAGGCGATCGACATGTTCGCTTTGTGTTTGCTTTGTTGTTGTGCACCATCCTGGTACAGCCCTGTCGCGGTTTTACAGCAACTGGGCTGTGTATTACTGTACCGATTATAGTTACCAAAATACCCATGGCGTTGTGGAACAGATTACGCTACAACAGAGTATCGTAGACCAGGGGTGGTATTCTGAAATCCTTCCTAGGAAGATCATTTATTCCTAAGCAGGATTTTTTTTTTCGCAAGCGGTATTCTAAAAATGTTCCTAAGGGGTCTTGGGCAATTACCCCCAGGGCAATTACCCCGGACCCTTCCCCTGGCCGCCCGGATACGGCCGCGCACACGTGTATTATACGTCATAGTAATATACGATTGTCATTAGTTGGTTCCTTATGATACGGCATTTCGTATTGGCTTAAGAAAGGACGTTGGCGGGGATAAGGATGGCCTAATTTGCATTAAGAAGTGCCTAGGAAGAAATGTCAGAATACCAATTCTGTCTTTCCTAGGCACTTCCTAAGTTTCGTTTCGTTTCGTTTCGTTTCGTTTATTTCATTTCCAGCAATGTGAAACATTTTCATACACAAAATAACACAATATCAATACAATGTAGTAACAAAGAAAAATACGTGAAGTTAAGAATACTACGCATCACAAATGCAAGTGAAAATGGAATTAAATATACAACTGCAGGAAATGGAGGAGACAGGCTGAAAAGCGAAGCCTGTATTTTGCAGTCTCCTCGTGGATAAAAAGACGAAATAACATCGAAGAAGCAATTTGCTAGATATAATATAAACAAACAAACAAACAGATGGACAGACAAACACAAGCAACCTCTCTTGTAAAGAGAAAGATAGAGAGAAAAAAAAAGAACACAGTGAAGGAAAAAGAAGAAATTATTTTGAAAGAAGAAACAGAAAGAGACATGAGGACAGGAAAAAGTCGAGAAGGGAGAAGAGATGAAGGGTTCATATCAGCACACGCGAGGCACATGGTGCGATGGATCACCGAGGTATGTTTAGGAACGGAATACTAGTAGATAAAAGAAAGGAATGAGTGTAACGAATAAAAAAGAAGGCTCAAAATTAGTGGTAACTAAAAAGTAACTCATATAGCTATATAGGAATTTATGAACAACTTCTTCAGTTTGAATGTGAATGTGTTTAAACTTAGAACTTGTTTCATGCTATTATCGAGAGAGTTCCAAAATTTGGGGCCAGTGAAAGAAAATAGAGATTTAGCAAACATAGTCCTAGTTAACGGTAAATGAAATGAGTTGGATTGTCGGGAAGGATAAAGATGAACAGATCTTTTTTTTTTTTTTTTGTGAACATGGACTCAAACACAAATGGGAGAGAATTATTGGCAAGTTTATACATAAATTGTCCTAAATGTAGAAAATACAAATCCTTTACCTTTAAGATTTTGTTTTCATGAAATAACACATCAGTGTGACTTCTCCACGATTCATTGCAAATGATACAAGAGCTTTTTTTCTGTAACAAAAGTAGTCTTTCCAAATGTGAAAAATGTGTGTTTCCCCAAGCGAGTATATCATAATTCAAATAAGGTAAAATCAGAGATGAATATAACATTAAAAGAACGTTTTTGGGTAAACAAAATTTAACTTTATTTATAACACCTATATTATTTTTCTTGAAATAATACGGCTTATGGAATCAATATGTAAATTCCAAGTAAGTTTACGCTCAAGAATCAAACCTAAAATGTGATTGAAGAGACTTCTTCAATAACTGTGGCATTCAGATAAACATTCCTTGGTATGATGGGGGGGTTGGGTTTCCGGACAGTTAAGTTCGCGCACGAAAACTTACCTATTTTACATAGAATATGCACCCTTTACCTCAAAGACTTGATATAGACTCCTCATATACTATAGACAACATACTCTGAAAACTGCGTAAGAATTATCCTGCTAAATCGTTGGATTTTCCCTTCAAAGTGACTCCATGTACGCGTCCGGTCCCACAACGCTTGGTCATACATTTTCCAAAGAATTACTAAAAATCATACATTTAGTTTTTTGAATATATATTGACAATTTATTTGCTCTTACCCATATAATTTATCCAATTCAATATTCAAAACATCGATTAACATATCAGGATCAGAATGTGATAATTAGAATCATCAGCAAATAAAAGAAAGGAAAGAACACTTGATTAATTGGGCATGTCATTAACATAAAGGATAAATAAAAGAGGTCCAAGCAAACTTCCTTGAGGCACTCCACAATTGACATTTTGCATAACAGATGTATGTCCATTAATATATAAAAATTGCTTGTGTTAAAATATGGTTAGAAAGATAACTCCTGAACCACTCCAAGGCTTTCTGTCTCAGGAAGAAACTTAGGAAGATTTTTAGAATACCACCCCTACTCTCTTTGCGAGGAAAACAACAACTAAGTCTACCGTATATCTTGGCCTGATTAAGGTTTTGAGGTTCTTTTTGAAAGCATCAAATTCGATGCTTGTCGTAGGCCTATAGTATTAGAAGTAGGACCTACTACTACTAGGCCTATTCGGATAGATATATTAGAAGGACGTTCAAAAGTTTTGGGCCCTTGTATGACTATGAGGAAGTACGATCCCCCAACTACGGGGTACGGTACGATACCGTATGCTTGATTCGAGGTATTGTCTATAGATGGCAAATGCCTATTCCATGGTAGGACTAGATTCTATCTGTAATTTTTGGGAATTCATGCTTCGCCGCTTGGTGATCGGTCAACTACGGGGTACGGTACGATACCGTATGCTTGATTCGAGGTATTGTCTATAGATGGTAAATGCCTATTCCATGGTAGGACTAGATTCTATCTGTAATTTTTGGGAATTCATGCTTCGCCGCTTGGTGATCGGTCAACCGTCTCCGTAGTTAAAAACGCAGTCGCATGACTCGCAGATATCTGGTTCAACCTAACTTTGATCCCGTAGTTCATCAATAAACTTGAGCGACCCACCAAAAGAATGTTGACAATCAGGGGGGTATTTCATGAAGGATTTTGTCCGACAAAGTTGTCGGACAAATTTGCTCTCAGCCAATCAGATGCAAGGATTTCTGTAGCTTGTAACAGTTTGTCAGAAAAATATCCGACTAAACTGCTTCATGAAATGCCCCCCCCCCCCGATCTAGTCCTGCTTAGAATAGATCTAACTACTTTCACCTGTCTATCATACCTTACCGGTACTTAGTGGCACTTGATAATCGATGCTAATATTGCTAATTTGCTAGTGCCTAATCTATTCTAACGTTAGACTTGCCGTTACCGAATTTAGACCGGTCTACCCATATTAACAATGTATCTGTCTACTCGCACTTTTAACACAGCTAGAAAACGCTAGAAAGACAACAGAAAACAATCTTGACATTTCTGGTGCTAGCTACAGCTACACTGCAGTTGCACTCACTGTCCATGGCCATGATCGCAACCAATAGCAGCTGCTACTCACCCCGACCACGTGGGCCACATACCGGTAGTTGATCAGCTCACTATGATCACTGATACGTAGTGTGTGAAGGATAGATCTTCGCTCACGCACGATCACCACAGGCGTAATTGCATGCATGAAGCGCGTAATGAGTTTGCAGATGACGCGCATGCAGTGTACGTTACTGGGCGCGCAGTTATGTGCACGTATCGCGCTGCCCTCCTGCTGCTTTCCCCAAGTGGCCCATTCTCAGTAAAAGCGTTCAAATACGGAATTTTGGTGTCGCCGACATTCCATGACAGTTTGCGGTTCCCTGAAACCTATTAGATACTATTTAAATGTTTATAATACATCACGAGGACTTTATTTGTTAAAAATAAACACGATCAATTGCGGTTGTCTGACTTTTTGTATAAAATTTGCTGTTAACTTCGTTAAGACCCCCAAAACGCAGTGTCGCCGGCTATTTTAGAATCATGTTTTATTGCTCCTCTCCATCCACAAACACACTTTCCAAATATCATTTGCATGGACGATGAGCATATCATATGTGCTAATCACAATACTCGAAGAGTTCCAAAATTTTTACTGACTTCTTTTTTTATAGCCCTTTGAAACCTGTCGCCAAGTTCACCGCCGGATACGTTACCAGTTTCTTTAGTGTTACAGCATTGCGAAAATAACAAGACTATGCAATGACCCTGTGTATAAGTAACCCTGAGGATATACTTCACACATTGCAAGTATGCTTGGGTGACCCGCACCTCGTCATAGTTAATTTTTGTTCATATTTGAATCACATTTCGTCACTGAAATTCTATGAAATCCCCTTCACATACAGGAAAAATGCTGAAAATTCCAACGGAATCACACGTTCACTGATCGATATCGAAAATTTGCAGCTATCGTCGCCAAACGCGAACGATGCGGAATAGATGTTACCACAGATACGTGACCGAATTTTACTCATTGGTCTTGTGCTTTCAGGGGATCAAATCTCGTCAAAATTCATCCCTATATACCATGACGACATTACATGCTTCGTTTTGTTAACCCTCAGGATTATATTCTTACACCAAAAGGACAGGGAGGTGAAAAAGAGCAACACTTCCACATGATTTTTCTTTCTGCGTCAGTGCCACTTTCATATTCTATGCAACAACTTTTAACGTTTATTTTACAAGACGAAGCTATAATTCAGCATATCAGTTTTTTGCTTTCAGATTTAGCAGATACGTTACGTATAATTCAGGGCACCCACGTGACAAATAATGTTATGTGAAACAAAGTGTTCATAAAACAATTCTGCTTATAGAATGACGCTTCCATAAGAAAACTAAAGTTATGTTCAAATGAAGAATATTCAGTAGAAATGGCTCTGTAACTTCACCGACAGATTCGTTTACGGTAAGCCAGATACGTTACCTAACTTTGAAAGAGTAAAAAGTAGTTTATGAAAAGTTTCCGAGAAAAGTTTCAGTGTTCTGTTGCATATTTATTCTAGTGTTTTTCAACATAAGAAGAACTACTCAAGATTCATTGATAAGTTGAACAATTATTTATTCATTTTCATTAAAAGGGGTGAGCCAAATACGTTACCATAGGTCAAACAACTTTTTAGTTATACATCGAGTTCATAGAGACTGTACCTACTTCCCTCTAAGTGCATGAAGTGCCTGCAAAAATATATTTTTTAAACCTTGTTTGCATTATCCATCAAAACTTAATGAATATTTATAGTCAGATGGCTAAATACATTCAGACGTAAGATGATAACATTCTGTGAATGAAAAACTCAGCTTTCACATTTAGGGCTCTTTTCCACTACATTTCATTGTTTAAATATTACGTACAATGTTTAAAATGGTTAATTTGGGCTTACATCATTCATTTTTACATCAATTCATAGGGTAAATAATTACACAGGTGATATTCATTAATTCATACACAACTAAAATTATTAGTTATATTTTACCAGATACGTTACCAAAGGCGATTCGATGTTTTTCAATAGTTATTTCATTTTCATTAAAAGGGGTGAGCCAAATACGTTATTTACTACTATAGGTCAAACAACTGTTTAGTATATCGAGTTCATAGAGACTGTATATACAGTAAACCTCGCATGAGTCGAAGCTCTCGGGACTGACAAAAATGCGTCGACTTAAGTGAAATTCGACTCTCGCGAGAGTCGATTTTTTTTCGACTCACAGTTTAGTATGTACATGTATTATAGTACATTTGCATGCATGTGTGCATGTGTGTGTGTGTGTGCGTGCGTGTGTGTGTTTGCATTCAAATTTGTCTGTTCTTGAAGATAATGTTCTTATTTTGTTCTGAATTGAACATGAAATTTGTATCAATACTAGTAGTTAAACGTAGTTCTGAGAATGTCTGCGCTAATGTGGCAATGTGCATGTGCTATGTCTATGGTGCAACATAAGTAGCCATCTCTGTCAACCTACCCTGAGACAAACACTCTCCCAGGTCCATCCCACCTCCATTGAACAAAACTATACAGCCAGCCGGGCAGCGTGTTTTTTTTAGACGGCACAGATTGGGGAAACTAAAAATCTATCGGGGACCCTATCCCTAAACCTAACCCTAACCCTAATCCTAATCCTAACCCTAACCATCAAACCCTAACCCTAACCCTAACCCTAACCCTAACCCCAACCCTAACCCTAACCATAACCATAACCAAAAACCCTAACCCAACGTTTTTCCCATAGGTTTAACACGCGCCATGCCCCAATCTGTGCCGTCTTAAAAAAAAAACGCAGCCGGGCACGCACAAACAAGCTCCGCCCACTTGGCCTGTCACTAAAATAATAAAGCAGTAATTGGTTGACCAAGGAGTTCTGGCTTGACATGGATAAAGTATGGATGTGCTGTGTGTATGGATAAAGTATGTGGATCGATGTGCTGTGTGTATACATGTATACATGTGTATGTATTCGACATGCGTGCAGAGCGGTACGGTGAGTGTGCATGCTTACCTGCAGCAGGCCAGGGACGGGGTTCTGCGACATGCCGATTTTTTTGTTCTCCTCTAAATGTAATGAGAATGCCAGACAAATCTTCTTCGGCTCAAGTGATGTAAACTACGTGTATTTTGTACAAAAGGCACTGAATGTTTTACTTCGACACAGCCGAAATTCGACTCTCGTGCTTCGGCTTATCCAAATATTTCTTAGAGAAAATACATAGGGAAAAATCGGGACTTTTTATTTTGCTTCGAGTTAAGTGATTTTCGACTCACTCGACGTCGACTTATCCGAGGTTTACTGTACCTACTTCCTTCTAAGTGCCTGCAAAAATATATTTTTAAACCTTGTTTGCATTATCCATCAAAACTTAATGAATATTTATAATCAGATGGCTAAATACATTCAGACGTAAGATGATAACATTCTGTGAATGAAGAACTCAGCTTTCACATTTAGGGCTCTTTTCCACTACATTATTGTTTAAATATTACGTACAATGTTTAAAATGGTTAATTTGGGCTTACATCATTCATTTTTACATCAATTCATAAGGTAAATAATTACACAGGTGATATTTATTAATTCATACACAACTGAAATTATTAGTTATATTTTACCAGATACGTTACCAAAGGCGATTCGATGTTTTTCATTAGCTATTTCCCGAGGAGAGCAATTCATAATGGTTTCCTGTGCAAATTCCAGATCAGATCGAGATTGTGAGATTCAAAACTTTATTTGTAAGCGAAATTCGTTAAATATACAAAGTGAATCTTAAGGTTATATTTCATTTCAGCAAAAAACATATTTCAACCTACCAGACAGAGATAATTTCTACCAGTTAGCAAGGGATGACAACATCTTTACCTCTTGAAAAACCCCAATATCTTTAGGGGGACAGATGTCTTTTCCTGAACAGAAATTGGATCAAAACAATAAATTTGATTCAAAGTTAGGAGTCCATTACAACATGTAAATTTGCCGTAACGTATCTGATTGGTGATCAAAAATCATATATGATGCTCTATTTCAAATCATTTTTACTCAATGAATGGCCATCATTTAGAATGTTCCACTTTTTGTTTCGTATTTGACCGGTTTTGAAGTTACCGAAAACATATCTTTAAATGTATTACTTTGTGGTTGATTTTTCGGTTTTACTCGAATGGAATTGAACACTTAATCTGAGAATGGCCCACGAACGATCGACCTGTAAGTCTTGTCGAAAAGAGTATGAAGCAAGCATGCCCCAAGGTTTAAATTACAGAATACCGGCGGCCAAATTGGGATATAAAACAATAAAATATAGGTCCTACCAGGCCATCGTGCGAAGCACCGGTTGAAACCATGTGCCTTCGGTGACTTCAATAGCTCCGCCCCTCAGAAAATACAGCGGACTCGATCCCCTTACAACCGAAGTCGTTCGGACCGGCATATTTTTTTTTTTTTCCGTTAGGGCCTATAGGCCTATATCGAAATTTCGTCATAACCGAACATATAAACAATAGAAATACACAGAGTGGATAATATTGCCGCCTCAATTTTTACTTCGTTGTAACCTGAATTTTGTTATACCTGTGCTCGTTAAAACGGGAGTGCACTGTAGTGCTATTGAAGTCACCCCGTGAACATAGTTTCAACCAGAGCCGCTCAGGCCTAGTTATTGTATGCTCTGCAAATTGTATTTAGATTGTGTGGATGAATGTTATTTGATTCTTTGTCAAATTTGTTTCAAGAAGTATAATACGTATATAACAAAATTTCATTTCCTACTAAACTCCTTTTTTCATGTTGTCTTATTATTAAAAGATGAATAAACCCTAAATATTCATGTGGATTGAGTGAAAGCAGCAATATAAAAAGAATATAATGAAGAGTTTTATCGCAAAACGATCTAACTCCTGATTTGTATAAGTTGACATATTTGTGATTAAAGCTGCTAAAACAAAGAAAATAATAAGAAATACACGATATATTTCTATTTCTATTCATTTTCTATATTTCTATTTCAACTTCTATAATATTCCTTGTTATGTCACAAGTGAGGTATTACTGGAAAGGTTTAATTTTGCTCGATGTGATCCGATGATGGACTTACTTTTAAATATATGTTTAGAAACGGCTCATTGTGCGATGAAACTCTTCACATAATATATATTTTGTAAGGTGGTACGAATCCACTTATCAGATACGAAAGAGCATATAATTCTGAGAGGAATTCAAAGTTTATTGATTGATTAAAATTGGTTTTTGAACAGGAAGAGTCCGCCTCATTACTCTATAAAGCAAACAAAACACAACGATTTTGTTTGAGCATTAGTCAGTATTAACTGTTAACAGAATATATGGGCCCACACTCGGTAACTTAAGAGAGTCCCAGACAGTCGGCTATCTGCTGTGTTTACTGTTCCAAAGGTACCTTATATGCGAGTAATCCTTGGGTTGTAGGTATGTGTCATGTCACGATACTAATTGGCGGATCCATGAGAACACGAACCCCAATTCTTCATTATTTTCCCAATACTCCTCTCAAGAGTATGGGTACACAATGCCAAGTAGTGTTCCATGCATCTGCGCATGAAACAAGTATAGCTATTCACGATACCGTCCGCTGGCTCAAAGGGATCGTATAGTTTTGGTTGAGACCTAACTTCAGGCTTCTAACATTTTTGGTGAGCTTATACGAAACTTCTTACGAAATATGAAAGAGCCTGTAATTCCAAGAGGAATTCAAAGTTTATTCGATGAAAATTGGTTCTGAAATGGCTGAGATACCCAAAACAGAGCAATCCGAATAAAATGTGGGACCCACATTTTATTTTGATGGCTTTGTTTTACTTTGTTTTTGGATGTTTCAGTCATTCCAAACCCGATTTTCATCAAATAAACTTTGAATTCCTCTTAGAATGGTATGCTCTGTACTAGATCATAAGTGTTTTCTTGGTATCTCGCAAAAAGTTAAAAGCCCAATTCTCATCTCCACCAATACTGTACCATCCCTTTATTAAAGCATGAAAATTGATGACGAAAGAAAGATCGCATCGTATCTTCCATTTCGTTATATATAAATGCACAAAAGAGTTTCCCATCATATAGAGCTATTTCTCACACCTACCCATTATCCGCCATGAGTTTGAACTAATTACAATACCAATCTTTTATACATTTCCTACTAAACTCCTTTTTTCATGTTGTCTTATTATTAAAAGATGAATAAACCCTAAATATTCATGTGGATTGAGTGAAAGCAGCAATATAAAAAGAATATAATGAAGAGTTTCATCGCAAAACGATCTAACTCCTGATTTGTATAAGTTGACATATTTGTGATTAAAGCTGCTAAAAACAAAGAAAATAATAAGAAATACACGATATATTTCTATTTCTATTCATTTTCTATATTTCTATTTCAACTTCTATAATATTCCTTGTTATGTCACAAGTGAGGTATTACTGGAAAGGTTTAATTTTGCTCGATGTGATCCGATGATGGACTTACTTTTAAATATATGTTTAGAAACGGCTCATTGTGCGATGAAACTCTTCACATAATATATATTTTGTAAGGTGGTACGAATCCACTTATCAGATACGAAAGAGCATATAATTCTGAGAGGAATTCAAAGTTTATTGATTGATTAAAATTGGTTTTTGAAATGACTGACAAATCCAAACACTAAGTCGTCCTGCATAAAAAGTCATTTCAATATCGAATTTCATCAGTCACCCGTCAAACTTTGAATTCCCCTTAATAATTGCACGCTCTTTCATGTTTCACAAAAAGTTGACTGCAATGTATTTGATTAACATTTACATTATGAAGGCCTACATCCATTTTATTGCAAAGTGTAACACTCTGATAAGCACTTTATAATGCATATCCCCGAGAAAATGAGATATAGGCCTACGTATACAATGTGTATCCATAAATCCCTTGGTACCGTATGTCTTGTTTACACCATATGAAATGTATAGTAGTATCCTTGCTTCTTTAAATGCCATGTTTTGTCAGAACATTTTGGATAGCAGGCTTTCCGACCTATTTTCCCTGCATGCTATTATGTGCATTACATGACGAATTGGGATTCTGTTAACTGCCGAATTGTCCACCTTTATAACGCACTAGCTCATATTCATCAGTTAAAGGCATAATTTATCATTTGCAGATGAAACAAAAACCCACCATTAGTGCATAAACATAGTTCTAAGATGTGAGTTAAGGATAGAAACAACCAATGTAAATAGTTGAACCAGTATAACTGATGTCAAGCATTGTTAGATATACCAAATATGAACAATAGTTACAATAAAAATGTTTCCAGACTTACCGTCAACAGTTATGGTTTAATGAAAAAAAATAATAGTAATAAAATTATCTCCTTACACTTTCGGCTTTAATAATTTTATATGGTATGATGCTTTGTGATACAACTGGCCTACACATACCCTTCAAAAGTGATATCTTGAACATTTTTTTTTTCAATCACTGCTCCTAAAGGTAAACAGTACCTTTAAATTAAAATGTCAATACGGTACAGATCACATGACAGGGATCGCTCTGTTGGTACGGATTATTGTAAGTATTTCGCTCTCACTCTGCGTGTAGGAATGTATACCTGCAACATCGAGATGTATTGGCAGTATTATATTTCATCGCACAGAATATTTTGACGACCATACATGATATCTGATGCCGGCCTGCACACAGCGAATAGTCATATTGGATTGCAGAAACAGTATTACGCGCGCGCACACACACACACACACACACATATGAACACAAACACACACACACACACACACACACACACCCACACACACAGAGAGACAGGTCGCTGGTCCAGGAGTACTATTCACATTCGCATTGGTACATAATGTGGCAATTGTATTTAATTCATGTCGACCACATTCAAAATTACGTGAAATCATAAAGCACGCATAATGTAGGCATGAACACATCTTTTAAACACCTGCCTTATATCTGATTTCAATGAGTGCACGGAGGAAATCAAGAAGGAATCCAAATATAAATGGGTTATAATGAGTTTCGTATAGATGGAATTTGCATATAATATAAACGTGGAAGCAATGCCTGATTAAGCAATGACGGTTAAACTGAAAGTTGCCCTTTTGTTACTGGAAGTAACTCCACCGCAAACATTCTTCTGAATCTATTTTGTTTTGCTTTTTTGGTCATATCGAGCACAAATTTCAGGACTTTGTGAGACAAGGCAATGAAGAAACTCGCTTTGTTAACAACCAATGTTTATGTATATGAATGGCACCAACAGTGTATACATGTGTATGTATCTGCATGTGCAATGATATAATGCGGGAACCAATAATTGAAATGAAATGAAATGAAATCATATCAAATCAAGAAAGGTGATGGGGAGAGATTTATGCTCGCTATATCATTGTCGGATTGATTTTAGTCACTCTTCCCTGCTATGTTAAACGTAAAATATGGAGTCGACTTCACTTTTCCGTGGCAAATAAGTGGTCACTACGTCTTTCTTGTTTTATGAATGTGTTATTATATTTCATTCAATTTCATGGGGTAGTATAAGGAAAGCTATATTTTCAACTTTAAGTAGACATGCTAATTCGTACATACTTATAATATAATAATGCAACAAACCGCACATAAATCATTGTGTGTACAAGTTCTTACATACGTCACTATAAGACCTCCTTCATACAAAAATCAATGTATGTGAACGAAATCCTACATAAGTCAGCGTATATGTGCTTACTAATTCGCACAAGTGCATTTAAAACAGTATTTAAAGGCTATTCACTATTCAACTTCTATAGGTACAATTATGTGTGTGTGTGTGTGTGTGTGTGTGTGTGTGTGAGTTGCACAGTGGAAGTCAGGCTAAGTTTTTTTTTTTAGTTTTTATTTTTCAAAGGAGCTGCACTTACGTACAGTGATCTGCACCGTTATCATATTGCTGGTGTAATCCCATTAATTTGATTTTTCTTTTTTGTAAGCTGTTCTCCAACATAAATGCTTATAGGTGATGGTATTTATTTTATGAAGCATGAAAGCAAATTACAACACGCATTCTAATAAAAAATGGCGAATATTATCCCCATGATTAAACATCGGTGATACAATTGCTCGCATTCATTATGTCTGTGCATCGTGCATTTATATATCTATCAAATTTTTTCAATTTCAATTTCAATTTATTTTCGTATTTCTTGATGGAAAATACATGGTATATAACAAAATATAATACAGAATGTCCAGCTTGGATATATACATGAAGAAATAGGAATACAAAAGTAATGCATAACGGTCGATGTGTCATTTTCAATCAAAGTAAAGGATGCGAAGAGAAATACGATGGAACCTACCATGTTGCCTACTAAAAAGCAAAGCTTGTTGAGTGTAGGTCCCAACAAAACCCTAGTGAGGGGGACAGGATGAGGAGCACGGGTACAATTAAGACCGAAAGTAAGGATAAACAAAAGAGAATGACTATTACTCGGGGCACAGAAGATTCTTCTCACATGTATTTGTGTATGTGATAAAATGAGAACAAGTAAGAACAAGTAACCACATGCTGCACACTATAACAGTTGCTCTGATAGCAATTTTGACATGGGAGTGATAATGACGTGAATACTAAAGTACTGTATAATTTTAGGGTTTAAACATTCCGGCTTCCACAGACGCGGGGAAAGATATGAAAATGGAGAACATGAATCAATTCCAATTCCTATATGTGATATACCAGCCAGCTGCAAATGCATTGAAGTCTTCTTTTTTATTTCTCATATACCAAATCAAATTTATAAAACTCCACAGGTGTTATTACGGGAAACAAGTACAATACAATACCGTCATGTTAAATATTGTCGATTCACATAGAGGACTTATCAAACTCAAAATAACATGACAACCCTGTCTAAGTGGGAAATTCGATACCGATTCAAGATTGTTTACAAAGACATTCGCATGAGATACTGCACGGAAAAACATGGGAAAGAGTAACCTCAAAGTTTATGAAGCATTCAAGTGTTTGATAATAATCATCATCTTAAATTAGAAGCATAAATAATTATTACGTGCGAACGTGTAAAGTTCAATTGCATATCTAACTTCTAACTGTTCAAGTGCTAGTGATAGGCTCTATAGGCTTGTTTCAATCAATGAGAAGAAAAACAAAATGTCTTCATATAACCTCCCCCCCCCAAAAAAAAATAGGACAATGTTCAACGTAATCGAGACAAAGGAAGATCTTTTGCACATGAATGTATAGCTGTAGGTCTTCTCATAAACGAAACATCATAACATAAGAATCACGACGTTTCTCTTTTCCATCAAGAATTATTTAATACAATCCTGTAAAGATCAGACTTTGGCTACCTTTGTCAATTACTAGTTCATGGAGAATTACATTAAACTTTCGTGGGAAAGTATAATATATTTGCGAAGTTTATTCTATAAGTTGTTTATTAACCACGGACAAAGTTACAAAATAACAGACTTTACGATTTGTCGTGGTTTTATCAAACGTACAGGCCTGTATCACCATGGACGCTTTTAAAAGCGAAATGAGTTTTTCCATTCAGACGTCACAAACATCATGTACATCCTAATGATTTTGTCTTCCATTAAGTCTGCCATATAGGGTTGCCCAAAGAAGGGTTATCACCCTCGTCTAGAAGACTTTGCCTTTCTACTTTTCTGTATGGCAAGCCTCACTATAGTTTTCTGCTGGTCGGATAAGGATCCCCAATCAGCTTGGAAACTTGTAGTTAATGTAGACGGACGGCTGTGAATTGCAATGAATACCGAAGGGCTACAGCTTAAGCGTAGCTTGATTTGCATGCAGCCGTCGTATACATAATACATAACATGCATAGGAAAAATAGTTGGGAGTCAAGACAACTATGAGTGTAATTACTTCTAACCTTTATACGGACCAGCTTTACTGCTGATAATTACTTTAGTATCCTATCTAGCTTACCTTCTTCTTTAATATCATATGTTTTTGCTGGCCATTCGTTTGTGTTCCTTCTAAAAACTTGAATTTAACAACTCTCACTTTTTTACTCTCTCAGAGTAACAGAAACAAATTTCGGAAACATCTCGAAAAGGCTTTCATTGGCGTGAGAACCTTTATGTGATGATATGCCAATAAAGAATATTGATTTAACAGTTTATAATTTACACCTACCATTAGGAATGAGGTATATACAAGACAAATTCGCGTAATTTATTTGCTTGTATTTATTTGAAATATGACGATTCCAGAAACCACTCACACTAAATCATTCGCAGTACAGTGCACTGAAACGTGGTTATCTCTGCATTCCGACATTAAGTTGCTCTCAATGTTATACATCCTGAAGGCACAATTTGTGGGTGCATAATGAACCAATTAATGCTTCGGATGATACGAGTATTGCTAAAATAACGAAGATTCAGCTGATAGATTCGGTGCTTCAAAGTATCGGCCACATACACCAAATTAATACAGCTGTATACAGGTCCACAATCAAACTTTACTTATATATATACTATTTTTACAACGTATCTACTATGTGGTAGTTTCGACAAGTGCATGCAGCGATACTCATACATGCATTTTGCCTATTAACACGTAATTTTGCTTATGACCAGTCATAAGTAAAGTATAATGATTGGTCCTATTAGCACTATTAAGCTTTCCCGTCGCAATGGTGACCGGGTGAGTTTCCATCGTTTTATTCACGTTGCTACTTGAGATGAGGGTGATTTATCAAACAGGAAGAGTCCGCCTCATTACTCTATAAAGCAAACAAAACACAATGATTTTGTTCGAGCATTAGTCAGTATTAACTGTTGGCAGAATTTATGGGCCCACACCCGGTAACTTCAGAGAGTCCAGACAGTGGGCTATCTGCTGTGTTTACTGTTCCAAAGGTACCTTATATGCGAGTAATCCTTGGGTTGTAGGTATTGGCGGATCCATGAGAACACGAACCCCAATTCTCTATTATTTTCCCTATACTCCTCTCAAGAGTATGGGTACACAATGCCAAGTAGCGTTCCATGCATCTGCGCATAGAACAAGTGTAGCTGATTCACGATACCATCCGCTGGCTCAAAAGGATCGTATAGTTTTGGTTGAGACCTAACTTCAGGTTTCTAACATTTTTGGAGAGATTATACGAAACCTCTTACGAAATATGAAAGAGCCTGTAATTCCAAGAGGAATTCAAAGTTTATTTGATGAAAATTTGTTTTTTAAATGGCTGAGATACCCAAAACAGAGCGATCCGCATAAAATGTGGGACCCACATTTTATTATGATGGCTTTGTTTCACTTTGTTTTTGGATGTTTCAGTCATTCCAAACACGATTTTCATCAAATAAACTTTAAATTCCTCTTAAAATGGTATGCTCTGTACTAGATCATAAGTGTTTTCTTGGTATCTCGCAAAAGGTTAAAAGCCCAATTCTCATCTCCACCAATACTGTACCATCCCTTTAAAGGGATAGTACAGTTTTGGAATTCAAAGTTTATTTGATGAAAATCGAGTTTGGAATAACTGAAACATTAAAAAACAAAGAAAAACAAAGCGATCGTTACAAAGTGTGGGTCCCACAATTTATTGGAATCGCTCTTTTTTGATATCTCAGCCATTTCAAAGCCAATTTTCAACAAATAAACATTGAATTCCTCATAAAATTGCATGCTCTTTTATATTTTATATGAGATTTCTCATTATCCCACCTGAAAATGGTAGAAACCGGAAATTAGGTCTCAACCAGAACTGTACGATCCCTTTAAGCATGAAAATTGATGACGAAAGAAAGATCGCATCGTATCTTCCATTTCGTTATATATAAATGCACAAAAGAGTTTCCCATCATAGAGCTATTTCTCACACCTACCCGTTATCCGCCATGAGTTTGAACTAATTACAATACCAATCTTTCATACATTTCCTACTCAACTCCTCGTATATTCCTTTATTAATTTCAACATAATTTTGACAGGATAACAGGATCATCAAAGCGATGCTGTTTCACTTCAAGATCCTGTATGTACAACCTAAATTGGTATGAATATTAAGATTGTAAATTTATTTAGTATAAATATATGAGTAAGTGTGTTAAGTCAATTGATTTTTAATTGTTTCTCTTCTTGGTCTTTATTTTTGTCAACAAAGTTTACCTCTCCAATTGTTTTCTCTGATTTTGGATACGCTAAAAGATTTGCCCATTCCCTTTCCCGTCAATCTTGAGTAATCAAACTTGTACTATCAAAGTGTTCTACAAGCAAAACGGGTATTCCATGGGCGTCACCGGAGGGGGGGGGGGGGGGTGCGTTGGGTGCGGACTCACCCCTCTTCAGACAAAAAAAAAAAAGAAAAGAAAGAAAATCACCACTTCAGTAGGGAAGCGAACTCAACGCCGGAAGCTTTTTTCGTTTTTTTTTTTTTTTTTTTTTTTTTTTTGCACCAGGGACAACAAAATCTTGGGCAAAAACCATTCTCATCCTGGGCTCTGTCAACTCTGATTTTTTACACATCTACGAGTATTCTACAGTGTTTACTATTTATCGACCGTACTGTACATCCGTACGGTACGGAGCACGTACACTTTGGGTGTGCTACTTACAAGTATGTAGGGTCCATGTACAGCACGTTACTTCTGACCAATCCATATTGATAATGCGAGCCCAAGTGCGAGCCTTAGCCTCATAAAAATTTTGTAGGGGCAAGTATAATTATATACTCATCTTGCCCACCTCCCCCCAAGATTCCCGAGACGAGATTTTCTTGCTTTTTTGCCAGAAAAAAAAAAATTACCCCCATTAAAACATTGGAAGGGCAAACATTTTATAATTTTGCCCCCCATAATCAATAAATAGTGAGATGAGAAGATTTTCTTGATTTTTGACAGAAAAAAAAGTTGCCTCCATAAAATGTTCGAGGGGCAAGCGCACCATATCTGCCCCACCCCACATAATCATAATTCCAGTGTGGAAAAGATTTTCTTGCTTTTTTTTTGTTAGAAATCGCCCAAAGTGTGCATCAGATAGCAGGTTGCTGAATTTCAATTCTAAAAAAGCAAAGTCTCTCTCGTGTGGGAGGGGGATACCTCTTCCCACACCTTCCCCCTTTCGGTCTATTTTCCATGACTTAATACACCTATAGATTGACAGATTTACAAATGTTTCATCGAAAGTGCACCAAATCTTTCACTTTACTTAATAAAAAAAAATGGAAAAGTTCCGTCGTTGGGGAAGGGGATATTATCTCCTTTCAATTAACAATTAATCCTTTTCCAATGGCGTAGCCAGGGGGGGGGGGGGGGGGGGGGAGCGCCTTCGTGTGCATGCTTTTTTTTCTGTTTGATCGATTAACAGACAGCGTTCATAATATTCAGTGTAAGAATTAATACGAGAATTTTATTTAAATTACACCATTTTATACGGCAAATCGTTTAATAACGATTTACATCAAAATGAACTGCTACCTTAGTGGGACTGTTTCAAGTCGATAAAAGACGCAAAAACCTGCATCAAATTGCACCATTTACAACATCAAAATGCCAAAAGTTCTAACCGTGGGAGGGGGACAGCCCCTCCCACACCCTAAACCCTCGCTCGCTCCGCTTGCTCGGGCTCGGTCGCGTTCATGACATCGGTGTAAGAATTAGTACAAGAAGTCTATCTAAATGATACCATTCTATAGGCAAATTGTTCATTAACAATTTTCATCAAAATGTACTGCTATACCTTAAACAAGTGGGACTGTCTCAAGTCGATAAAACACGCAAAAACCTGCATCAAATTGAACCATTTACAATATCAAAATGCAAAAAGTTCTCACAGTGGGAGGGGGCACCCTCTTCCTCACCCTCCCCAACCTCTCCTCGCACACTCCGCTCGCTCTTGTTTCGTCGCGTTCATGATTATTCAGTGTAAATATAGGTTTTCCCGGCCAATTTAGCACTTTTGTCAGTCTATTTGATAAAAGGTTCATTCAATTTAGCGAAAATCCTCGTCACTGCACATTCTGTCATTCAAAATTTCAACTTGTTAATTCAATTTTGCATTTCGATCAATGAAATTCGCACATGTGCCTTTCGAATTCCTCAAACGGGCATTCAAATTGGCACGTGCTCTTCAGTCATTCAAATTCGGCAGCACTGGCGGAAAATGGTATTTCAGTTATTCAATTTCGCGTATGGGCAGTCAAATTCCAAACATGTTCATTCAAATTGGCGTAATTTTATTTCTATTTTGAAAAGGTGAGAACCGTGTTTTATACGTATTTAAAGGTGAATTTTCGTTTCATCCACACACTGTTAAGTATATAGCAAAGGTATATTTGACCCTAAATAATTCAAGTTTGTTGTTCTGTAACGCCCCTCTTCTTTCATACATGTTATCAGAACAATACATGCACCAGTACCATAGATTCACTTCACTTTCTTCTGTCCAGTCATGGTAGTATGAGTTAGATACAGGCGTATCTCTCAAGACGACAGGGAAAGAATCATAGAAGAATTTGAGGGTAATAACCTTGACAAATTGATGGCTAGAGCTGATCCAAGAACTTTATTCTTAATGATGATTAACGCAATATAGCACCCACCAAATGAAAATAATGTAACATGCAGATGAAAGAAATAATTACGATGTACACTAAAACCTCCTTCTCCCAATTAATGTCAAAACAAAACAAGATTTATGTATCTGTGAATGAAATAATGCTGTAAAAAACATTTTAAACACATACACATATTTTGAAAGTACTGTTGCAAAGGTGATATCAGAATAAATACGAAAATATGAAATGTTAAGATGCTTGCTAACACTACCTATGATGAATGAAAATAGAAAAAAAAAGAATAAATGCATTAACGTGTCTGCTAAATTGACTGCAGTAAATGCGAAATTGGATGCCCAAGAATGAATTCGAATGAAAGAGCGCAGCGTATACGTGATCACGTGACTATATCATGCTAAATTGAATGATCGATTTGCGAAATGGTGCTTGTAAACGAATTTGAACTGAAAAAGTACTGATTCGAAATGATGTTAAATGTAATTTGAATGCTCCAAAATGAATTGGAATGAAAAGATTATAAAATTGAAATACCGAACATGCCATCTAGGCTAAATTCTACTAAGTTGAATGCACAAAATAATTAGGAATTGAACTGAAAAAAGTGCGAAATTGGCCGGGAAACATATTGATGATACTTTTTCATAGGCATTATTGTTCAACAATAATCTACATCAAAATATACTGTTACCTTAAACAAGTGGGACTGTCTCAAGTCGATAAAACACGCAAAAACCTGCATCAAATTGAACCATTTACAATATCAAAATGCAAAAAGTTCTCACCGTGGGAGGGGGCACCCTCTTCCACACCCTCCCCAACCTCTCCACATCAGATGTCCCTCCTTTGCAATTAAAGATGAATAGGTACATTACCATTGACACAGTATATAACTTTACTCTGTTTTTTGTTTTTGTTGTTGCAATACTGAGTAATTCTTCATGCGAAGTGCCCACTTTATTATGATTTCTCATGCAATGCAATCTGATCTTCATCATTTCCAGTCACTGTTATTACATGTATATTAGTTTATTGTGCTGTATGATTAATTGAGTTTATATCATTATTTGCTTCAATTTATATTTTCGTAATCAATATGTCTCATTAACAGTGGGTGTAGACATTCGTATATAGTCTCATCATCATTGCAAGTCGATAAAACAAGCAAAAACATGTATCAAATTGCACCATTTACAAAATCAAAACGAGAAAAAGTTCTCACCGTGGGAGCCCCTAGCTCCACACCCTCACCCCTCGCTCCCTCCGCTCACTCTTACTTGGTCGCGTTCATGATATTCAGTGTAAATATTAAAACAGGAAGTTTATTTGGATGATACTATTTTATAGGCAAATTGTAAGATAATAATCGACATCAAAATATACTGCTACCTTAAACAAGTGGGACTGTTTCAAGTTGATAAAACAAGCAGAACATGCATCAAATTGCACCATTTACAACATCAATATGCAAAAACTTCTCACCACGGTTGTTGACACCCCCTCCCACACCCGTTCCCCATGCTCATTCTGCTCGCTCTTGCTTGGTCGCGTTCATGATATTCAGTGTAAATATTTAAAACAGGACGTTTATATTGATGACACTATTCTATAGGCAAATTGTTCAATAATAATCGACATCAAAATATACTGCTACCGTAAACAAGTGGGACTGTTTCAAGTCGATAAGACAAGCAAAAGCATGCATCAAATTGCACCATTTACATTTTCATCGTGGGAGGGGGACAACCCCTCCCACACCCTACCCCTTGCTCGCTCTGTTCGCTCGGGCTTTTTCACTTCGCTCCCTCGCATACTAACAGCCCCCCCCCCAAAAAAAAAGGAAAAAGAAAGAAAGAAAGAAAAAAGAAGATTAAATCCTAGCTTCGCCGGTGCCCTTTTCCCCGCTTGGTTTCCCTATAAAAACCTATACAAGTCTGGGGATTGAGAGCTACTTGAATTCCAAATGTCTGTCCAAAAAATCTCGTTACATTTAGTGTCAAAACGCACTCCCCTTGAAAAAAAAAAATGGTGACGCCCCTGTATTCCCGAAACGAATTGTATCTTAGTAATTGTTTGCTCATTTTCACGTGTTAAATTGCGTCATATTCTTTTGGTCTCTTAGGCTAAGGAAGAGGTACACTCCTTAAAAATAAATGAATAATTTCTCTGTAAAACTGTTCTGAGAGATTGAATTTATATAGCGGCTCATGGTCTGGGACGCGAGGGGGGGGGGGGAAGGGTACAGCATTTTACAAACCGTACTAACTGCGAGTTATAGATCTGTAATGTGTGGATCTATAGTACCAAAAAACGGGGTGAAATTAGTTTTGTTCTTGCAATGGGAGACTTCATTTGAAAATAATAAAAACGACTGATGGAACTTGCCTGCTGTGATAAAGGTTCCCCGCCAGCAGGGAATAGTCAGTTAGACTGGACTTTGTACCAAAAAGCAAAGGGCAAAGTCTAAGATGCTAAAATAAATCTGGAACAACGGCATATAGCCTGGCAAAAGAAAAACCTATTAGCTGTTGTTGATGAAAAGTAGCGGAGACAAGGTCTAGTTGTTACGAGGGTAAAATTGTTCTATGATCAGTTTCTCAAAATCTAAACAAGCATGACAAGAGACGGCAATACAAGCTATATCACATCGGAACATATTATACATGTGTCCAGTGATCTCCGTGTGCGAAATCTGATCATGCTTGAACGTGGTATGAAGAAGTTAGGCCTCAAAAACACCTTTTCGCCTCTCTGAGTAAAAAACAAAACAAAACAAAACAAAAAACCAAAGAAACGAACAAAAAGAGCCCCTTTTAGATATTAGATATTGTTTTATTCACCAAAGGCCTGGCCATTCATCTCCCATTAATGATGTGGGTGAAAGAAGTGCATGTGATGTGAGTGTCGTTTTGCGGGAGTAGCACCGTCGATGTTTGAGTGTTTAATGAGCACACGTTTTTGAAGTTAAAGAATATGTTTATGTACGGGTTCATGTTGGTACATTGTAACAACTTGTCCCATCTGTTGAATATCATTGAGGTGTAACAACTCCCCCCTTTATATTCAATTTATTTAGGCTTTGTTACCTACAAGAATTGATTTTTATAATGTCACGTGGTTTTTCCTATCATAAGCTTATGTGCGGACATAAGCATATTCAGATATTAAAAGCTATACATACACGCTCCAATCACTGAAATCAAGGACTCGCCTGTGAGCCTTTAACTATGTGAAAAAAAGAACTGTTATGTAGCATAATTTACAGTAGTATCGCTTTTCATTGATTAATTTCATTTACTTTAAAGATAAGTAAGCTTCCACTGTAGTGAACCGTAAAGACGATTATCCTGTTTATGTACAAATAATGTTAATGCGAATCTCATTTTTCATTTCATTTATTTTCACTTAATAAAACATGCATACATAAAAATATGATAATAGTATGACAGGTATAACATGAAAAAGTGACAAAACAAACAAACAAGCAAACAAACTACAACCAAAGTTATCAAGTGAAGGGGTTAATGAGAAGGCGCTTGGCTTTATCTAAAACTAACCCCGGGAAAGTAAATACAGTGTATTTCTTCTTTCTACAAACTATAACCAGTACAAACTGACAAAAAAAGTCGGCACACGCGCGCACATTCGCATACATACACACATACACAAACAAAACATACACAAGCACACTAACAATACACAAGATGCCGTTTGCACAAACACACCCCTGTTTTGCTACTCTACTATGGTTTGAGAATGATATTGGGTAATTCCAAAATACTTTTCAAGTAAAATACGCTTGAAAGCTTTCTTAAAACTTTTTACTGTCTTCTTACATTTCACATCAGAGTGTATAGAATTCCAGATTTGCGGGCCTTGAAAAATACTGACTTTTTGTAAGAGGATGTACGAATCAGAGGCAAGTAAAAATTTTTACAATTTTTTGTGTCATAATTATGATTATCTTTGTTTAATTCAAAATACCCCGGTCGTGATACAGGTAGAATATCATTGTAACATGAGAACATGTTTATTGCACTCTGTAATAAATACATATCATACACAGTTAAAATAGACAAAGAAGAAAATATTGGCAAAGAATTAGACGCCCTATACGGTGAATGCGAGACTATTCTAATAGCTCGCTTTTGTAATTTAAACAGTCTCTGCATATCATTCTCACTAGATTTCTCCCACGCTAAAATACAATGATTCAAATGTCGTAAAATAAGGGTGTTATACAAAAATAGTAACAAAGATCTGGAGTAGGACCGTAGTCGGTTTAAGATCCCGATACTTTGTGATATTTTGTTACAAATGACACCAGTGTGTTCCTTCCATGACAGGCAGTCATCAATTTCAACCCCAAGAAATTTTACACGAGAGGCACGTAATATTCTATTTTCATTAATATGAATCACAATATCATCTTTATTTATAAGCTTATTTGAATACACATTATAATTAGTTTTATCTATATTCACTGCCTACTTATTTACTTGCAACCATTCTATAAGTTTACTTATCTCATAATTAAATGTATATTGTAAAACATCAGAATTACAGTTGGACAGGAATACACTTGTGTCATCAGCAAACTGAATAAATTCAAGCTTGTCTGAAAAATTGCACATATAATCATTTACATATAACATGAATAATAATGGCCCAAGGATAGAACCCTGGGGTACTCCACACATTACACTGTTAGAAAAAAATCAACAAGGTTGTTTAAAATTTTAAACAACCACAAGTTAACCGGTGAATCGCTCAACTGTTGTTTAAAAATTAAACAACACGTAGTTGTTTAAACTTTTAACCCTTTGTTGTTTAAAAATTCTAAACAACTGTTGTTTAAAAGAAATTTAAACAACTGGGTTGTTTAACAAAGTTGTTTAAAAAATTAAACAACTGTTGTTTAAAAGTCATTTTATACAACTGGGTTGTTTAAAAAAAGTTGTTTAAAAGTCTAAACAACTGTTGTTTAAATGTAATTTTATACAACTGAGTTGTTTAAAAAAAGTTGTTTAAAACTCTAAACAACTGTTGTTTAAAAGTCATTTTATACAACCGGGTTGTTTAAAAGTAATTTTATACAACTAGGTTGTTTAAAGCAAATATTAAATATTCATGTTTAGAATTTAAACAGTTCTTAATCCCATATTACTGTACAACTCACTTGTATATAAGCACAATAACACAAATGTTTATCTTTTTGGCCAATTATATATTTCAGCACATTTTCACTGTTTATATCACTGACAGCGTATCATTAGAAAACCTTCAATCGGTCAATCTGTCCATCGATGTGCAAACTTATTACAAATAACAAATTGAGCCAATCAAGAACTGTCTCATCCATTTTCAGAATATATACAGAGTAATAATTCTTTTTATACAGTTAACCTTTGATAAGTCGAAGTTCTCGAGAACCGAGAAAAATGTGTCGACTTGCGCGGATTTAGTAAAAATATGCAGTTTGACTGCAGAGGAAAAATCACGAGCTTTTGTTATGCTTGAGTTAAGTGATTTCCCAGCTGAATTGACCTCGACTCATCTAAAGCTTAGTGTATTGTCACATGTACATTTTGATTCCACTTACATACAAATGGGGCGCTTAACGCCGTAAAAATCAAATTTCACAATATTTCAACTAAACTGCAATGGCAAATTGAATTTGAAACATGCAATAATTAAAGAATGAATTATTATGCATAACATGGATGTGTTCAGCTTGAGATTATCTATACCTGTGCCACATTGAATATTTTGTTGCTTCATTTCTCATATTGTGTGGGTGCATGGGGACCATCAGTTGTCCTCAGATGGGTCCAAAAGGGCTAACTGAATGAACAGTACACAGAGAATGTAATTTTTCAGAATGCTTTTACAGTCCAATGCACACCTTACAGACACATTATCCAGTTTTATAGTGATCATACCCTGACAAGACAAGATAAATCTTGAATGAGTCTTATTTCCTGGAATAATCATCTGATTTTCTTTGAACCACTGACTTTGTTCTTGAAGTGTTTGTCACTATAACATGCACTTGGAAATCTCATAAGCGAAGCATACGGGAATGGCCTCTAAGGATTTGCTTTTCTGTCCCAATACTGTACTTTGTTGCCCCACTAAGAAAATATTACTGAAGGTATTGCACTACACAGCTTCTCTATTAACTAGATCATTTTTAACAATGTTCAATTTGCTGTAACAACATTTTGAATCATTTCAGTTGCAATGCTTTTGGGGAACATCTGCAATAGTAAGTCAGGGGTTATTAGATTATATTTCCTTGACAGTACAATGATGACTGTAAATATACTGCAGATGGAGAAACCATTCACATTAAGAAATAAGTTTTATCTCTTGTGAAAATTCTACTCCATACCTATATCCAGCATATCTGAACAGACCAAATAACATATACAGCACTTTGTAATTATAATGAAACTTACTCCTGTTTAGTCATACCTGCTACCATGAACACATACAATTTTTTTTTCATAACTGTTATGTGCCAAGTACAGCACATCTGTCCAGCAAAGATCATCTCTGTCACTCCTGTGATAGAGATAGCAGTAATGAAAATTACTCTATATACAATGAAATAAATTCATAATGGAAATATACATTCTACAAAACAGTTCATCTTGAATTTTATGAAGGCAACATTCAGTACAGAGTGTCACCTCCATTATGCTCAACAGATATGAGGTTTTAATTTCACAATTGCTATATTTCTGAAAATTGACTGTCATGCTTCAGTATAAACCTGTGAAGATCTTGCCCAATATTTCATTAAGTCACTACTATGCAAAATACTCTTTTTAATTCATTTCTAGCCCATTTTTATCACAAGTTTTCAAGGGCCAACATTACCCACTAATAGAACAATCTTCTCATGACCTTTGATCTTTCCATGTGACATGTACAATGTATCCATTACTTATTGAGTTATAAACAAATAAAACATAGATACCAAACCTTTGCTTTGACGAATGACCTAAAAGTCAACTTTGTCAATTAAACTTCTGATGACCATGAAAATCTCATTCTACGCATCTAATCTTCCTGATTTGAAGAGTTCAGGTATGTCCTGATCTCTCTCACAGAATTGGACGTCACTTTACCAGGCATTTTGTACACAACTGTCTCCAAGAACTGCCAGGCAGCAAAACATTGAGCCTGGTACTCTACATCTAGGACATAATGCACTTTGAATGCACAGTCCACAGCCTTTGTCAAAGTTGGAAACAAGAATCCCTGTCTCTCTACAATAGGGAGTTTTCGCACGACGCGGCCTGGAGTTAAGCGTGTCATGTGCGAAATTTGCTTCTGCACATGGTCAAATCCGAGGAACGTCCTGTCCGGGGGAAAACGAGTACGGTACTTGGCCAAAATAGCGTTCTGTCCCGATGCTGGGCAGGAGTGAGCCAGCCAATCAGCCAACCAATCAGCGATCTTGTCCCCACGCCTCCGTCCTGCACAGGAAAGCGAAACTGCATAGATATGGGGACGGGAGTCAGAGTACAGGGACTGTCACAAGTGATCGCTTCCTCGTATTCTCGGTCTTCGTGTCGTGTAGCCAAAACTTCCTAATGACAAAGGTTTGCAGTGGCTTCTTCCAGGATCCTCCCATCAGCAAGATGAAGGGCTGTGGTCTCTGCTTCCTGTCAATTTGTCCAATGTAGAAAGCCAAGTCTGTGCCCTCCTGTAAAATGAAATGGAATTGGAAAAGAAACATGCATAACTATACATCTCGATAAAATCTTGAAATAATCTACGCAGAAGTGTTGGGTTGAGGCATTGGTATAATGAGGTCCATCAGAACAGATATATTTCCCACACCTCTCCAATGTTCAAGGTAGAGTTCATAATAAAGTGCCTGGCCAAATTCTGCAACATTTCATTTGCAAACATATACCCTAAATTGGGTATTTTATGTAGTATATAACATCCATGTATTACATTTTCTATTCTTGCAAGGGCTAACCATGACCTGGCTGAATGAATTTTCAACTGTGTGGCCTATGGGAACTTCTGAAAGGCAATTAATTTTATTGCTGGCAAGCCCAGGCAAAAAGTATTATCAAACAAAAACTACTTCTGAATTGCATTTCATTACTTTGGCCATGGGTAAGTTACTCTTTCCAATACTAGTAGTATAGCAATTTTGTCCACTTACATTGTAGGAACATGAAGGAGTAATGCGAGGTCTTTTTCCTTTTTGGTATGGGGGGGGGGGGGGGGGGAGAGACACCCTGTATCACATTGGATGTATATGAGTGGTACGTGATATATTTCCAGCATCTTGCTGAATATAATGATACCATAGGTCAAGTGCAATATTTATTGACGAATGGAATATTCCTTAATGGCGACATTTGGGACCAATTTTGCATTTCATGCGAATTTTTTCCCTTTTATCAAAATGAAAAGGACATATTGATATTGGACAAGTGTGTAATTGAGCAGTCAGGCACAAAATAAAGTAGATATGTATGTTGACTATGTAATATAGATTTTTTTTTTCATTAAAAAAAATATTGTGATTCACAGCATACATTAGCAACATAGTAATTTGCATAAATATGTAGAATCCATGGACTAAACTAACAAATGAAACAGCATAAAAATGGGAATTTCTGTAACTATGGACCACAGCTTGATATTTTTATATTTTTGTATTGCAATGTCAAAGTCCATCTCATCATTTTAATAAGAGGGCAACACATCACTTGTTTTGGAAGATTAGCCTCCGAACAGTTAGGTACTTACAGGTTGAAAGTCGTAGAATAACTCCCAAACACTCCTGAAAGGAGGCAGCATGCTGAATGCAAGCGTCTCTTTTTCCTCTGTGGAGCAAAATGTATGACACAGGGGGAGTATTTTTAATGATAAGTACAAATATACCCTTTAAAAATATTAACACAATCAAGGCTGTTAAAGAGAAATGCTGACAAGTATCAGCTCATATTCAGATGCTGGCTTATGTACTTATATTGTACTTGATTGCAGCCGGGATTACTAACTGTGGGGGGGGGGGGGGGGGGGCTATTTTAAAGTTTTTTGGAGGGTATTGTAGAAAATAATACACATTTTGAATGAGGGACTAATTCTGGCAACGGCATTTACTACCAAGACGGGCAAGTAATTGTGGATGAGTAGAGCCAAACTTGCAAGGCCAAGCATTAGAATTATTATGCTGTAATAATCATCATGCTATTCTACAAAGCAGAAATCAGAGTTACCATGAACTTGGATGAAAGAAAGTTGAATAGTGTTGACAGCCAGTGCCTTAATAAGAATAATCTTGCACTACTGTTAAGTGCTTAACAAAGACTATTGCAATACGAATGACATTTGGGCTTTTGCAGGAGGTTCATGTCATATTCTGGCATTGCATAAAGCAAGATCAGCTAATATGCATATATCTTAATTAGATTAGCAAGAGCAAGGGATGTTCAAGGTCCAGTGATTTTTATTCCAAGTAGTAGGAAAAAGAATGCAAAAACTTTAATAGTTCATAAAAGACTTCTCTGTTAATGTTATCCTATAATGACAAAAGCTTGATTATCATGTGAGTTGATCAGGCAGTGGAGAAGAAAAGGGGAATGGTAGATGAAGGAGGCAAGGACAAACCGTCCAGAAGTTTCAGTGTACTACTGTGGCCGTGGGGTGCTATAATGTGAGAGAGGGGCAGGAGACAGCCTCTCCCAAATAATTGTCCAAGCTGTAGTTACAGTCATTAAAGCTGCACTACCGCATGTGATACAAGGAGCGAAAGAAGCTTGTATGAGCACAATTAAAGATGTTCTGAATCCACATGTCATCTCTTGAGGATTCAGTTCCAGCAGGACGAGGTCCAACATGAGCTAAGGAGGGACAATCTCTGCCTGACTGGCCTGCCAGAGGGGGCTGAGGAGACAGAGGAAGAGCTTACTGAGGGCGAGTCAAATGTTGCCAAGGAAGTTGGCTTAGACATTTGGAAAGAGGACATCTCATCTTCATGATCTTGTCATCATCGTGGGGAAAAGGCAAGAAGGAAAGAGCAGGCAGATCAAAGTCCACTTTATTGCAAACAAAAGGAACAAACTGTATTCTGGGCATTCTAGTCTGAAAGGAAAAGAGAACATGAAAAGTGTGTACATCAATGAAGATCTAAAGGCATGCAATGTGTCACTCGATCAGTGCATGATAAATGCCAAGGAAGCTCCTGATGTCAAATCGGCAACAAAACCAAATACGGGAACATGACATGCAAGTTGAATGATGGACAAAGCAGAGTCATCAAGAGCCCGGATGATCTCTTTGATATTGGCTTTGAAATTACAGATCCACTTCAGTTTTTGCAGGTTTTTGCAAAAGTCTTAGAAATTAATTAACAAGCATTGAATGAATTTTTCGGTGTAACAATTTTTTTTTTTTAATAGTCATGTACATACTGTAAGTATTTTGTTAATGTTGTTAATAAATTCACCTCAACTCAAATGCAAAAAAGGAAAGGGTGGTACTGGGGCTGTAGATTAGAATCTCTACACAGAGCAATACTATTTAAAATGTACCTTGGGAAAGGCCATCGGTGTCACCCATGTGACGAATAAGCAGCATTTGCTACGATGGACATCTTGATTCCCCATACTAGAGTACTTTGTCAGCATACATGGCCATGCTGCAAACATCCTGTCTTCAGCCATGATCTCCTGGCTGAAGTCTTGCTTGATCTGTACAAATTAGGGAACAAGATTGCATTTGTAATCATATTAAGGGTGGCCCAGAAAGAATGCTATAAACCACATGGAAACAAATATAATACTCAAGTTCATAACAAAAACATAAATGATGGAGTGAATTATGCATGATCATTAGCTTCTGCAAAAATGTTCATTCTATAAACATTTTTCTCACAAGTTTGTGTGAATTTGCACAATCTGCTTCGTTTGGCATGGAAATCTTGACAGACTGAGAAGAAAGCTCCTAATCTTTGCACAGAAACTTATTCGAAAGTGACAAAAGTGCCAAAATTTGGTTCCAAACCACCTACCTACACGAAACAAATAGAACTCTACTATTAAAGGTGGTATATTATTACTACAGGCATTAAGTTTACGTGTGGTGCATAGACTATATTGTGCGTTAAACACCACAATCTGTTTTCTGTCTTTATCTTCATTTTCTATAGGGGTTCTAGGCCTTTTTTTTCTACTGGAAGCCTACGTAGACCTTAATTCATCGAGCATCATTGATGGCAATGATGCTCAGTAAAGAATGAATTGCTCGAGCAAAAGTAGCAGAACTTAACTTGCACTTTAGTATTGGATTTTAGGGGGTTCATTATGTTTACAGTAGATTTTGGTTGTACGGTTGGACCTACTACTCATCGACCGCCTAATGTTTATTTGCTTGATAAGAATATTTAACACTGAAATTCATGAAAAAAACTTGACCTACGTGATTGAGAAAATCCAGAGCTAGGCTATCAAATGCCTTTGTTCCCTTTTCGATTCGAAGTTTCAGTGCAAAAATATCGCCGTCGAACTTGCGTGGCCTCGTTTCAGCTCCCCGCGGTAACGCTCCTTATTGAGATCGACCGCTGTTTTTGCATTGACAATGCACGCAAACCACGTCGTATTGAACACCGTGTTGTACGAAGCTTTTTAGAAACTTCCATAGACATTACATTATGATTCGGTGAAAATATTCATTCTAAATTTTGTCCTTGATTAAAACCATTAACTTTGTTAATGAACGGTGAATTTTCGCGTTTTCCCACACCATCCTGATCAACAGTCAAAGCCAATCCATTTTTATATGCTTTGCGTGCAGTGAAGTGCGTACTAAGCGTTCAGTGCGCCAATTAATACACGGTCGGTTTATTACATACAAGAGGGTGGTCGATGTAGTAGGGCTATCATACAGCCGACCATAAGTTCTAAATTACGAGGTAGGAAATGATCGAGACAGGTCATTGTGTAATTGAACTTTAAGCACTAGCACAGCAGTCTAAAATATAGGCCCTAGGGGCCTAGCCCTTGACTAGGCCCCAGCATTGCCTAGCTAGGCCCTAACCGTCACGTTAGACCCTATGCCATGTTAAACTAACTTAAGTAGATTTCTACATCGAACTCGGACACTGCGCCTATAATTGTGCATGATGTGATACGGTGCCAGCTGCTGTTACTGTTCAGATAGAACTATTCTATTTCTACCTATGCTACAACGAATAGGCTACTGTACTGACTACAAGTAAAGTACTGTGTCAACAATGGGAATATTCCGTACGCTGATTTAGATGATTAGTTTTTGTAAAAGAAAGTCGTATTTTATGTGAAGTTTTGAAAATGTATGTAAGGATTGAATTATGCAAGTGTTTATACAAGCATGAACACGAATTGGTTGAAAAACATAATGTACGTAGGAAACCTACCGGTACAGACGACCTAACTTAAACATTACAGTTTCTAAGTACGTTACATGCATGAAGGCGAGGCGTAGCGCAGCCCGGCCAAGAACCCAAAGCGTGAGCCGTGACTAGCTTCATACATCATGCAAATTACAGATCTAGATGGGCATGAAGCGATGTAACAATCAGTTAAATAAATAAATACCTTGGAATGACTGGCAAAGTTCTTCTGTAGCTAGACCCCATTTGCTGATAATGTTCGTGACTCCATATACTAGTAGCTGCATTGCAGTCATCGTCACCGCCGTCCATCAGGATGAATAGCCGCGCTACAGTATAGCTATACATACGTACATAAACGTGTGATGTACGTGTACGTACGTGTTAGTGTGTGTGTGAGGCGCGGTGGCCGCCCGGCGGCGTTTTTTTTTAAGACGGCACAGATTGGGGCATGGCGCGTGTTAAACCTATGGGAAAAACGTTGGGTTAGGGTTTTTGGTTATGGTTAGGGTTATGGTTAGGGTTAGGGTTGGGGTTAGGGTTAGGGTTAGGGTTAGGGTTAGGGTTTGATGGTTAGGGTTAGGATTAGGATTAGGGTTAGGTTTAGGGATAGGGTCCCCGATAGATTTTTAGTTTCCCCAATCTGTGCCGTCTAAAAAAAACACGCGGTACCCGCGGCGGCGATCGATTGCGACGAAGGATACATGCAGGCCCGCTGATTGGTTCATGACTATCACATGACTTTTGCCCATCAATTTCTAAACAACGATGTTTAATTGTTTGGACAATCATTCCGAATTGTTTTTAAACAACCGCTGTTTAAGGCATTCAAGCTCCAATTTTCTATATTTAAACAACATTGTTTAGAATTTTAAACAACAATATTTTAAACAACGAAATTTTACACAGCGTTCTAACAGTGTACGGTTTTCTGCTGAGATTGTGTATCATTTAATTGAACATATTGCTTTCTGTTACTTAGATAACTTGCAAACTATTGTAATAAAACACCACGAATTCCATAATTAGATAATTTTTGTATCAGTATGGTAAGGTCCATTGTGTCAAAGGCCATACTTAAATCAATAAATAGGCCAACCATTATTTCTTTCCTATCAAAAACATCAACAACCTTATGTATAAATTCCAATAAAGCATGGGGCGTGGAATGCCCACTTCTGAAACCATATTGATGTGGTGATATTATACTGCATTCATTTAAAAAAAATTATACAATCTGTTGTACACACATTAATTTTCTCTAAAACCTTGGAGAAAACAGGCAATATTGAAATGGGTCGATAATTAGAAACATCATCTTTGTTCCCTTTTTTATAAACAGGCACTAACCTATAGCAACTTTTAATTTGTCTGGAACAACACCAGTAGATATAGACAAGTTGAATATTTCACTCAGTGGATAACAAATTACATGTATTACTCTTTTAATCATATCAGCTTGTATCTCATCAAATCCAGAACTCTTACCATTTTTCAAACATGTTACGATCTCAATGAATTCTTTTGGAGCAATGGGTGGAAAGATCATTCAGTAACAGATTTGTTTTTAAATCATTCTTTTGCTCAAACTGTGATGAAAGAGTAAAACCGATATCAGTGAAATATTCGTTGACAACATTGCAAATATTATCAGTTGATTGCACTGGATGATCATTCTACATTATCTTGGTAGGATGGGTACAATGACAATCCTTTTTGTGTAATAATTCGTTTATAGCTTACCATGTTTTTTTCATATTTCCATCTGCGCCTCATCCACCAATGTTTTAATGTGTAGTATCCCATCCGAAAAAAATACACCATGGCCAGAATTCATGAAGGTGGTACAAATGACACCATGGTTTAAACCATGGACAAAAACCATGGAGCGCCAAGTGTCGCACGGAATATTTCGTTACGAAATCAGTCATTTCGTCGATGAAATGATTATTTTGTAACGAAATGACATTTTGTAACTAAATGAACATTTCGTCCACGAAATTATAATTTCGTTAACGAAACGGTCATTTTGTCGACGAAATATTCCGTGCGAATATAAAATATAAAATTTTAATTTCGCGAGTGTAGTCTGCGCAGCAAGCTCCATTGTAAATTTCAGGACCTGAATAAAACGGTACACACACACACACACACACACATATATATATATATATATATAGAAGACATAGACATTGTATCTTTTGCGTATTTTTTGTTAATTTTCTATTATATATTTTTTTCAGGTTTTTCATACTTTCAATTAGTCTTGTCGCTGCTTTACACAACGACATCATACAGATGTCCTATCTGCCTATGGCTATACATAATAATGTATGGAGACACTGAATATCTCGAGCAAACATGGCTGTGCACTGTCTTGCCTGCTCTCAGGGAATTACCATCAGGAATGGCAAATATAAGCACTTGCATCACTGAAAGACTATGATAATGGTTGGAAAGCGCATATCATAAGAGGCCTGAGACACATTCATGTCACTATGTACGCATTTCACCTGTCTTATGACGGAAAGGCGCGCAGAATAAAGATATGAAAGAGTGAATAAATGGGCATGCTTTTTCCGACAGCAAGCCAAGGAAAGCGCCAGTGGCTCCTGGGAAGAAAACAGTGTGGCAGCATTTAAAACTGACTCTGAACTTCGATGCAATTCTCTTCTCATGACAGCAGTTTGCTTCTTATCATTGCTATTCGAAAGACACACAAATCGCACTGCACAGTAATAAAAATGAAGGAAGTTTACGTACGTTTTAAAATATCCAGCATCGATCCCGAAGAAGAAGACACACTCAAAATCACAGGTGAGATTTCCTGATAGTAATCGCCATGTTGTATTTTTGCGAGGTACAAAGACGAAACAGCAATTTTAAATTCTTATTTCCGTGAACCTAAATAATAAGGTGCATGTGTTCAACCGACCCACCTTGTGGAAATGCTAATCCGACATCCCGAAACGAGGATAGGCCATGGGGTGAGCTGGTTTTTTCGCTTGTTTCGTTCCGACAACTGCGGCACTAAAATTTCTCCACAGCTACGTGTAAACAAATAACCAAAAAGGCTACAGGAAAAAGTTCGACACAAACCCTCCTGTAGTATTTTGGTAATTTAGGGGGAAACAGTGAACTTTTTTGTCACTGAGGAGCTGAATATGTACACTTTGCCGTGTACGATATTCATTCGCGAACGATCATGTGATGTATGTTATCCAATCCGAATCGAGAATTATCGTTGACGAGTCAAAATGGCCGCCCCCTGTGAGCCTGTCGATGCGTCTACGTCGTCTGCTCTGCCGAAACTTTTAAGATGCGTTATTATGCATGTAACATCGATGAAGTTTGAAAATTTCACGGCCATGACAAACCTAAGATAGACGAAACCTATTTTGTGTGCCAAAAAGTGGATCAAATTCCGTGGGGGAGACCGTGAAATCGCAGACCAGAACGAAGTGATTCAGCTCTGCTGCTCGGGGGACTGACTGCAACCTACGTAGGATTGTACAGGTTAGTTTACGTGCGTAGAGTCGTAGCAGTCGACACTGCAGTGCAGTCTCTCTCATGTTATATGCGTAATGTTAATGACCATGATGACTACAAGTACAACGTTAGCTATGTTATGAACGTTGCTTGTGTATGTTATAATGGGCGCTAATGCAGTAGCTTAGCCATTAGCGTGTCTGTTACATTTTAGATAAATTATCTTGAATTTCACCTTGGCATGGCATAGCGCCGTTTATAATGTAGCCTAGATGTAATTTTACATGTTGTTCTATACAGCCCAGGTTAGGTTGATGTGGCTGATCGGTGATATTGTTTTGTAAAAATCTTGACACACAGGACTGGATAGAGTGGATTGAAAAAGGTCTAAACTGCATGTAAATTTATATTTTCATAATCGTGGCCATGGAGTATTAATATTAAAAATCCATCCTGTTTCTCTCACCCCGAAATTGGCGAATCCCCCCTCAAAACACACATTTAGCATCTCATTAAATTAACTTATTAATATTTGATATAAATAGGTCTAAAAAACCAACAATGACAAGAACATAATTTCAACAATTAAACTCCCTAAAATGTATGATTGCCATTATGTTGTGCCAAACTATAAAGCAGTGGGTGGTGGCAATAGTGAAAGGCCAAGGATTACTAGTATTAATGATGATAAGGCAGTTGTATTCATAATTATGATAATTGATATTGCATGTGATCAGGTGCTGAAAGCTGTAGATGTAATTTAAAATCAGTAATTGGACTGCAAGTACAAGTTGAAGTAGTTGTCTGATGATGACAATGATCATGAGGTGTTAATGATTACCTGGCATAGTACTAGGGCCTATTGGTAATTACAAGATTCAAATATTGGCAGTCAATAGTCTACCGTACATTTAATGATATATTGAGTGTAATGTTCAACCCCTCCCTCTAGCGTTTGGCCTTTTTTTCCCCCTAACAAAATCCAACGGCTAATCATTGCTGTTCATTTCTCCATTGTATTGAATAGGATTCCATGAAACGTGCTACAAGAGGTTTATAGATAGCAGACGCCTGAATCTCGCTAGGAAACGAAAGCTGAAGGAGGAGCCTGGTCCGTCAGCAGGAGCATCTGTTTCCTCCCCTAAGATGCTCACATCAAGATCAAGATTTTCTTCTGGAAGCTCTTCAGGTTCTGCTGTGTTGCCTGTATGCATCATTTGCAACAGAGTCAACCTGCTCATTACTTGCCAAGGGAAATAGGTTAATATGATTGATATTGAAGCATGAAAACATTGTCATGTTACTATAAGTTGTCCTTGATAAAATGGAGCAATATATATACACCACTGAAACATTCACACACATACACAAAGAACTTCAGTGCAAAGTTCAGAAACAACAGAATGTACTGTATATGCACCAGTTCTTTGGTCAATGTGATTGATATTCAAGAATTGACATCTTACCAAAGTTGTGCGTGATAAAATGTCTTTGTAATACAGATTGCTTCCTGTATTTTGAATGCCAATGTTTATGCAACATGTTTTGACTCCTTGCCTCAGTATGTGATTGTTCGCCCTTTAGCAAACATTTCTGCCCACTATTATGATTTGATTAGGGTTGAATTATTCTAAGAACAAAGATGTTTTCCTAAGTGTGGTTTTTTTTCATAAAACTGAATGACTACAATTAAAATTTGTTTCTCCCACTCTGGGAAAAAGAATATGTAAATATTATTAATACTGAAACAGAATGTTCATGTAGAAAGGTCAGTACAATGTAGGTGTGAGTACAAAATCAGTTTGCTAAAACTAATACACACCAGCCAAATGAAAATTGTGCATAAGTTTAGTCAGGTTTGCACAGATCCTCTGATATTGGAAGTTAATTGCAATGTTATCATAATTTTTAATGCCAAACCTGTTTTATTCTCTCCAAGATTTTCAGGTACACATTGCCTCCAATACAGAATCCAACAGTTTTCACTCATGAATGGGTAAACTATAATTTTGCCTTTATTTTATATATTGGCATTTTTCAAAACTTTTACACCCTTTCAAGGATATTTGGACCATGGAATGTTTCAGGAAATTTATTAAAACTAGAAAATTTGACTGATTATCATTTTGAGCTATCTTACATGAAAGGAGGTAGTGTCCCACCATGCTGTAACCTAATGATAGCAATGAAAACTTCAAGAAATTTTATGAAGATTAAATTTTCTAAAGTACTGTATAATATTTCATGAACAACGTGATTGCTATGTGATCTAAGTATATTAAAGCTTCTTAAGAAGAAGAAGAAGAAGAAAAGAAAAACATGTTTACTGATAAACAATATGATCTGTTTAATAGTAATGTCTCATGTGTGTAAATGAGTTTGTATGTGTGCGTGTGAGTGTATATAATATGTCAGCGTTTTTATGCACCTGTGTATGTGTAATGCACTGATCAATACATGTATTATATCATTGTGTGTGTTCATGTTTATGATCATCTTTTTTATGATGCTGATGTGATAAATGGCCAAGGCATGTAGAATAATATTTTAATACACTTGGGTATATTGAATCTTCATAACTATGTGTGTGCGTATGTGTGTGTGCATGTGAGGGTGTGTGTGTGTGTGTACAATAAGATTCTCCCACATGCACGCGGACACACACACAAACAAACGCACTGAATTTTTTCCTTTTTTTTTTGCCTTGAATGATTAGTCATTTGATTAATAACATGTCTTTGAACAGAATATAAGGCATTTGCCTTGACCTCTGAGGGTCAGTCAGTGCTCTCTCTCTTATGGTCTCGAACCACTTTGCTCTTGTCTTCCTTTGCATAGCCAGCATCAGGAAAAGCTGAAACATGAGATATAATGCAACTATTAAACCAAAACTTCACTTTTTTTTCTAGGTATATGGCTAAAAACAGTGCTTTACAAATGTGTATACACTGTATGTATTTCAGCTTAGAAACACCATGGGAACTATACTGCGGCTAGCATCCCCATACGCATAACTGCGGCCAGCAGCCCCATACACATAGCGTCATGGGGCTGTGAACTGTAGCATACAGGATCATGACGGAAGTTTTATCGCGGACAAATATCAACTTAAAATCGGGAAAAAATCTTCAATTTGAAGACTTATTAATAAATTTGAAGTATTGATAACAGAGTTCGTGCAAGGGTTGCTTCTGCAAATAGTTCCTTTCTGTTCAAATTGATGACTAAATGTGACTCGGTCGAGAGGAAACTGGGAGAACTACACTGAATTGACGGCCAGCGCATGCACACACAGACATTAATATCCAGTCAATGGATTCGAAATTTGTGCGCAGTGATGTGTGCGCCTGCGCTGACCGTCAATTCAGCGTAGTTCTCCCAGTTTCCTCTCGACCGAGTCACATTTAGTCATCAATTTGAACAGAAAGGAACTATTTGCAGAAGCAAACCTTGCACGAACTCTGTTATCAATACTTCAAATTTACCAATAAGTCTTCAAATTGAAGATTTTTTCCCGATTTTAAGTTGATATTTGTCCGCGATAAAACTTCCGTCATGATCCTGTATGCTACAGTTCACAGCCCCATTACGATATGTGTATTGGGCTGCTGGTCGCAGTTTATAAAATATGGATTTTCGCAAAAACTACAGGATATTTCGAGGAGAACTTTTTACAGTATATTTAGGATGTACAAAACATCACATTTCCGCATTCAGAAAGTAGTGCCAGTGTTGCTGGAACGAAACCCATTTTCTAAGCCTCTTTTTCAGCTTCACCCCATGGCCTAGGAGCGGTGCAGGGCCAACGCGGGTAAAATTGTGTACGGGAACGCCGTAGCAGTTCGCACACACTGCCGAGACTGAGTGAAAACGAACTTCCTGTGCATTGCTCTAAAATTACCTTGCTTCGATGTCAGTCCGTTGAGCTGCAGGCAACCTCTTGCGCGAGAATATGCATGTCGGTATGCATGTCCCCCGCAAGAACAGTCGGGAAGATGTGCGCGCTGACTCACATTGATGCAAGGTCTATACGAAGAAGGGCAGACGTGGCTTTTTGGAGGTCGATTCGCGCTCATAACTATGACACGGTAATTTCCCACCGAGAAATAGATTGGCTTTGATGAATAGAGTTTGATTATAGTATACAAATGAATGTTGGTTTGGTGTGATTTTTCTTTCTTTTTGTGCACGAATCAATCGCAGGAGCATAAATCCCATAAAAAGGAAATAAGGTAAGGTCTCATGATAAGCCTACCGCCAAGGTTTCCCACAAATCTTCACTAAATTTAAATGACACTTTGACAAAAGATTTAGAAGAAAAAAATCACGTCTTCATCGTATCAAACTTTTGTACTGTTGCAATATCCTACTAATAATGACTTGTGAAGAAGATAATTATGATATCTTATGATGATTTGATAGTTGCGATATCTTATGATGATTTCGTAGTAGTGGGTCGATGACATCATGACCTTTGCTAGCTTGTGCGTCATAGTTGTTGCAACCGTCACGATCAATTTTAGGTGAAAACTTATCAGATTTTCATGACTTCTTTGTTGTAAGTCTGATTTTCATTTTTTTGTTGTTGTCCAGTTTCGTTTGGACGATTTATTAGCCATTCCACCTAGACATCGAATAAAATTGCACTTTAGTGATGTTAGTGTAATACATGTAGTGTCATGAATATTAGCGCATTTGTTAATATACATAAACTTACACCAAATACTGAGTATTACTTTAGTTTTCATAAATTTTGACATAATCATGTCAATACTGTATGTTACAATCTCACAACAAAATTATGTTAGTGTGCGTAGATCCTCTTCTCACGCATTTTGTTTAATCTGTCCCTTATATTAAACATAAAGCAGTCCGTGAAACATAGTCCTATGAAGAGCACTCCTCGAAAATTCAAACATACATTACATTGATTTCATTGTTTTTTTGCTTGTCTTTTTTTTTTGGCCGGGCGATTTCCCCTTATCATGAATAAAGTCATTCGTTGAATGAATAATTCAAACTACACTTCTGCCAGTTTCATTTTCAACCCATTTTGAAAGCATCGACTATATCGACATTCAGCCGAGAGGAAAAGTACAATTTTGCAAACGCGATTTAAATGAAACATTGCCCTCAATTTCTTGAGTACTTGTCCTTTTTGGCAAAAGACCTCTCTCTTTTATACTCTCATTTCGGGATGTTTGAGATAGAATTTAAAGGCATTATTTACCATTTGCAGATGACACAAATACCCAGCTTTTGTGCTTCAAAATAGTTCTAAATGTTAGTCATGGATGGAAACAACCAATTAAAGAATGCTGATGATTAAGAATCAATGTTAAGCATTGCTAAATATAAAAAATGTGAATAAAAGTTATATACAAAAATTTTGCAATAAACCGTCTACAGTTATGCTGTGGGTTTTTTTTTCATAGAAAAATTGTTATATCTCCTTGTTTTAGGCTTTATTGCAAAATCTGTGGAAGGATATTTTGTGATGCAGCTGACCTTTCTAATGTATATGCTTCAAATGTGATAACTCGAACATTTTTCAAATCACTGCTGCCAAAGGGAAACAATTCCTTTAATATCGCTCACGAAAGACGTGCTAAACACTTCTCTGAACGTCATATCTGAAGTGATTTTTTTTTTAACGTAAAGTATACGTATTTCCTGACACCGGAGAAATTCCCATAGTATGGCCGAGCACAACCTATATATAGGCATAACGTTTTATGCGTTCTGTTGCCATAATGACATATACACTAGAGTCACTCTACACCACCACGTCATGTTTATGAATTTAGGCCCCTTGCTGCCGCTATAGCTATGTTTATACCGGGTGTCCCAAAAAAAGCGGAACGGTGGATTTTCAGTACCTTGCGTTCTAAAAATGATACATTTTTTGACATTATTAGAAAGAGCATCTTCCGCAGAAGACCATGATACCAAAATCATTAAATTTGGTTCAGCACTTTTTATTCTACGCTAATTTTTGTAAATGCGGTCATTTTCAATTTTTTGCGACTTATGAGATAATAATTTGGGTGCGACACGCATTCCATATGGTGAATTGTGTAAGCTCGTTGATCCATGTCAACAAAAGATAACGCTTTCATACACACACACACACACGGGTTTCCCAATGTGAAAGCTGGATCTTTTGTTGACATGGATCACCGAGCTTACACAATATTCACCGTATGGATCGCGTAGTGCACTTTAATTATCATCTCATAAGTCGCAAAAATCCGGCGAAATTTGGCAATGACTGCATTTTCAGAAATTGGCGTAGAATAAAAATTACTGAACCAAATTTGATGATATTGGTATCATAGTCTTCTGCGGAAGATGCTCTTTCTAATGATGTCAAAAGATATATAACTTTTAGACCACAAGATACTGAAAATCCACCGTTCCGCTTTTTTTGGGACACCCGGCTATTCAATTCATTTTTTTTCAATTCATTTTATTTCCATACTTCTCATTCGTGGACATTATAACAGAAATCAAACAAGTTCTTTCACCTTGTAAACAATGTGCAAAACACAACAATATACATGGTGATAACACAGTAATTATATGTAATAACTGGTCAAATTCGAAATCGAGATGGGGTTGATCAAAGAAAAGTATGGCGGGACCTACATGAAAGCAAGCTCGTTTGGCTGTAAGCCCCGAGTAATCAGTGTTTGTGAAACAGAAACGGATAACGGATAGTAGATAAGACCAGATGATGTAAGAGTGCCAAATAAGAAAAAAAAATACAAAAAATAAAATGTGAACTATTACTGTGACCGAGATATCATTGGTTTCAGGAGGACAACATGATTTGCATAATCATGAAGCCTACTTAGGTATTCATACATAATGTACACTATAAACTGTTGTTGCATTAAAGCTATCGCCAGGATATGATCAGTAAGACACAAGAAGTAACATGTACAGCCATTTGGTGTCCGCCGTCAAGCTCTGTATAGAAAGCTAGAGAGAGAGAAAGAGGGAAAGAGGAGAGGGAAGCGACGTAGAATGTGGAATTGATAATGATGAATTCGGAGAGCCTGACAGCAAGACCTAAAATGGAATCTGCAGCGTGTTGACAAGAATGTTTGATCGGACAATAACATACCACAATATTACATAAGACATTACAATTATTCAGTTTCTGCAAGATATGCACTCAATAAAGACTCTTTTAATTTGCGTTTAAAGGAATATAAAGACAAGCAGCTTGTTATTTCGGGGGAGAGGTCATTCCAATATCTAGGGCCCGTATACATTATCGTTTTTTTTTTTTTTTTTGCGAAAATTGTTCGAGTACGTGGAAGGTGAAATGCGTCACTTTGGCGGGTAGGATAATTATGAATCAAATAGTTTTTCCTGAACATGCGAGTGAAAACATCCGGTAACTCCGTGGCAGAAAATTTATACAAAAATATGCCGACGTTGTACCTAAATAAATCTGATGTTTTCAGTATCTTATTTTTGAAAAATAAATCATTCGTGTGAGACAAATATCCAACATGGTTGATATTTCTGATGGCGCGTTTTTGAACACGGAACAGTATGTCAAGAAGATTTCTAGGTGCATTCCCCCAAACAAGAATACCATAATTAAGGTACGGAGTAATCAAAGTAGAATAAAGATTAAGCAGGATTTGACTTGGAAAAACATTCTTCAGTTTATTAAGAACACTCGTATTTTTGGAAAGAATATTACTTAAGTAACTGACGTGGGATTTCCAAGACAAATCACTGTCAATAAAAAGCCCTAGAAATTTTATACTACTAACTTGATTTAATTCAATTTCATTAAACTTAATGTTACAAGGAAGGGTTTTATGACTGTTGCTAAAAAGCATACAATGAGTTTTATCGATATTAAGTGACAATTTATTGGCGTATATCCAAGATTGCACAGATTTAAGTTCTTGTGTTAACAAGAGTATAATGATCTCTGTGTGTAAAAAACAGATTAGAGTCGTCAGCAAAACATATAAAGGAAAGAATTGGCGAGGAACTAGGAAGATCGTTAATGTACAAAATAAACAATAGTGGGCCTAGTAAGGAGCCCTATGGAACACCACGTGAAATTAACTTTAACTGAGAATCATGACCATTTATACTCACAAATTGTTTTCTGTTTGATAACTAATCTCGAAACCAGTCCAAAGCATTCCCACGTATACCATAAACTATGGATCCAGCTTTAGGGAGACATTACATTTTTATCATCACTACACTGAGGAGTCATTAGACCGTATTGAGAAAATTTGTGTCTCCTGAAAGTGAAAGTGTAATTTAAGTTCAGATGGCCGACTTCAGATTTCCATCTTTTTTTTCTTTGTGAGATAGTGAGAGACCTCATCATCTCACAAACTTGGTTTTGAAATTGCTGAGATACCCAAAAGTTCCCAAAACAAAGCAATCCTAGTGAAATGTGGGACCCACTTTTTACTCTGTTTTTATATTTTAGCCATTTCAAAACTGATTTTCATCAATGAACTTTGAATTCCTCTAAAAATTGAGTATATGAATATAAAAACGACCCAAGTCCAATTTTTGGCCAAATTCAGTTTGACATGGGAAATTGTAGCTTATGCATGGACTCATCTTGTGTATAAATGATAAATCCTAATTACCCCCGTAAGTGCCTGAAATAAATGAGTTAAATCTTATATGCATGTAAGAATGAAGGACTTGGGTCATTCTTACATTCATATTATAGCGCCCTCTCTCGTCCTTCTCTCATCTCTATAGCAGAATATCATGTATATGAATCAAAGAACGACCCAAGTCCATCACACAAAATGGCCTCTCCACAATTAATGTTAATGTTAATTGTCATAATAATATATGTTCTAATTTGTATATACAATGTTGCCTTCCCATCACAGTTAAATAGAATATTATTGGACAAACAAAAAAGATATGAAGTTTTTTTTAGATTACTCGAAATGGTCTTCCATGGACTTGGGTCGTTCTTATATTCATATACTCAATTGCATGCTCTTTAATGATTCAGACGTGGTCTTATAAATATCTCGCGAAAAGTTAAAAAAATTGAATCTCCATCTCAACCAAAACTACACCATCCCTTTCTCGTTTTCAACGACATTATAGCCCGTCAATCCATGTTTTACTGCCGAAATCATAACACTTCGTAATCCAAACATATTTGTAAATGACGGATACATAAATCTGAATTATGTACAATACTTAATGTACCTTATAGATATATCATAATGCATGATCCTCATGAAATTCTACCTGCATTCAGGGTTTAAGTGGTTATGATACAGAAAGAGATATGTTCTATAACTAGGCGTATTATTGTGAAAGTGTGAGGATCGGTGAATAAAGTTAACCTGTGCTTGATGGTACCTATGTAGTCAATGTTAGTCATGGTTAGATGCATTTATGCAATTTAAAGATGAAACAAAAACTCAGCTTTAATGCTTCCAAATAGTTCTAAAATGTGACTTAGGTATAGACAGAGCAAATGTAAAAAATGTTATAATCAGCGTGAAGTATTGTTAAATAAACAAAAAGTGAATAATAATTGAAATAAACTTGTCTTACAGGGTACCAGAGTCCTCCTTTATTATAGAGGAAACCAGTACTGCCGTCATTCAGGATACCTCCTTTATTTCACAGTAAATTAGATTTACTGCCGTCCTACAGGATACCACCAATTCACAGAAAAACAGTACCACCGTCTCACGGGATACCCCCATTTCACAGGAAACTAGTACCACCGTCTTACAGGATACCTCCATTTCTCAAGACACCTGTACCACCGTCTTATATGATACCTCCATTTCACAAGACACCTGTACCACCGTCTTATATGATACCTCCTTTTCCCAAGACACCTGTACCACTGTCTTATCTTGTTATGATATCTCCATTTCACCGAAACACAGTACCACTGTCTTACAGTATGCCTCCTCTATTTCACAGGACACCAATACCACAGTCTTAGAGGATATCTTTATTTCACAGGAAGCCAGTACCACCGTCTTTTAAGACACCTCCATTTCACAAGCCACCTGCACCACCGTCTTAGAGGATATCTGTATTCTACAGGACACATATACCATGATATCAGTCTTACATGATTTCACAGGAAACCAGTACCACTTTCCTACAGGATACCTCCATTTCACTGGACACCTTTGCCACCATCTTACAAGATACCTCCATTTCACAGGAAACTAGTACCAACGTCTTACAGGATACCTCCATTTCACAAGACACTTGTACCACCGTCTTATATGATACCTCCATTTCACAGAAACACAGTACCACTGTCTTACAGTATGCCTCCTCTATTTTCACAGGACATCTACACAGTTACAGTCTTAGAGGATATCTCTATTTCACAGGAAACCAGTACCACCGTCTTATAAGACACCTCCGTTTCACAAGCCACCTCTGTACCACCGTCTTAGAGGATATCTGTATTTTGCAGGACACCTATATCACAGTCTTACAGGATTTCACAGGAAACCAGTACCACTGTCCTACAGGATACCTCCATTTCACTGGACAACTTTGCCACCATCTTATACAAGATACCTCCATTTCACAGGAAACTAGTACGACCGTCTAACAGGATACCTCCATTTCACAAGACACTTGTACCACCGTCTTACAGGATACCTCCATTTCACATGAAGCCATGCAGTATATATCACCGTCTTACAGTATACCTCCTCCATTTGACAGGACACATATACCCCAGTCTTAGAGGATATCTCTATATTTCACAGGAAACCAGTACATTGTACCGCCGTCTTACAGGATACCTCCATTTCACAAGCCACCTGTATATACCACCGTCTTAGAGGATCGGAACTCAGTACCGCCGTTTTGCCGTCTCTTATTTTTGTCGGTAAGGAGTTTCAGAGAAGAAATACTGAGAAGGCTCAGTTGCAATTGTGTTCTGGTTTTAATCAATTACACATACTTTCTATTATAAGAGGCACTGTGGAGAGGAGTGCAGACCACGAGATGGGGTATAGTTTTTAATTAAAGTTCTGTGATGTGCCATTGAGATAGGTTATTACAACACGTAATGAGTGTTTTAAAGATAAATGCGTTTCTCATCTGGTAACCAGGGAAATTTGTACAATACTGGCGTTCATTGGTCTCTTAAGCGAGCACTTGTGACGAGCCTTGCCGCCGTATTCTGGATTCCCTGAATTCTATATCATCTCCATCATATACCATGATCATGATGATATAAAACATTGCAATATCAACATGAGACATGTTCAATGCATGCAGGAGAGTATCTTATTGATTCTCTGTCCAAATATTGACGATTTTATCCGATTTTTCTCGAAAGAATAGGTGCTGATTGACAGGTCTTGGTAACATCATCCGACATTGATAGATATTTGTCCATAAAAACTTGTACAAACTTTACTCGCTGATGAAATATGTGCACTTTCCACACGTACACTCGGAGTATATATAAGGAGTGGCAGCAAATGACGTGAAATGAAATACCTCAGCCTTAGACGCATTGATAATTAACTTATTCTAAATTGCTCAGGTATACTATATGGGGTATACAGTAATATTATTGATTTGCTCTACTGCAATCATCAACTGGGAGTGTCACATACACCTGGACGCCATCAACATGCATCATGGAAATATAATGACCTTGAATGACGTCATAATTTTGTCGGAGCAATGCACAGAGAGAGAGAGAGAGAGAGAGAGAAAGAAAGAAAGAAAGAGTGGTAACCATGACATTGAACAGAAAAATTCATTCTCGATCTTAAAGGGATGGTATAGTTTTGATTAAGACCTGGCTTCAGGTTTCAAACTTTTTTGTTGAGATAATGAGACACCTCATGCAATGTGAATGAGCATGTAATTCCAGGAGGAATTCAATGTTTATTTCATGAAAATAGGTTTTGAAATGACTGAGATTTCCAAAATAAAGCGATTCCAATACGCTCCTTACCCGATTTCGACCACATTTTAATAGTACTTTTCCTAAAATTTTATTGCGAACATTTTGATATATAATTTAGGTATATCCGATATTGATGACAACCATGTTCGTCAGATTTTGCATGTTTTTTTTTTTTTCTGTTCCAATTCAGATAAACATGATAGATAATAATGGATGAAATAGAAGTTTGCTTGCCTGTAATTTGCTGAAAGACCAAAATGTGAAGTAATTATGGTTGTGAATTGTCCTGAAATGGTCTTCTCATTATTGTCTTTGTTTATGACACAGACCTGTATCAAACAATAGGTTTAATAGAAATCACTGAAAATACAGCATTTTCCAAATACTATACCCTTTTATTTTGAGTGATTTTCACACAAGTTTTGCCTGTAATATCATTTGTTCATCATAATATCAATCTGGAAACTCAACGTTTATCAGGATCACTTTATTCTACTTTGTTCTGTTTTTTTTTTTTGGATATCTCAGCCATTTCAAAACAAATTTTCATCAAACAGACTCTGAATTTCCCTAAGAATTGTATGGTCCGTATCATTTCATAAGTGATTTCTTAGCATCTCGCAAAAAAGTTGAGAGCTCAATCCTCATCTCCACCAATACTATATACTATCCCTTTAACATGTTATCAACCATACGTGTCAACCTTACAGATAATGACGAAAGCCAATTTTGAACACATCCACCTATAAACCCAAACCGCCTCGAAAATTGAGTCAGTAGGATTGTATGATCATCTGTGTATACTGCCTCTGTAAAATCGAGCGATACCAAAAGAGCCTCATCATGCACGCTCGCTATATGTGACAAAATAACATAACTACACACTCTCCTCGATCAGTGCTGTTTCCACATTGCGGTGCTGTTTGTATGCCGACTGGGTCGGGACATGTATGGCGTGTTACTAGATATTCCACAAGTTGCATCATAACTATAATCTCTCTGTTACTTTTCATACGGGAGATTATCATGGGTTGAGATGTCGGATATGAAATCGGCCTCATTCTTACGTGCTTTGAGATCTATGGCCAGATGAGTATACGTCGGCCCAGTCTGATAAATCTGTGAGTCACTTGAATGAATTATTTCATTGAAGGACTCAGTAGTTTAGTAGTTTCATTTCTCTGCTGGCCTTACGTAGCCCTTGTACATGGTAGGTGCAGGTTTGCTCAAAAAGGTACAATTATTTTAATTGCGATCACAGTCAAGGATACACACGGGTAGACAGAAGAGAAACAAAAAAGTTGGTAACCGTTTTAATGGCCATTGTGATCGAAGTCCAAGAGTCTGGATCTATCAATGTGGCATGAACAGCATTGAAGGTATAATTTACCATTTGCAGATGAAACAAAAACCTAGCATTAGTGCTTTAAAATAGTTCCAAAATGTGAGTTTGGGATAGAAACAACCCCTGTAAAAATTCAAATCGGTAAAATCGATGTGAAGTATAGTTAAATATATAAATTGTGAACAATAGTTATGATAAACATGCTTCCAGGCTAATCCGTCTACAATTACGCTTTATTGAGAAAAATATAGATATCTCCTTATATTTTAGGCTTTATCATGAAAATTTTATATGATAGGCTGTTTTGTGGTACAACAGACCTACACATATCATGATTTCTTTTTTTTAAAATCACTGTTCCAAAAGGTAAACAGGTCCTTCAATCTCTATAAGATCATCTCTGGCTGCTGCTGTGAAGCAGACCTGTGTACACGTAAAGCCCGCCGCACATCACGACTCACGACCTTACGACTGACAGACTTTGGATCCGAGATAAATCACAATTTCCTCAGAATAAACACCGCTTGTTTATTTCAGATCCAAAGTCTGTCAGTCGTAAGGTCGTGAGTCGTATAGGTGCGGCGAGCTTAAATCGACATGGCACTAGAAAAGTCTCAGCTATCTCAAGACTCCGAAGTGTTGACGTTCAGGGTTCTTGAAATCCTCGCAAAGAACTGGAGGAAATTTCCATGCAGTATTCTGGGACAAAGTTGCACCACATTTTGATGATAAATCAAAAATTTGACAGACAAAAAAGTGTATCAATGTTCGATTGAGAGCTACACTTTGGGAGCCAACCATTTTGGGTGCGCACATTCACAATAGCGTATCCTTATTGAATGCAAACATTTAACAGGATACCACTGTTTGATTTTCATAGGATACCATCTCACAAGATACCATCATTTAATAGGATATCACTATTTCACAGGGCACCCTCATTTCAAAAGCTAGGCCTACATTAATATCAGGATACAGGATTGATATCAGGATACAGGATAGTAGGATACAACCATATTGTGATAGGATAACACCACTTCACACAATAACTCTGTTTCACAGGAAATGTGATACTGCTGCCTTTAATTAGAGGTCTCAAACATCACAGTGTGTTTAGACCTACATACAAATGTTAATGAGACAGAGAACGCGACATGCTCATGGTAAGTTTGGAATGTGCTGCCACGTATTGAATCATTGCTATGTTTTCAGCGAAAAATAGTACAAAAGACCTCGTTCAAAGCCAGCTCAATATCCACAGGGTTCCTCCTCTTTCGCGGTGCTTTCCTTTTGTTAATTTGAAAGAGTCATCTACATTCCCTATAGGGTATCTCAAGACTCTGAAGTGTTGACGTTCAGGGTTCTTGAAATCCTCGCAATGAACTGGAGGAAATTTCCATGCAGTATTCTGGGACAAAGTTGCACCACATTTTGATGATAAATCAAAAATTTGACAGACAAAAAAGTGTATCAATGTTCGATTGAGAGCTACACTTTGGGAGCCAACCATTTTGGGTGCGCACATTCACAATAGCGTATCCTTATTGAATGCAAACATTTAACAGGATACCACTGTTTGATTTTCATAGGATACCATCTCACAAGATACCATCATTTAATAGGATATCACTATTTCACAGGGCACCCTCATTTCAAAAGCTAGGCCTACATTAATATCACAGTATACCTCATGCAATTACAGGAAACCGCTTTTCAATTATAGATTCCAATTTATTTTTTTTTTTTGTCACAGGTTAGGCCTACCTCAATTTAAAGGCTAGTGTACACTTTTTTTAAGAAGCTTCCTACATTATACTACAAATAGATATTTCCAGTTCAGAGGTTGTCACTATTTAGTAGGATGCAACCATATTGTGATAGGATGACACCATTTCACGCAATAACTCTGCTTCATAGGAAATGTGATACTGCTGCCTGTAATTAGCGGTCTCAAACATCACAGTGTGTTTAGACCTACATACAAATGTTAATGAGACAGAGAACGCGACATGCTCTAAGTTTAGAATGTGCTGCCACGTATTGAATCATTGCTATGTTTTCAGCGTAAAATAGTACAAAAGACCTCGTTCAAAGCCAGCTCAATTTCCACAGGGTTCCCCTTTTTTCCGCGGTGCTTTCCTTTTGTTAATTTGAAAGAGTCATCTACATTCCCTACAGGGTATACAACATTGATTACGTGAGGTTCACAGTCTGTTATTGTGACACAATGTTTGATTGGTATGAAAGCACTGTGGATCAGACGGATGCCACAAAGACCTCATCGAGTAACGAGAAAAAACGGTTGAGGGGGTCGGTGCAATATAGTGCTAACCCACACAATAGTCATTTTGAGATAATCGCTGTTGAATGTTTGGAAAGTCCATACATTGTACATTAATAAAACATGAATGCATGCATTTCTTACCATCTTATTGGTTGTATTCAAATATGATATTTTCACGGAGGTTAGAGTGAAGGTTAAGGATTATGCAAATGCATGTAACTCAATTTTGACAAAAGTGTGGGTTAGCACTATATTGCACCGACCCCCTCATTTGTAGAGGGCAGACCTCCGCCAAGCGGCTCATCCCCGACCCATTAAAGACGCATGCTGAAAATCACCCAATTTTCCCATTGATAAGTACATTGTAGATCGATGGGTATATATTTCTTTTTTACGTCATCAGCTGCCAGCTACGCGCGCGGAGCCTCCCCGAGCGGAGCGCCCGTTTTTAGAGCGCTTATGCAAACTTCGAATACCCGCCGCTTGATACCAATGTGCCAAATGTGCTAAAATTTTACATAAAAACCTATAGACAGGTAATCAATGTGGCAGGTCAAGGGTTAACCATATCTGCATAAAGATCTAATCCTTCAAAAAGTTTCCGGATCAGTAACAAAATTTGAAAGTCTATTCCTTGTACCATTATCAACTTTCTTGGCAAGTTTAATTCAAATCCACTCAAAACTTTTTGAGTTATTTTGCACACAGATAAACAAATAAACAAACACAAATGAAAACACAGCCTCCTCCCTTGGCGGAATTAATGATAATAATGATGATAACTACAAAAGCACTCTTAGAGCGCAGACCTCCGCCAAGCAGCTCATTTCAATCCATCCCAGACTTGGTGAAAATATCATCCCAATTTCCCAATACAGAAGTTTGGTTCTTTGTCGTTGTTTTTGTTTTTCTTTACGTTATCAACATCCAGCTGCGCGATGCCTCGCCCGAGCAGAGCACGCGCTTTACAGCGCGTATGCAAACCTCAAATACTCGCAGCTTGAACTCCAAAGTTCATTCACCCTATCTTCAAAAAGATAAAAAACAAACCTTCAAAATCCATTTAAATGATTGTTATTATATATACCAAAATGTAATCATCTGTTCCTTGTGTCATTAGCAAGTGTCACTCCAATCCGTTCTCAACTTTCTCTTTGAGTTACTTTGCACACCGAAAAACAAACAAACCAACTCCGATGAAAACATATATATATATAACCTTGTTCCTCGGTGGAGGTAATAAGTTTTTTGTCTGCATAAAGAAAATCAGAGGATAACATAGAAGTGCTATGTGATTTGGTTGCTAATTATACTGGGGGCATTCGGATCGGGTTACGAGGCTCCTGTAGACATCAGTATGTCATGCATGTGAAAATGCTACATGCTTTGGGCCCTGTTTTATGAAGAGTTAAAATTGATTATATAGTTGATTTCAACAGTAAGTCTATGGCAGCCTGTGTGTTAAGAAAATTTGAAATCGATTTAATCTTTTTATCAAACGGGGCCCTGGCCGAGAAAGAAGTGTTATGTATTGAGCTTCTACAAAATTGAAGAATGAGTTTGCAGTGAGGCAATAGCATTACAGACGACCATTTGTAAAGCTGGCACACGATGGCACAGCGGTATATTTTTATATGCTGTTTTTCTTCTTTCTTTGATAATCAACTGCCTTCCGTTTTGTGTGTAGATAATATCATGTATATAAAAGGTTGCCAGCAAGGTATTGTGATCCCCTTGGGTCGATGGTTGATTACGTGGTGTGAATGCATTCTGAGTACACGCATCATACACAAGATCATTATAAGCACCAATGAATACTGTCTTGATGCATTCATTTTACCACATATACCACTATTTTAACATGATATACCACCATTTTAAAGTTTACCAACTGCTTTTCTGCAAAGTGCCACCATTATGCAGGATCCCATATTATATAATGCCACCATTTCACTGATACAACCATTTAACAGAGTACATCCACTTAATAACAGGAAACCACAATTTAAAATGATTCTACTATATCTTTATTGATACTTCCATTTCACAGCATGATTTCACATAACTGTAAATAGCTCAAGAAATTTTTCGAAATGTTCGCACTTCCTGTTGTCACATTGATCAGTTTATTGTTGTTCAGCTAGTATGATGTTCAGATAAAATTGTGTCGAAATTGGAAATTAGAAAGCTGATTATTTAGGATCTCCAATGTAAGATACTCTGCTTTAGTCCTGTAGAAACCCTCATCTAAAGCGCTCCTCATCAATATACAATTTCGTGACATTAAAGATTTATCATGTTTACAAGAAGGCAAGCAAGTTTAAAAGTATACTCTTATTGTTTATCCATATCGCAACAATCTACAATAATAATTTGAGAATGAATCTTTGTGCATTGACACCTCTTGTCAGAACGTGGGAAGAACGCAAAAGTAGGTACTTATCGCCTTTAAAGTTTAAAGATAAGAATGATCACTTATGATTGTCTTTTTAACAATTAGTACCGGGGGTACTCTTCAGATATTTTCCTTGATAGGGCCAAGTCATATTTCAACTCCTTAAGGCTACGGTACATGTAGAGCCTGTTAAAAATCTTTGAAAGTAGGGCGGATGTACACACTAGATTAGGATGAAGATTAAAAACAAACAGACAATGGGTAAGTTTTTTTTTTCTCTTTTCAAAGAACGAAAGTCTTTTTAATTTAATAGGATATCACTATTTCACAGGGCACCCTCATTTCAAAAGCTAGGCCTACATTAATTTCACAGTATACCTCATGCAATTACAGGAAACCGCTTTTTAATTATAGATTCCAACATTTTGTTTTTTTGGTCACAGGTTAGGCCTACCTCAATTTTAAGGCTACTGTACACTTTTTCTAAAGAAGCTTCCTACATTATACTACAAATGGATATTTCCAGTTCAGAGGTTGTCACTATTTAGTAGGATGCAACCATATTGTGATAGGATGACACCATTTCACGCAATAACTCTGCTTCATAGGAAATGTGATACTGCTGCCTGTAATTAGCGGTCTCAAACATCACAGTGTGTTTAGACCTACATACAAATGTTAATGAGACAGAGAACGCGACATGCTCTAAGTTTAGAATGTGCTGCCACGTATTGAATCATTGCTATGTTTTCAGCGTAAAATAGTACAAAAGACCTCGTTCAAAGCCAGCTCAATTTCCACAGGGTTCCCCTTTTTTCCGCGGTGCTTTCCTTTTGTTAATTTGAAAGAGTCATCTACATTCCTTACAGGGTATACAACATTGATTACGTGAGGTTCACAGTCTGTTATTGTGACACAATGTTTGATTGGTATGAAAGCACTGTGGATCAGACGGATGCCACAAAGACCTCATCGAGTAACGAGAAAAAACGGTTGAGGGGGTCGGTGCAATATAGGGCTAACCCACACAATAGTCATTTTGAGATAATCGCTGTTGAATGTTTGGAAAGTCCATACATTGTACATTAATAAAACATGAATGCATGCATTTCTTACCATCTTATTGGTTGTATTCAAATATGATATTTTCACGGAGGTTAGAGTGAAGGTTAAGGATTATGCAAATGCATGTAACTCAATTTTGACAAAAGTGTGGGTTAGCACTATATTGCACCGACCCCCTCATTTGTAGAGGGCAGACCTCCGCCAAGCGGCTCATCCCCGACCCATTAAAGACGCATGCTGAAAATCACCCAATTTTCCCATTGATAAGTACATTGTAGATCGATGGGTATATATTTCTTTTTTACGTCATCAGCTGCCAGCTACGCGCGCGGAGCCTCCCCGAGCGGAGCGCCCGTTTTTAGAGCGCTTATGCAAACTTCGAATACCCGCCGCTTGATACCAATGTGCCAAATGTGCTAAAATTTTACATAAAAACCTATAGACAGGTAATCAATGTGGCAGGTCAAGGGTTAACCATATCTGCATAAAGATCTAATCCTTCAAAAAGTTTCCGGATCAGTAACAAAATTTGAAAGTCTATTCCTTGTGTCATTATCAACTTTCCTTGCAAGTTTAATTCAAATCCACTCAAAACTTTTTGAGTTATTTTGCACACAGATAAACAAATAAACAAACACAAATGAAAACACAGCCTCCTCCCTTGGCGGAATTAATGATAATAATGATGATAACTACAAAAGCACTCTTAGAGCGCAGACCTCCGCCAAGCAGCTCATTTCAATCCATCCCAGACTTGGTGAAAATATCATCCCAATTTCCCAATACAGAAGTTTGGTTCTTTGTCGTTGTTTTTGTTTTTCTTTACGTTATCAACATCCAGCTGCGCGATGCCTCGCCCGAGCAGAGCACGCGCTTTACAGCGCGTATGCAAACCTCAAATACTCGCAGCTTGAACTCCAAAGTTCATTCACCCTATCTTCAAAAAGATAAAAAACAAACCTTCAAAATCCATTTAAATGATTGTTATTATATATACCAAAATGTAATCATCTGTTCCTTGTGTCATTAGCAAGTGTCACTCCAATCCGTTCTCAACTTTCTCTTTGAGTTACTTTGCACACCGAAAAACAAACAAACCAACTCCGATGAAAACATATATATATAACCTTGTTCCTCGGTGGAGGTAATAAGTTTTTTGTCTGCATAAAGAAAATCAGAGGATAACATAGAAGTGCTATGTGATTTGGTTGCTAATTATACTGGGGGCATTCGGATCGGGTTACGAGGCTCCTGTAGACATCAGTATGTCATGCATGTGAAAATGCTACATGCTTTGGGCCCTGTTTTATGAAGAGTTAAAATTGATTATATAGTTGATTTCAACAGTAAGTCTATGGCAGCCTGTGTGTTAAGAAAATTTGAAATCGATTTAATCTTTTTATCAAACGGGGCCCTGGCCGAGAAAGAAGTGTTATGTATTGAGCTTCTACAAAATTGAAGAATGAGTTTGCAGTGAGGCAATAGCATTACAGACGACCATTTGTAAAGCTGGCACACGATGGCACAGCGGTATATTTTTATATGCTGTTTTTCTTCTTTCTTTGATAATCAACTGCCTTCCGTTTTGTGTGTAGATAATATCATGTATATAAAAGGTTGCCAGCAAGGTATTGTGATCCCCTTGGGTCGATGGTTGATTACGTGGTGTGAATGCATTCTGAGTACACGCATCATACACAAGATCATTATAAGCACCAATGAATACTGTCTTGATGCATTCATTTTACCACATATACCACTATTTTAACATGATATACCACCATTTTAAAGTTTACCAACTGCTTTTCTGCAAAGTGCCACCATTATGCAGGATCCCATATTATATAATGCCACCATTTCACTGATACAACCATTTAACAGAGTACATCCACTTAATAACAGGAAACCACAATTTAAAATGATTCTACTATATCTTTATTGATACTTCCATTTCACAGCATGATTTCACATAACTGTAAATAGCTCAAGAAATTTTTCGAAATGTTCGCACTTCCTGTTGTCACATTGATCAGTTTATTGTTGTTCAGCTAGTATGATGTTCAGATAAAATTGTGTCGAAATTGGAAATTAGAAAGCTGATTATTTAGGATCTCCAATGTAAGATACTCTGCTTTAGTCCTGTAGAAACCCTCATCTAAAGCGCTCCTCATCAATATACAATTTCGTGACATTAAAGATTTATCATGTTTACAAGAAGGCAAGCAAGTTTAAAAGTATACTCTTATTGTTTATCCATATCGCAACAATCTACAATAATAATTTGAGAATGAATCTTTGTGCATTGACACCTCTTGTCAGAACGTGGGAAGAACGCAAAAGTAGGTACTTATCGCCTTTAAAGTTTAAAGATAAGAATGATCACTTATGATTGTCTTTTTAACAATTAGTACCGGGGGTACTCTTCAGATATTTTCCTTGATAGGGCCAAGTCATATTTCAACTCCTTAAGGCTACGGTACATGTAGAGCCTGTTAAAAATCTTTGAAAGTAGGGCGGATGTACACACTAGATTAGGATGAAGATTAAAAACAAACAGACAATGGGTAAGTTTTTTTTTTCTCTTTTCAAAGAACGAAAGTCTTTTTAATTTAATAGGATATCACTATTTCACAGGGCACCCTCATTTCAAAAGCTAGGCCTACATTAATTTCACAGTATACCTCATGCAATTACAGGAAACCGCTTTTTAATTATAGATTCCAACATTTTGTTTTTTTGGTCACAGGTTAGGCCTACCTCAATTTTAAGGCTACTGTACACTTTTTCTAAAGAAGCTTCCTACATTATACTACAAATGGATATTTCCAGTTCAGAGGTTGTCACTATTTAGTAGGATGCAACCATATTGTGATAGGATGACACCATTTCACGCAATAACTCTGCTTCATAGGAAATGTGATACTGCTGCCTGTAATTAGCGGTCTCAAACATCACAGTGTGTTTAGACCTACATACAAATGTTAATGAGACAGAGAACGCGACATGCTCTAAGTTTAGAATGTGCTGCCACGTATTGAATCATTGCTATGTTTTCAGCGTAAAATAGTACAAAAGACCTCGTTCAAAGCCAGCTCAATATCCACAGGGTTCCTCCTCTTTCGCGGTGCTTTCCTTTTGTTAATTTGAAAGAGTCATCTACATTCCCTATAGGGTATCTCAAGACTCCGAAGTGTTGACGTTCAGGGTTCTTGAAATCCTCGCAATGAACTGGAGGAAATTTCCATGCAGTATTCTGGGACAAAGTTGCACCACATTTTGATGATAAATCAAAAATTTGACAGACAAAAAAGTGTATCAATGTTCGATTGAGAGCTACACTTTGGGAGGCAACCATTTTGGGTGCGCACATTCACAATAACGTATCCTTATTGAATGCAAACATTTAACAGGATACCACTGTTTGATTTTCATAGGATACCATCTCACAAGATACCATCATTTAATAGGATATCACTATTTCACAGGGCACCCTCATTTCAAAAGCTAGGCCTACATTAATATCACAGTATACCTCATGCAATTACAGGAAACCGCTTTTCAATTATAGATTCCAATTTATTTTTTTTTGTCACAGGTTAGGCCTACCTCAATTTAAAGGCTACTGTACACTTTTTTTTTAAGAAGCTTCCTACATTATACTACAAATGGATATTTCCAGTTCAGAGGTTGTCACTATTTAGTAGGATACAACCATATTGTGATAGGATAACACCACTTCACACAATAACTCTGTTTCTCAGGAAATGTGATACTGCTGCCTTTAATTAGAGGTCTCAAACATCACAGTGTGTTTAGACCTACATACAAATGTTAATGAGACCGAGAACGCGACATGCTCATGGTAAGTTTGGAATGTGCTGCCACGTATTGAATCATTGCTATGTTTTCAGCGTAAAATAGTACAAAAGACCTCGTTCAAAGCCAGCTCAATTTCCACAGGGTTCCCCTTTTTTCCGCGGTGCTTTCCTTTTGTTAATTTGAAAGAGTCATCTACATTCCTTACAGGGTATACAACATTGATTACGTGAGGTTCACAGTCTGTTATTGTGACACAATGTTTGATTGGTATGAAAGCACTGTGGATCAGACGGATGCCACAAAGACCTCATCGAGTAACGAGAAAAAACGGTTGAGGGGGTCGGTGCAATATAGTGCTAACCCACACAATAGTCATTTTGAGATAATCGCTGTTGAATGTTTGGAAAGTCCATACATTGTACATTAATAAAACATGAATGCATGCATTTCTTACCATCTTATTGGTTGTATTCAAATATGATATTTTCACGGAGGTTAGAGTGAAGGTTAAGGATTATGCAAATGCATGTAACTCAATTTTGACAAAAGTGTGGGTTAGCACTATATTGCACCGACCCCCTCATTTGTAGAGGGCAGACCTCCGCCAAGCGGCTCATCCCCGACCCATTAAAGACGCATGCTGAAAATCACCCAATTTTCCCATTGATAAGTACATTGTAGATCGATGGGTATATATTTCTTTTTTACGTCATCAGCTGCCAGCTACGCGCGCGGAGCCTCCCCGAGCGGAGCGCCCGTTTTTAGAGCGCTTATGCAAACTTCGAATACCCGCCGCTTGATACCAATGTGCCAAATGTGCTAAAATTTTACATAAAAACCTATAGACAGGTAATCAATGTGGCAGGTCAAGGGTTAACCATATCTGCATAAAGATCTAATCCTTCAAAAAGTTTCCGGATCAGTAACAAAATTTGAAAGTCTATTCCTTGTGTCATTATCAACTTTCCTTGCAAGTTTAATTCAAATCCACTCAAAACTTTTTGAGTTATTTTGCACACAGATAAACAAATAAACAAACACAAATGAAAACACAGCCTCCTCCCTTGGCGGAATTAATGATAATAATGATGATAACTACAAAAGCACTCTTAGAGCGCAGACCTCCGCCAAGCAGCTCATTTCAATCCATCCCAGACTTGGTGAAAATATCATCCCAATTTCCCAATACAGAAGTTTGGTTCTTTGTCGTTGTTTTTGTTTTTCTTTACGTTATCAACATCCAGCTGCGCGATGCCTCGCCCGAGCAGAGCACGCGCTTTACAGCGCGTATGCAAACCTCAAATACTCGCAGCTTGAACTCCAAAGTTCATTCACCCTATCTTCAAAAAGATAAAAAACAAACCTTCAAAATCCATTTAAATGATTGTTATTATATATACCAAAATGTAATCATCTGTTCCTTGTGTCATTAGCAAGTGTCACTCCAATCCGTTCTCAACTTTCTCTTTGAGTTACTTTGCACACCGAAAAACAAACAAACCAACTCCGATGAAAACATATATATATAACCTTGTTCCTCGGTGGAGGTAATAAGTTTTTTGTCTGCATAAAGAAAATCAGAGGATAACATAGAAGTGCTATGTGATTTGGTTGCTAATTATACTGGGGGCATTCGGATCGGGTTACGAGGCTCCTGTAGACATCAGTATGTCATGCATGTGAAAATGCTACATGCTTTGGGCCCTGTTTTATGAAGAGTTAAAATTGATTATATAGTTGATTTCAACAGTAAGTCTATGGCAGCCTGTGTGTTAAGAAAATTTGAAATCGATTTAATCTTTTTATCAAACGGGGCCCTGGCCGAGAAAGAAGTGTTATGTATTGAGCTTCTACAAAATTGAAGAATGAGTTTGCAGTGAGGCAATAGCATTACAGACGACCATTTGTAAAGCTGGCACACGATGGCACAGCGGTATATTTTTATATGCTGTTTTTCTTCTTTCTTTGATAATCAACTGCCTTCCGTTTTGTGTGTAGATAATATCATGTATATAAAAGGTTGCCAGCAAGGTATTGTGATCCCCTTGGGTCGATGGTTGATTACGTGGTGTGAATGCATTCTGAGTACACGCATCATACACAAGATCATTATAAGCACCAATGAATACTGTCTTGATGCATTCATTTTACCACATATACCACTATTTTAACATGATATACCACCATTTTAAAGTTTACCAACTGCTTTTCTGCAAAGTGCCACCATTATGCAGGATCCCATATTATATAATGCCACCATTTCACTGATACAACCATTTAACAGAGTACATCCACTTAATAACAGGAAACCACAATTTAAAATGATTCTACTATATCTTTATTGATACTTCCATTTCACAGCATGATTTCACATAACTGTAAATAGCTCAAGAAATTTTTCGAAATGTTCGCACTTCCTGTTGTCACATTGATCAGTTTATTGTTGTTCAGCTAGTATGATGTTCAGATAAAATTGTGTCGAAATTGGAAATTAGAAAGCTGATTATTTAGGATCTCCAATGTAAGATACTCTGCTTTAGTCCTGTAGAAACCCTCATCTAAAGCGCTCCTCATCAATATACAATTTCGTGACATTAAAGATTTATCATGTTTACAAGAAGGCAAGCAAGTTTAAAAGTATACTCTTATTGTTTATCCATATCGCAACAATCTACAATAATAATTTGAGAATGAATCTTTGTGCATTGACACCTCTTGTCAGAACGTGGGAAGAACGCAAAAGTAGGTACTTATCGCCTTTAAAGTTTAAAGATAAGAATGATCACTTATGATTGTCTTTTTAACAATTAGTACCGGGGGTACTCTTCAGATATTTTCCTTGATAGGGCCAAGTCATATTTCAACTCCTTAAGGCTACGGTACATGTAGAGCCTGTTAAAAATCTTTGAAAGTAGGGCGGATGTACACACTAGATTAGGATGAAGATTAAAAACAAACAGACAATGGGTAAGTTTTTTTTTTCTCTTTTCAAAGAACGAAAGTCTTTTTAATTTAATAGGATATCACTATTTCACAGGGCACCCTCATTTCAAAAGCTAGGCCTACATTAATTTCACAGTATACCTCATGCAATTACAGGAAACCGCTTTTTAATTATAGATTCCAACATTTTGTTTTTTTGGTCACAGGTTAGGCCTACCTCAATTTTAAGGCTACTGTACACTTTTTCTAAAGAAGCTTCCTACATTATACTACAAATGGATATTTCCAGTTCAGAGGTTGTCACTATTTAGTAGGATGCAACCATATTGTGATAGGATGACACCATTTCACGCAATAACTCTGCTTCATAGGAAATGTGATACTGCTGCCTGTAATTAGCGGTCTCAAACATCACAGTGTGTTTAGACCTACATACAAATGTTAATGAGACAGAGAACGCGACATGCTCTAAGTTTAGAATGTGCTGCCACGTATTGAATCATTGCTATGTTTTCAGCGTAAAATAGTACAAAAGACCTCGTTCAAAGCCAGCTCAATTTCCACAGGGTTCCCCTTTTTTCCGCGGTGCTTTCCTTTTGTTAATTTGAAAGAGTCATCTACATTCCCTACAGGGTATACAACATTGATTACGTGAGGTTCACAGTCTGTTATTGTGACACAATGTTTGATTGGTATGAAAGCACTGTGGATCAGACGGATGCCACAAAGACCTCATCGAGTAACGAGAAAAAACGGTTGAGGGGGTCGGTGCAATATAGTGCTAACCCACACAATAGTCATTTTGAGATAATCGCTGTTGAATGTTTGGAAAGTCCATACATTGTACATTAATAAAACATGAATGCATGCATTTCTTACCATCTTATTGGTTGTATTCAAATATGATATTTTCACGGAGGTTAGAGTGAAGGTTAAGGATTATGCAAATGCATGTAACTCAATTTTGACAAAAGTGTGGGTTAGCACTATATTGCACCGACCCCCTCATTTGTAGAGGGCAGACCTCCGCCAAGCGGCTCATCCCCGACCCATTAAAGACGCATGCTGAAAATCACCCAATTTTCCCATTGATAAGTACATTGTAGATCGATGGGTATATATTTCTTTTTTACGTCATCAGCTGCCAGCTACGCGCGCGGAGCCTCCCCGAGCGGAGCGCCCGTTTTTAGAGCGCTTATGCAAACTTCGAATACCCGCCGCTTGATACCAATGTGCCAAATGTGCTAAAATTTTACATAAAAACCTATAGACAGGTAATCAATGTGGCAGGTCAAGGGTTAACCATATCTGCATAAAGATCTAATCCTTCAAAAAGTTTCCGGATCAGTAACAAAATTTGAAAGTCTATTCCTTGTGTCATTATCAACTTTCCTTGCAAGTTTAATTCAAATCCACTCAAAACTTTTTGAGTTATTTTGCACACAGATAAACAAATAAACAAACACAAATGAAAACACAGCCTCCTCCCTTGGCGGAATTAATGATAATAATGATGATAACTACAAAAGCACTCTTAGAGCGCAGACCTCCGCCAAGCAGCTCATTTCAATCCATCCCAGACTTGGTGAAAATATCATCCCAATTTCCCAATACAGAAGTTTGGTTCTTTGTCGTTGTTTTTGTTTTTCTTTACGTTATCAACATCCAGCTGCGCGATGCCTCGCCCGAGCAGAGCACGCGCTTTACAGCGCGTATGCAAACCTCAAATACTCGCAGCTTGAACTCCAAAGTTCATTCACCCTATCTTCAAAAAGATAAAAAACAAACCTTCAAAATCCATTTAAATGATTGTTATTATATATACCAAAATGTAATCATCTGTTCCTTGTGTCATTAGCAAGTGTCACTCCAATCCGTTCTCAACTTTCTCTTTGAGTTACTTTGCACACCGAAAAACAAACAAACCAACTCCGATGAAAACATATATATATAACCTTGTTCCTCGGTGGAGGTAATAAGTTTTTTGTCTGCATAAAGAAAATCAGAGGATAACATAGAAGTGCTATGTGATTTGGTTGCTAATTATACTGGGGGCATTCGGATCGGGTTACGAGGCTCCTGTAGACATCAGTATGTCATGCATGTGAAAATGCTACATGCTTTGGGCCCTGTTTTATGAAGAGTTAAAATTGATTATATAGTTGATTTCAACAGTAAGTCTATGGCAGCCTGTGTGTTAAGAAAATTTGAAATCGATTTAATCTTTTTATCAAACGGGGCCCTGGCCGAGAAAGAAGTGTTATGTATTGAGCTTCTACAAAATTGAAGAATGAGTTTGCAGTGAGGCAATAGCATTACAGACGACCATTTGTAAAGCTGGCACACGATGGCACAGCGGTATATTTTTATATGCTGTTTTTCTTCTTTCTTTGATAATCAACTGCCTTCCGTTTTGTGTGTAGATAATATCATGTATATAAAAGGTTGCCAGCAAGGTATTGTGATCCCCTTGGGTCGATGGTTGATTACGTGGTGTGAATGCATTCTGAGTACACGCATCATACACAAGATCATTATAAGCACCAATGAATACTGTCTTGATGCATTCATTTTACCACATATACCACTATTTTAACATGATATACCACCATTTTAAAGTTTACCAACTGCTTTTCTGCAAAGTGCCACCATTATGCAGGATCCCATATTATATAATGCCACCATTTCACTGATACAACCATTTAACAGAGTACATCCACTTAATAACAGGAAACCACAATTTAAAATGATTCTACTATATCTTTATTGATACTTCCATTTCACAGCATGATTTCACATAACTGTAAATAGCTCAAGAAATTTTTCGAAATGTTCGCACTTCCTGTTGTCACATTGATCAGTTTATTGTTGTTCAGCTAGTATGATGTTCAGATAAAATTGTGTCGAAATTGGAAATTAGAAAGCTGATTATTTAGGATCTCCAATGTAAGATACTCTGCTTTAGTCCTGTAGAAACCCTCATCTAAAGCGCTCCTCATCAATATACAATTTCGTGACATTAAAGATTTATCATGTTTACAAGAAGGCAAGCAAGTTTAAAAGTATACTCTTATTGTTTATCCATATCGCAACAATCTACAATAATAATTTGAGAATGAATCTTTGTGCATTGACACCTCTTGTCAGAACGTGGGAAGAACGCAAAAGTAGGTACTTATCGCCTTTAAAGTTTAAAGATAAGAATGATCACTTATGATTGTCTTTTTAACAATTAGTACCGGGGGTACTCTTCAGATATTTTCCTTGATAGGGCCAAGTCATATTTCAACTCCTTAAGGCTACGGTACATGTAGAGCCTGTTAAAAATCTTTGAAAGTAGGGCGGATGTACACACTAGATTAGGATGAAGATTAAAAACAAACAGACAATGGGTAAGTTTTTTTTTTCTCTTTTCAAAGAACGAAAGTCTTTTTAATTTAATAGGATATCACTATTTCACAGGGCACCCTCATTTCAAAAGCTAGGCCTACATTAATTTCACAGTATACCTCATGCAATTACAGGAAACCGCTTTTCAATTATAGATTCCAACATTTTGTTTTTTTGGTCACAGGTTAGGCCTACCTCAATTTTAAGGCTACTGTACACTTTTTCTAAAGAAGCTTCCTACATTATACTACAAATGGATATTTCCAGTTCAGAGGTTGTCACTATTTAGTAGGATGCAACCATATTGTGATAGGATGACACCATTTCACGCAATAACTCTGCTTCATAGGAAATGTGATACTGCTGCCTGTAATTAGCGGTCTCAAACATCACAGTGTGTTTAGACCTACATACAAATGTTAATGAGACAGAGAACGCGACATGCTCTAAGTTTAGAATGTGCTGCCACGTATTGAATCATTGCTATGTTTTCAGCGTAAAATAGTACAAAAGACCTCGTTCAAAGCCAGCTCAATTTCCACAGGGTTCCCCTTTTTTCCGCGGTGCTTTCCTTTTGTTAATTTGAAAGAGTCATCTACATTCCCTACAGGGTATACAACATTGATTACGTGAGGTTCACAGTCTGTTATTGTGACACAATGTTTGATTGGTATGAAAGCACTGTGGATCAGACGGATGCCACAAAGACCTCATCGAGTAACGAGAAAAAACGGTTGAGGGGGTCGGTGCAATATAGTGCTAACCCACACAATAGTCATTTTGAGATAATCGCTGTTGAATGTTTGGAAAGTCCATACATTGTACATTAATAAAACATGAATGCATGCATTTCTTACCATCTTATTGGTTGTATTCAAATATGATATTTTCACGGAGGTTAGAGTGAAGGTTAAGGATTATGCAAATGCATGTAACTCAATTTTGACAAAAGTGTGGGTTAGCACTATATTGCACCGACCCCCTCATTTGTAGAGGGCAGACCTCCGCCAAGCGGCTCATCCCCGACCCATTAAAGACGCATGCTGAAAATCACCCAATTTTCCCATTGATAAGTACATTGTAGATCGATGGGTATATATTTCTTTTTTACGTCATCAGCTGCCAGCTACGCGCGCGGAGCCTCCCCGAGCGGAGCGCCCGTTTTTAGAGCGCTTATGCAAACTTCGAATACCCGCCGCTTGATACCAATGTGCCAAATGTGCTAAAATTTTACATAAAAACCTATAGACAGGTAATCAATGTGGCAGGTCAAGGGTTAACCATATCTGCATAAAGATCTAATCCTTCAAAAAGTTTCCGGATCAGTAACAAAATTTGAAAGTCTATTCCTTGTGTCATTATCAACTTTCCTTGCAAGTTTAATTCAAATCCACTCAAAACTTTTTGAGTTATTTTGCACACAGATAAACAAATAAACAAACACAAATGAAAACACAGCCTCCTCCCTTGGCGGAATTAATGATAATAATGATGATAACTACAAAAGCACTCTTAGAGCGCAGACCTCCGCCAAGCAGCTCATTTCAATCCATCCCAGACTTGGTGAAAATATCATCCCAATTTCCCAATACAGAAGTTTGGTTCTTTGTCGTTGTTTTTGTTTTTCTTTACGTTATCAACATCCAGCTGCGCGATGCCTCGCCCGAGCAGAGCACGCGCTTTACAGCGCGTATGCAAACCTCAAATACTCGCAGCTTGAACTCCAAAGTTCATTCACCCTATCTTCAAAAAGATAAAAAACAAACCTTCAAAATCCATTTAAATGATTGTTATTATATATACCAAAATGTAATCATCTGTTCCTTGTGTCATTAGCAAGTGTCACTCCAATCCGTTCTCAACTTTCTCTTTGAGTTACTTTGCACACCGAAAAACAAACAAACCAACTCCGATGAAAACATATATATATAACCTTGTTCCTCGGTGGAGGTAATAAGTTTTTTGTCTGCATAAAGAAAATCAGAGGATAACATAGAAGTGCTATGTGATTTGGTTGCTAATTATACTGGGGGCATTCGGATCGGGTTACGAGGCTCCTGTAGACATCAGTATGTCATGCATGTGAAAATGCTACATGCTTTGGGCCCTGTTTTATGAAGAGTTAAAATTGATTATATAGTTGATTTCAACAGTAAGTCTATGGCAGCCTGTGTGTTAAGAAAATTTGAAATCGATTTAATCTTTTTATCAAACGGGGCCCTGGCCGAGAAAGAAGTGTTATGTATTGAGCTTCTACAAAATTGAAGAATGAGTTTGCAGTGAGGCAATAGCATTACAGACGACCATTTGTAAAGCTGGCACACGATGGCACAGCGGTATATTTTTATATGCTGTTTTTCTTCTTTCTTTGATAATCAACTGCCTTCCGTTTTGTGTGTAGATAATATCATGTATATAAAAGGTTGCCAGCAAGGTATTGTGATCCCCTTGGGTCGATGGTTGATTACGTGGTGTGAATGCATTCTGAGTACACGCATCATACACAAGATCATTATAAGCACCAATGAATACTGTCTTGATGCATTCATTTTACCACATATACCACTATTTTAACATGATATACCACCATTTTAAAGTTTACCAACTGCTTTTCTGCAAAGTGCCACCATTATGCAGGATCCCATATTATATAATGCCACCATTTCACTGATACAACCATTTAACAGAGTACATCCACTTAATAACAGGAAACCACAATTTAAAATGATTCTACTATATCTTTATTGATACTTCCATTTCACAGCATGATTTCACATAACTGTAAATAGCTCAAGAAATTTTTCGAAATGTTCGCACTTCCTGTTGTCACATTGATCAGTTTATTGTTGTTCAGCTAGTATGATGTTCAGATAAAATTGTGTCGAAATTGGAAATTAGAAAGCTGATTATTTAGGATCTCCAATGTAAGATACTCTGCTTTAGTCCTGTAGAAACCCTCATCTAAAGCGCTCCTCATCAATATACAATTTCGTGACATTAAAGATTTATCATGTTTACAAGAAGGCAAGCAAGTTTAAAAGTATACTCTTATTGTTTATCCATATCGCAACAATCTACAATAATAATTTGAGAATGAATCTTTGTGCATTGACACCTCTTGTCAGAACGTGGGAAGAACGCAAAAGTAGGTACTTATCGCCTTTAAAGTTTAAAGATAAGAATGATCACTTATGATTGTCTTTTTAACAATTAGTACCGGGGGTACTCTTCAGATATTTTCCTTGATAGGGCCAAGTCATATTTCAACTCCTTAAGGCTACGGTACATGTAGAGCCTGTTAAAAATCTTTGAAAGTAGGGCGGATGTACACACTAGATTAGGATGAAGATTAAAAACAAACAGACAATGGGTAAGTTTTTTTTTTCTCTTTTCAAAGAACGAAAGTCTTTTTAATTTAATAGGATATCACTATTTCACAGGGCACCCTCATTTCAAAAGCTAGGCCTACATTAATTTCACAGTATACCTCATGCAATTACAGGAAACCGCTTTTTAATTATAGATTCCAACATTTTGTTTTTTTGGTCACAGGTTAGGCCTACCTCAATTTTAAGGCTACTGTACACTTTTTCTAAAGAAGCTTCCTACATTATACTACAAATGGATATTTCCAGTTCAGAGGTTGTCACTATTTAGTAGGATGCAACCATATTGTGATAGGATGACACCATTTCACGCAATAACTCTGCTTCATAGGAAATGTGATACTGCTGCCTGTAATTAGCGGTCTCAAACATCACAGTGTGTTTAGACCTACATACAAATGTTAATGAGACAGAGAACGCGACATGCTCTAAGTTTAGAATGTGCTGCCACGTATTGAATCATTGCTATGTTTTCAGCGTAAAATAGTACAAAAGACCTCGTTCAAAGCCAGCTCAATTTAACAGGATACCACTGTTTGATTTTCATAGGATACCATCTCACAAGATACCATCATTTAATAGGATATCACTATTTCACAGGGCACCCTCATTTCAAAAGCTAGGCCTACATTAATATCACAGTATACCTCATGCAATTACAGGAAACCGCTTTTCAATTATAGATTCCAATTTATTTTTTTTTTTGTCACAGGTTAGGCCTACCTCAATTTAAAGGCTACTGTACACTTTTTTTTTAAGAAGCTTCCTACATTATACTACAAATGGATATTTCCAGTTCAGAGGTTGTCACTATTTAGTAGGATACAACCATATTGTGATAGGATAACACCACTTCACACAATAACTCTGTTTCTCAGGAAATGTGATACTGCTGCCTTTAATTAGAGGTCTCAAACATCACAGTGTGTTTAGACCTACATACAAATGTTAATGAGACCGAGAACGCGACATGCTCATGGTAAGTTTGGAATGTGCTGCCACGTATTGAATCATTGCTATGTTTTCAGCGTAAAATAGTACAAAAGACCTCGTTCAAAGCCAGCTCAATTTCCACAGGGTTCCCCTTTTTTCCGCGGTGCTTTCCTTTTGTTAATTTGAAAGAGTCATCTACATTCCCTACAGGGTATACAACATTGATTACGTGAGGTTCACAGTCTGTTATTGTGACACAATGTTTGATTGGTATGAAAGCACTGTGGATCAGACGGATGCCACAAAGACCTCATCGAGTAACGAGAAAAAACGGTTGAGGGGGTCGGTGCAATATAGTGCTAACCCACACAATAGTCATTTTGAGATAATCGCTGTTGAATGTTTGGAAAGTCCATACATTGTACATTAATAAAACATGAATGCATGCATTTCTTACCATCTTATTGGTTGTATTCAAATATGATATTTTCACGGAGGTTAGAGTGAAGGTTAAGGATTATGCAAATGCATGTAACTCAATTTTGACAAAAGTGTGGGTTAGCACTATATTGCACCGACCCCCTCATTTGTAGAGGGCAGACCTCCGCCAAGCGGCTCATCCCCGACCCATTAAAGACGCATGCTGAAAATCACCCAATTTTCCCATTGATAAGTACATTGTAGATCGATGGGTATATATTTCTTTTTTACGTCATCAGCTGCCAGCTACGCGCGCGGAGCCTCCCCGAGCGGAGCGCCCGTTTTTAGAGCGCTTATGCAAACTTCGAATACCCGCCGCTTGATACCAATGTGCCAAATGTGCTAAAATTTTACATAAAAACCTATAGACAGGTAATCAATGTGGCAGGTCAAGGGTTAACCATATCTGCATAAAGATCTAATCCTTCAAAAAGTTTCCGGATCAGTAACAAAATTTGAAAGTCTATTCCTTGTGTCATTATCAACTTTCCTTGCAAGTTTAATTCAAATCCACTCAAAACTTTTTGAGTTATTTTGCACACAGATAAACAAATAAACAAACACAAATGAAAACACAGCCTCCTCCCTTGGCGGAATTAATGATAATAATGATGATAACTACAAAAGCACTCTTAGAGCGCAGACCTCCGCCAAGCAGCTCATTTCAATCCATCCCAGACTTGGTGAAAATATCATCCCAATTTCCCAATACAGAAGTTTGGTTCTTTGTCGTTGTTTTTGTTTTTCTTTACGTTATCAACATCCAGCTGCGCGATGCCTCGCCCGAGCAGAGCACGCGCTTTACAGCGCGTATGCAAACCTCAAATACTCGCAGCTTGAACTCCAAAGTTCATTCACCCTATCTTCAAAAAGATAAAAAACAAACCTTCAAAATCCATTTAAATGATTGTTATTATATATACCAAAATGTAATCATCTGTTCCTTGTGTCATTAGCAAGTGTCACTCCAATCCGTTCTCAACTTTCTCTTTGAGTTACTTTGCACACCGAAAAACAAACAAACCAACTCCGATGAAAACATATATATATAACCTTGTTCCTCGGTGGAGGTAATAAGTTTTTTGTCTGCATAAAGAAAATCAGAGGATAACATAGAAGTGCTATGTGATTTGGTTGCTAATTATACTGGGGGCATTCGGATCGGGTTACGAGGCTCCTGTAGACATCAGTATGTCATGCATGTGAAAATGCTACATGCTTTGGGCCCTGTTTTATGAAGAGTTAAAATTGATTATATAGTTGATTTCAACAGTAAGTCTATGGCAGCCTGTGTGTTAAGAAAATTTGAAATCGATTTAATCTTTTTATCAAACGGGGCCCTGGCCGAGAAAGAAGTGTTATGTATTGAGCTTCTACAAAATTGAAGAATGAGTTTGCAGTGAGGCAATAGCATTACAGACGACCATTTGTAAAGCTGGCACACGATGGCACAGCGGTATATTTTTATATGCTGTTTTTCTTCTTTCTTTGATAATCAACTGCCTTCCGTTTTGTGTGTAGATAATATCATGTATATAAAAGGTTGCCAGCAAGGTGTTGTGATCCCCTTGGGTCGATGGTTGATTACGTGGTGTGAATGCATTCTGAGTACACGCATCATACACAAGATCATTATAAGCACCAATGAATACTGTCTTGATGCATTCATTTTACCACATATACCACTATTTTAACATGATATACCACCATTTTAAAGTTTACCAACTGCTTTTCTGCAAAGTGCCACCATTATGCAGGATCCCATATTATATAATGCCACCATTTCACTGATACAACCATTTAACAGAGTACATCCACTTAATAACAGGAAACCACAATTTAAAATGATTCTACTATATCTTTATTGATACTTCCATTTCACAGCATGATTTCACATAACTGTAAATAGCTCAAGAAATTTTTCGAAATGTTCGCACTTCCTGTTGTCACATTGATCAGTTTATTGTTGTTCAGCTAGTATGATGTTCAGATAAAATTGTGTCGAAATTGGAAATTAGAAAGCTGATTATTTAGGATCTCCAATGTAAGATACTCTGCTTTAGTCCTGTAGAAACCCTCATCTAAAGCGCTCCTCATCAATATACAATTTCGTGACATTAAAGATTTATCATGTTTACAAGAAGGCAAGCAAGTTTAAAAGTATACTCTTATTGTTTATCCATATCGCAACAATCTACAATAATAATTTGAGAATGAATCTTTGTGCATTGACACCTCTTGTCAGAACGTGGGAAGAACGCAAAAGTAGGTACTTATCGCCTTTAAAGTTTAAAGATAAGAATGATCACTTATGATTGTCTTTTTAACAATTAGTACCGGGGGTACTCTTCAGATATTTTCCTTGATAGGGCCAAGTCATATTTCAACTCCTTAAGGCTACGGTACATGTAGAGCCTGTTAAAAATCTTTGAAAGTAGGGCGGATGTACACACTAGATTAGGATGAAGATTAAAAACAAACAGACAATGGGTAAGTTTTTTTTTTTCTCTTTTCAAAGAACGAAAGTCTTTTTAATTTAATAGGATATCACTATTTCACAGGGCACCCTCATTTCAAAAGCTAGGCCTACATTAATTTCACAGTATACCTCATGCAATTACAGGAAACCGCTTTTTAATTATAGATTCCAACATTTTGTTTTTTTGGTCACAGGTTAGGCCTACCTCAATTTTAAGGCTACTGTACACTTTTTCTAAAGAAGCTTCCTACATTATACTACAAATGGATATTTCCAGTTCAGAGGTTGTCACTATTTAGTAGGATGCAACCATATTGTGATAGGATGACACCATTTCACGCAATAACTCTGCTTCATAGGAAATGTGATACTGCTGCCTGTAATTAGCGGTCTCAAACATCACAGTGTGTTTAGACCTACATACAAATGTTAATGAGACAGAGAACGCGACATGCTCTAAGTTTAGAATGTGCTGCCACGTATTGAATCATTGCTATGTTTTCAGCGTAAAATAGTACAAAAGACCTCGTTCAAAGCCAGCTCAGTTTCCACAGGGTTCCCCTTTTTTCCGCGGTGCTTTCCTTTTGTTAATTTGAAAGAGTCATCTACATTCCCTACAGGGTATACAACATTGATTACGTGAGGTTCACAGTCTGTTATTGTGACACAATGTTTGATTGGTATGAAAGCACTGTGGATCAGACGGATGCCACAAAGACCTCATCGAGTAACGAGAAAAAACGGTTGAGGGGGTCGGTGCAATATAGTGCTAACCCACACAATAGTCATTTTGAGATAATCGCTGTTGAATGTTTGGAAAGTCCATACATTGTACATTAATAAAACATGAATGCATGCATTTCTTACCATCTTATTGGTTGTATTCAAATATGATATTTTCACGGAGGTTAGAGTGAAGGTTAAGGATTATGCAAATGCATGTAACTCAATTTTGACAAAAGTGTGGGTTAGCACTATATTGCACCGACCCCCTCATTTGTAGAGGGCAGACCTCCGCCAAGCGGCTCATCCCCGACCCATTAAAGACGCATGCTGAAAATCACCCAATTTTCCCATTGATAAGTACATTGTCGATCGATGGGTATATATTTCTTTTTTACGTCATCAGCTGCCAGCTACGCGCGCGGAGCCTCCCCGAGCGGAGCGCCCGTTTTTAGAGCGCTTATGCAAACTTCGAATACCCGCCGCTTGATACCAATGTGCCAAATGTGCTAAAATTTTACATAAAAACCTATAGACAGGTAATCAATGTGGCAGGTCAAGGGTTAACCATATCTGCATAAAGATCTAATCCTTCAAAAAGTTTCCGGATCAGTAACAAAATTTGAAAGTCTATTCCTTGTGTCATTATCAACTTTCCTTGCAAGTTTAATTCAAATCCACTCAAAACTTTTTGAGTTATTTTGCACACAGATAAACAAATAAACAAACACAAATGAAAACACAGCCTCCTCCCTTGGCGGAATTAATGATAATAATGATGATAACTACAAAAGCACTCTTAGAGCGCAGACCTCCGCCAAGCAGCTCATTTCAATCCATCCCAGACTTGGTGAAAATATCATCCCAATTTCCCAATACAGAAGTTTGGTTCTTTGTCGTTGTTTTTGTTTTTCTTTACGTTATCAACATCCAGCTGCGCGATGCCTCGCCCGAGCAGAGCACGCGCTTTACAGCGCGTATGCAAACCTCAAATACTCGCAGCTTGAACTCCAAAGTTCATTCACCCTATCTTCAAAAAGATAAAAAACAAACCTTCAAAATCCATTTAAATGATTGTTATTATATATACCAAAATGTAATCATCTGTTCCTTGTGTCATTAGCAAGTGTCACTCCAATCCGTTCTCAACTTTCTCTTTGAGTTACTTTGCACACCGAAAAACAAACAAACCAACTCCGATGAAAACATATATATATAACCTTGTTCCTCGGTGGAGGTAATAAGTTTTTTGTCTGCATAAAGAAAATCAGAGGATAACATAGAAGTGCTATGTGATTTGGTTGCTAATTATACTGGGGGCATTCGGATCGGGTTACGAGGCTCCTGTAGACATCAGTATGTCATGCATGTGAAAATGCTACATGCTTTGGGCCCTGTTTTATGAAGAGTTAAAATTGATTATATAGTTGATTTCAACAGTAAGTCTATGGCAGCCTGTGTGTTAAGAAAATTTGAAATCGATTTAATCTTTTTATCAAACGGGGCCCTGGCCGAGAAAGAAGTGTTATGTATTGAGCTTCTACAAAATTGAAGAATGAGTTTGCAGTGAGGCAATAGCATTACAGACGACCATTTGTAAAGCTGGCACACGATGGCACAGCGGTATATTTTTATATGCTGTTTTTCTTCTTTCTTTGATAATCAACTGCCTTCCGTTTTGTGTGTAGATAATATCATGTATATAAAAGGTTGCCAGCAAGGTGTTGTGATCCCCTTGGGTCGATGGTTGATTACGTGGTGTGAATGCATTCTGAGTACACGCATCATACACAAGATCATTATAAGCACCAATGAATACTGTCTTGATGCATTCATTTTACCACATATACCACTATTTTAACATGATATACCACCATTTTAAAGTTTACCAACTGCTTTTCTGCAAAGTGCCACCATTATGCAGGATCCCATATTATATAATGCCACCATTTCACTGATACAACCATTTAACAGAGTACATCCACTTAATAACAGGAAACCACAATTTAAAATGATTCTACTATATCTTTATTGATACTTCCATTTCACAGCATGATTTCACATAACTGTAAATAGCTCAAGAAATTTTTCGAAATGTTCGCACTTCCTGTTGTCACATTGATCAGTTTATTGTTGTTCAGCTAGTATGATGTTCAGATAAAATTGTGTCGAAATTGGAAATTAGAAAGCTGATTATTTAGGATCTCCAATGTAAGATACTCTGCTTTAGTCCTGTAGAAACCCTCATCTAAAGCGCTCCTCATCAATATACAATTTCGTGACATTAAAGATTTATCATGTTTACAAGAAGGCAAGCAAGTTTAAAAGTATACTCTTATTGTTTATCCATATCGCAACAATCTACAATAATAATTTGAGAATGAATCTTTGTGCATTGACACCTCTTGTCAGAACGTGGGAAGAACGCAAAAGTAGGTACTTATCGCCTTTAAAGTTTAAAGATAAGAATGATCACTTATGATTGTCTTTTTAACAATTAGTACCGGGGGTACTCTTCAGATATTTTCCTTGATAGGGCCAAGTCATATTTCAACTCCTTAAGGCTACGGTACATGTAGAGCCTGTTAAAAATCTTTGAAAGTAGGGCGGATGTACACACTAGATTAGGATGAAGATTAAAAACAAACAGACAATGGGTAAGTTGTTTTTTTTTTCTCTTTTCAAAGAACGAAAGTCTTTTTCGTTATATAAGCTGCTGAAAATTTGCGTACATCTTTTATTATTTACATGCGATGGGAAAATGGCATGTTACTGAGTTCACGTGATGAGAACGGACCAAGATACTCTCCTTTCTTTCTAACTTTTAAAGCATTGTGTTAAAACATGAATACAAATAGGGCTTATAGTATACAATAAACGGTTATGATGCGATTGTGTTACATGAGCGTGCAAGTTTCACTATTCTATTCAACGACGCGAAGTGGAGGTGAATAGAGCGATTAAACTTGCACCGAATATAGTATTCCAACCGTAGCACGAATGATAAAATGGTGAATTATACAACACACGATATAGGCGTGGTTTAGACCAAAACAGATTTAATGTTCAATTCAATTCAATTCAAAGTTTATTTCATTTTCCGACATAACATATGTTTCACTTCTTTTGATAACAGAGAACAAGGTAAATAGAACATAGTGAAATGAAAAGACTGTACAATAATTGAGGACCTTTAGTAATCATACATTGTATAGTAAAAAAGAAACAGAAGTGATCGAAATGAAGTACATGTATACCGTGCGAAAAATGGAGGGACCCACTAAAAAGACAGAGCTTGTAGTGTGTGGGCCCCTCTGGAGAAGAACATTGATGGAATCGAATCATCGTAGATACAAAAGATAACAAAGTGGAAGAAGTCTGGATACAAAAGATAATAAAGTGGAAGAAGTCTGGAAGCCCACTAAAAATTAGATTACCATATATACACTTTCATAGACGCGAACAAACATGAAACAGGACTAGACAACGAGACAACTACTGAAAAAAAAGGTTGTACAAGACAAACGGAATGGACAAGACTGACAAACTGAAGACAAAATAGCAGACAAAAATGCACAACAGAAACAGAAACAGAACAACAGAAACAGCGATCTTCGGCAGAAGCATGCCAAGAGAATAAGAGGATAGTTGTAGGGGAAAAGTAATATTTTGACGCCTGAAATAAGACAAGAAAATAGAAAATAGAGGGACGTATGAACAGGAGTCACATACGGAAAGTCAACTTCAAGACGCTATGGGCAAAATGGCATAGGTGACAACATTGCGAGCATCCAGGAAAAAGATACCATTAATTCTTTGAAGAGGGGACAAAGTGAGCAGGTAAGTGTAACTGAGAAAAAAGGCCAAATGGTTAATTCGGTATTGTAGAGTCGTACGATTGCAATAAAAAAGACTTCAGTCTCCTCTTGAAAGAACATATGGATGGAGCGTTTTTTATGTCTTGATTCAAAGAATTCCAATAATTTGGGCCTACATAAATAAGTGTGTTTTTAGCAAAAATCGTTCTTAAAAGAGGTAAGTGAAATTCATTGGAACGCCTAGTAGGATATTCATGAAATGATTTATTTTTTAGGAACATAGAGTCAAAAATAGACGGAAGCGAGTTATTACAATACTTGTACATAAATTGCCCTAAATTAAACAAAAACAAATCTGCAATTTTTAAGAGCTTGTTGGAGGCAAACAACATATTTGTATGAGAACGTACAGGGGAATAACAGATAACACGTAGAGCTTTCTTTTGTAAGAGGAACACTCTCTCTAATAAATTCTGATGCGTGTTGCCCCAAACTAATATTCCATAATTAAGATGAGGCAGTATTAACGACGAATATAGCATAAGTAATGATTTTTGTGAAATATGAAATTTCAATCTATTTACAATGCCTATATTACGTGAAATTATATTGCAGACATTTTCAACATGTGATTTCCAGGAAAGTTTTTCATCCACAATGACACCCAAAAATTTGATATGTGAGACTCTTTGTAGATGAGAGTCATCTAATACTATATTTGTACTTAAACTATCAACAATATTACTAAAAAGCATATATTTTGTTTTTTGAGCATTGAGTGATAGCCTATTGGCCCTGACCCAATTTGTCACTTTTTTCAATTCAATGTTAATTTTATGAACGAGAAAATCAATATCATTATGGGCAAAAAATACATTAGTGTCATCTGCAAAATGAATAAAAGAGAGGTCGTCGGATACGCGACAAAAATCATTGATATAAATAATAAACAATAACGGCCCTAAGAGACTTCCCTGTGGGACACCACATTTAACTTCTCTGACAACGGAATCATTGTTTTTAATTGTAACGAATTGTTTTCTATCAACTAAATAACTCTTGAACCACTCCAAGGCCTTCCCACGTATTCCATAATGCGATAACTTATAAAGTAAAATATCGTGATTGATAGTGTCGAAGGCCTTGGAGAAGTCCAAGAAAATACTAACTAGATGAGAATGGTTATCGATTGCGTGAACAACTCTATCAACAGCCTATCTACTCTCTAAAAAAAAAGAGTAAAAATATTCACTCTTAAAAGAGTGAATACAAAAAAAAGAGTGAATTTAGAGTAAAATTGGAGTGAATTTTGAGTGAAAATGTTCATTTTCACTAATTTTGGAGTGACCTCAGGGATCACTCGAAGATTTTGGAGTGATCCACCGTTCAATAAACGTCTAATGCACTACCATTAAGAGTGAGCTTGGGAAAAGCTGAGTCTTCTGAATGTCATGACCCATTGTGACCCGCATTCATCCAATCAGATGTCAGGGATCTATACAATGTGTTGTTTAAAAAGAGACTTGCAGGCCTTCCTGATATCTGTTATATTTCAGCCAAAAAATGGTTCACGCATCTATACGCCAGGAACAAGTCTCAAGGAAGTTTTGTGCGCAGCAAAAGAACACATGGATTAACAAACAGTAATAAAAGAAATCATAAAAGCATCCTCAAGCAAATTAAAAGCCATTTACAATGCAGGTTCTTCGTTTCATAAAATTGATGGTGATTAACGAGATATACCTACATAGATGGGCCGTCAATTATAGGTTGTTACTTTGTAACTATACTTTCGGCCGACTTTTCCGTTTTGAAGCCAGACCCCTATCCCAACATTGTTTAACTAGTCGCGGTCAAGTCAACTGACTTTATACTTGGCTGCTACAGTTCTGTGAAAATATTATTCTCAGAACGAATTACCTTATTCTTTTCCTTATTCTGCTTGATTATCTTTTGATATATGAAATGAGTGAATTCAAAAACCCATAAACAAAAAGGAAATGATTTGCTAACCTCTCTGATGGAAATATCATTCGACTAAAAATTAATGATTACATGAATTCGAAAAGATAATATCGAATAAAACATTCTGTAGCTGATGTTAATATCGAAAGACAAGTTGCCCGTAGAACTAGCTTAAGTAACATCCACTCATCAGAGGGCAAATTTTGATAGCGTTGTCGTCATGAAAACGCTTGAAATTTGTTTGCTAGACACGGTCTTCATTTCATTTCATCAAACAGGTGTTTGAGGAGAATTCTACGAACAATTCAGATATACGAATGGTAGAAGAGTATAGACCAAGATTATAGATCTGGGCCCCATTTCATAAAAGATAATATAACTATAGCAACTCTTGCTGGAATGGCAACTTCCAATAGCAACAGCCAATCAGGAAGCTAGTTTCTTGTCGTTACCTTGACAATTGCCATTCTAGCAAGAGTCGCTGTCAACTTTTTATAAAAAGGGGACCTGGCATTTATTCCTCGTGGATTTACTGAGCAAGGGCGTCCGTTTCTTTTCTTTTCTACATGACTGTGATTATATTATGTACTCTTGCAAACACTTTTTTTTTTCATATGCAACTTGACAAGGTGTCTTTTTTTTTGTATAATGTGCGCACTTTGAGGCTCTTCCCCGAGATCTGTACGTCTTGAGGATTTGATTCTTTCCTCATCAATAATTTGATTCTACTCTTTTCATTCACCCAGTACGTCTTTTACTTTTTCTCGTGCTTTATCAATGCGCAAATCAACTTTCGCTTACCCTTTCTTATAAAGCCTTGTGCACTTTATTGCTGTCAATGTCAAGAATTAACTTAAACTTTGTATCTCACAGGAATATTTTACAATACACAGTTAGTTACTCACCATGGAATTCGGTTGCTTAAAAGTATAATATTGCATTTGAAAGAAAATAAATAGATATGCTCGTTGTATTCTAAAACAAGTGTATGCTGACCGATATTTTTCATTCATGTCTATCTACCTGTATGATTCCTGCCATGATTGTGGATAACTTTTGCCCGAATTCACGAAGGTGTTACAATGAAACCATGGTTTAAACCATGGACAAAAACCATGGAGCGCCAAGTGTCGCACGGAATATTTCGTTACAAATTGGTAATTTCGTCAACAAAATGACTATTTCGTTAACGAAATTATCATTTCACGGACGAAATGTTCATTTAGTTACTTCATTACAAAATAATCATTTCATCGACTGATTGATTTCGTAACGAAATGCTCCATGCGACACTTGGCGCTCCATGGTTTTTGTTCATGGTTTAAACCATGGTTTCCTTTGCACCACCTGAATTCGGGCCTTTGAGTCCAGAACACCACTGTCTTAACTATAGTCCTCTCTCCCTCTCTCTCTCTTTCTCTTTCTCTCTCGCTCTTTCTCCTTCTGCCTCTCTTTCTCTCAATATCTTAAATGTAAATTAAACTTAGAAATGAACAATCGTCAATGCTGTGACACTGGCTCATCTTTTGGGCACATAAAAGAAAAGAAGTAGTTTACGAGATTTTTCAGTACGGGCGCTTTGGGATGAACGTTATGTGGGAAGTTCTGTGCGACGGTTATATCCCAGGCGTCTATGAAGGCCACCTTGGCGTAATCCGAAAAGACCTCTCTCATCTTTAGATCGATGGTTTTGATGTACCATTCGCTGTTGGTAAGAATGGATATCAGGCCCTTGTGATTCCTGGTGTTGGCGCTCTTCAGAACGACCAGCGTGTTAGGGCTTCTTGCGTGCAGCCTCTCCACCGCCGCCCTGATGTCCTTAATTCTCTGCAGGTACATTTCGAGTGAGTAGATTGTGTAGTGAGTTCCAACGCAGATCAGAACGACCGTGCGATCATTTGCCTCCTGGCTGTCCAACCTGTTGACGATGTAGTCCAGTGAGTTTCGGCGTAAGAAGGAAGACGGTCGCGCAGGAAACCCTTGGAAGTTATAATGGACAGTGATGTTGTTGGTGGTGTCTGCTGCCACCTTAGGACCTGCTTGGGTTTCCGTCTTGTCCCTTGGTCTCTTTCCTCTCAGCGTTGGTCCATACGCACTTGCCAAGAAGTCATAGTATTGCCGCACAGTGGAATCCCCATAGATGTAGATGTCCCTATTTCGCATGCACGCCAAGGCCTCTGCTTTATCTGGGCGTTGTATTTCGCACTGGTCCGAGTACCACACGTCGTTGAAAAAGAATCCTGAAGGGATGGCGTTCTTGAGATGTTGACCGGGAAGACACGGCGGCAAAGACTTCTGGTACTTCGTCATATTACCCAACCAATCTGAGAGAAAGTGAAAGTGAATAAAATGACTCGAATACGCCTTATAAAAGTACATAAATACAACATGCCAGCTATTCAAAGTAAGATATTGGCTAATTGGTATGACACGCATGTACGCCTACATTCATTTTTCTCTGTATTGATTATTTTACATATTTACTTTTGGAGCAAAAAAGTTTACATACAATTGGAAGAATACAATCATCCTCAAATTTTAACAACTTCTTTTAATCCTTTCAAAGTATATGTTAATGGGGACAGACAATTTTTGAATATATGTGTAACGTTTATAATACATGAGTTGTCAAAAACACTCAATCGCATATGCATGGTTCAAAATATTCCTCTGCAGAAGATCAGGAGGTCAAAAGTTTGCATACATCAATCCCAAATTGTTATACTAATCCCTCTAGTTTCTTTCGCCGCCCGTAGAATTGCAAGTCTGGACCATTCATCCTGTTGAAAGATCATTTACAGTTCAGTCACTTTTTTTGCCTTTCTAGCTCGAAAATTTCTTTTTTTTTTTTGGCTTTGTCCGCAGGTTCTCTATGTTTTTTTTCTTTTTTACTGTATTTACTTCACATTGCTCTTCTGCCATTTTCACTAGTCACTTTTGATGAATGTTCTTGGCCATTATCATGCTGCAAGACCGGACTCCGAACCAGAGTCAGGTTCCAAACCGAGCTTTTCAGGGCTTTTATAGGCAGTCATCTTTTTATATACGATGTCATCAAACTTTTCCATTCCAAAGAGCCAGTACTTTATTCATACAGCAAACTTGGCAAAGCAGACTCATTACATGTCATGGTGCTGCTACCAGAAGTTTCAAGATGCGTTCATGGCGCCGTGAACAAAAAGATGACTGCGTGGAAATATCACGTGACACCCTGAAAAGCTCAACTTTGGACTTGAATCTGGACCGGAATCGAGTCTTCCAGCATGAACTGAGCATGAACCCTACTATATTATCTACGCAGTGTGTATATATTTGTAACATTTCAAAATAAATGTTCTAAACTAAACAGTTTTACATAACACACTGCGTTTTATCTTTCAGCTTGTCTGCCTGCAGGGATTCATGCGGGACGAACTCAATAAAACTGTTTGCCGCTGAAGTGCGTAGTTTGATATGCAAATGCTCCTTTATCTTGAGTAAATATGCAGACAGTGCATAGTATCTCTAAACCCGGAATAGATGCAGGTGAAGGAACTATTATATCTTTCTTTTCAGAACAACTGCTGGTTTAATCTAATCACTCCACACCTCAGGTACCATATGAAGTTCAGAATGTTTTCTTCGATGTTCTTTGATAGGAAAAGATATTGTGCGATAGAAAAGAATCTTTACAATTTATAAAAACAAGGTGACATTTGAACAACGAAGGCTTTGTCTCCTAATCGGCATTCCTAGAATGACTTTGTGAGCATTTGATTTCAGTTGATTTTTGTCCCCTTCCTTATCTGTATTTTGTTACTGAAACAATTTATATTTTCTCAGTTGTAACCAATGATAAAAGCAGGATCAGGCTGTTATGAACTTTAATCTATGAAGGTAAAGTAAGTAATTAAAGGACAAATTCACCTTCATAGACATGTGGGTTGAGTGAATGCAGCAATATTAGTAGAACACATCAGTGAGAGTTTGAGCAAAATCGGACAATCCGTTAAAAAGTTATGAATTTTTGAAGTTTCTGCTCACTCACGGCTGGATGAAAAGACTACTATAGCTAGTGATGTCACATGAGTACAACGATACAAAGAAAGAATAAAGAAAATTCAACATATTTCCATTTTTCTCCCATAACAAAAGAACACTCGACTTCTCTCTTTCAGAAGGCAGGGGTAATAATATTACCCTTAACATATGTCAGTAGGAAGTCGAAGAACTGTGCACTTTATTCAAAAAGTAAAGTTCTCCCTTTTATTTTCCTTATATAGTTGTACGCATGTGACATCATAAACTGTAGTAGTCTTCTCTTCCAGCAGTGACTGCGCAGATACTTAAAATATTCATAACTTTTGAACGGATTGTCCAATTTTCCTCAAACTTTCACTGATGTGTTCTACTGATATTGCTGCATTCTCTCAATCCTTATGCATATGAAGGTGGACTTGTCCTTTAACGTATTTTAAGACGACAATGCCAAATTAAATAAGTAAAAAGACTGAGCTGCAGTACATTCAGTCCACAGGATGACAAAAGCAAGATTCGTTTGAAATGTCTTGGGTCATTGATGTGTAAGGGGTATGCATTGTAAATATTATTTGGTTATTTCATGTACATATTCGTATCATTTTAATTTGGCTTTTCTTTTGCTGGTTAAAATGAGAGTTGTTACTTTGTAATGATTTTGTATTATTTTGATATGGAAAATAAATGAATGATATGAATAATGAAATTTCAACATGTGATCAAATGGCTTACTTACCGTTGGTGTTATTGTTAACGTTGAAAACGATTGGAGAACCTTTAATGGGTACTTTGTGCCTGCAAATGAGATATACATTTCATTCATTATTACAATACTCCAGAAAGTTGCTTATTAATCATCTAAAGATGATTGCTGGTAGTTGAAAAGAACAAGGGGAGATATCAGTGGCAACTTATATTTTCAACCAAATTCTTTCTGATCTTGGATAAACGATTCTATGACATGTACTGCAGTATTTTGCTTTTGTTTCATATAATCTCCTAAAAAGAATCAATTTTGTTCAAAATGATGTGTCCCTCGGAGTTCTTCTATCCGAAGTAATTGATATTTGATTTCCAAACAAATACGATTACATATCGCAATAACAATTTTGTTTCAAATATTAAAATGAATGTGTATCTCGCAAAGTACCTTTTCCCCCCGAGTAAAATATACATTAAGCAAGTGCAGTTGATAAATCGAAACAACAAAAACGAGGAATAGTCATACCAGATTGTGAGAGGATATTTATCAATTTATGCATCCTTTTCGTAGCCCCAGAGGGGCATACAATAATGTTCTGATGACATTTACAGTAGAAGAAAGTCTTTAACTAACAACAACCCTCTCTGGATCACCAAACAAGCGATATAGATGTCGGTTATCATGGTTATCTTCATTGAGTCATGTCGCTGATATTCATCTTTTTCAGTATTGCTCTATCAACGTACGATGCTGATATGATATGGTTTTACTCCTTTTCTGCCTAATACTTTCATCTGGCATGTTCAGGTCATAGTGATTGTTGTGTTATCTGCACTTTATTTTTCCAGAACTATTGATTTTTTATTCATTGTTATCTTCAAATCTAACAGTATAACGTGTCCTTAGTCTGGACTGAAATAAAGCATGGATTGAAGTATGCAATTGATATGCACAAAATTGCTTTCATTCGTTGAAAAGAAAAGAAGATATAAAAAAGTGAGTCGACGTTGGGCACAGACAAAAGAAAACTTACCTTGTAGCACACACACACACACACACACACACAAACTGACAGATACCAGATACACAGACATAAGTCTGAAACTATTGAAAGGAAGCGAAACGGTGGGGGGGGGGGGGGATTTCATGAAGCGTTTCGGCCGGATATTTTTTCTGACAAACTTTGCGCTCAGACAATCAGATACGAGGATTTCAGTACTAGCTTATAACAGTTTATCAGAAAAAAATCAAACAAAACGCTTCATGAAATGACGCCCAGAGATATCCCGTATATACAGTGAAGTATCAATGGTGAAGAAGTCAAGACTGCAACATTTTTGCACCAACCAACGCACAATCCATGCACGATTACGTTTGAAGTGTAAACAAAGAAGTAAGACATTACATTAGCTATGGATTGACCTTCAACCCCTGTCTGTACAACGCAAATATTTTCCAGTCTATTTATATCCTTTTCCGGAAATAATCGGACTAGCTTCCATAGTAGAAAATGACACTTCAGCTTTACTTTAGTCAGCTCGGACATTTAGACACTGTCATTTTTGTTGACTATTTACAAATTAATTCATGACTATATTACAATTTACGCTGTGGTCTTGAAGGGGTCGAACTCACCGATAAAACCAACATCAACCACCTCTATGTAGAGGCGAGAACAATCAGTTACAGGTCAAGCGAGTTAATGGAGACCTCCATGGGGAAGATACATTTTAATATCTATTAATTGGCTGCACTAAGTACAGAGTTTAAGAACTTATAGTAATTGGATTAAAGAATAAGAATGATTTCGAAATCAATAAGAAATCATACTAAACAAGAAGGATAACGTATCAAAGCTTCACATACGAATGCGTAGAAGTGGTTGCTGAAGGAAACAGAATAAAGGAACTCGATAGCACGCATAAATTCTACAGAGATAGACTTGTTAAACAAGCGATATTGAAATAGACTTGGACCGTAACATTACTTGAATATGTGAGCTTCTATGCCATCATCCTTATTCAGGGTATACACATATACATATACATATACATATACATATACATATGCATCTATACATAATATACATACATATACATATACATATACATATACATAGTACATATACATATACATATGCATAAACATATACAAATACATGTACATGCACATACATATACATGTATACATTTTTATTTCAGAGGGTTGGTTTACCTGCTCAGGGACCATATTATATTCCACATACATGACACTATAGTTTTATGTACACTACATGACGGGAAACTAAACCAAATTGTCTGGCATGCCCCTTTAACGATCCGTTTATGGGCTTGATGACGCAGTCCAGCTGTTGTTTTTATTGGATAATGGGGAAAAAAAACAGATGCAAAGTGTAATCTTTAATTCACATGCTTATCACTGTGTAAAGACGTGTCGTATCAAAGATACTGACGTTAGTTATACTATTAGCTGCCCGGAGCACGGAGTTCTTTTGAATAATGGAATACAAACACGCACTTTCATAACCACAAAGTAACGCTGCATATTATTATCGACGGAGTGTGTGCGACCATCTTTTCATGGAGGTCTGATCACACGCGTATTATTTCTTTCCCTAGAGTTTTAATCACATGGAGCTAGCCTTGATGATAATGTGGCTATTGTTCGAAAAATGAAATGAACACAGAGAAAACACTACCAAAGTGGTAGAAGATAAACAACTTTCGGAAGTGCGGGCAGGATTGGGGATACAGTATAAAGGGGTCATATAGTTTTGGTTGAGACATAACTTCAGGTTTCTAACATTTTTGCTGGCATAATGAGAAACCTCACTTGAAATATGAAAGAGCATGTAATTCCAAGAGAGATTCCGCATTTATTTGATGAAAATTGGTTTTGAAATGGCTGAGATATCCAAAACAGAGCAATTTTAATAAAAGGTTGGACCCACCTTTTATCAAAATCGCTTTTTTATCTTTGTGTTTGGATGGCTCAGCCATTACATAACCGTTTTCCTTTCAATAAACTTTGAATTTCTATTTGAATGGTATGATCTGTATTATTTCATAGGTGGTTTCTTGGTTTCTCGCAAAAAGTTAATGACCATATCTTCATTTCCTCCAATATCATACCATTCCTTCGATGAAATTAATGACATTTTAATGCTTTGTCTATAGTCCTATCTGTCCCTCTCCCTTCTCTTTGTAGTTGTTTTTATTTATGTAGACCTATTGTCGTAAATGTACATAAGAAATATTAATGATGTATTATGGATGTCTAAATGAGAGCATGCATGTACACATATTGGATTGACCGGAATTGTGATGAAGATTCTATCTGTAAAGCTGTCGGTGCATAGTTTGACTTTCATGCAAAAGGAAAGAGCACACACAGTCATTATGACAGTACAGAGTAGAATTCTGGGTAGTGCCTGTATTATGTGGCTACTGATGCAATGTAGTAGAGCTGCTAGTATGTTCAAGCACTCCCCTCCAGGGAAATTCCTTTCACCTATAGTTGTGTATATTAACAAATTCTAAGTATGTATTATGTGTGTGTGTGTGTGTGTGTGTGTGTGTGTGTGTGTGTGTGTGTGTGTGAATACACACCGTGAGCCAATGAATACACTGTACAGTACATGTTTTGTAGTGTGTAGCCCGGTGTTTTCTTTAGCTAATTTTAGCTAACTTTTTGGCATACCATGCTTATAATTAGACAATGAGGGTGTGTGGAAGGACCTAGAACTCACAGATACGTAGCCCTAGGTTTGAGAAATTACAGAACGTTCGAGAATGGTTGAAGGGACCTAGACAGGCAACAGAAACTCCGACGTATAGGCAGAGTACCCTACACCTTTGCTCTGAGAGTTACGTCACTTCTGAAACTGAAACAACTAGTCAGGCTGTGTTGCTTGCTGACCTGCTATATATGAAGGGTTTGTTTGCAAAAACCAATAAGTTCTTTTTTTAAGATTTTGAAGTACGATCTCTGTCATAAAGTACAAAATAATACCTTTTAAATTATATATTGGTCATTACATATAAAGGCGTATTTCTGAAGTTATGGTCAAAAGATGCAAAAATTTTCTTATTATTCTCTTTATTTTTCTTGACCTTTAATCGCAAATATCTCCATTTGGCAAATATGGACTTATCGGTTTTTGCAAACAAACTCTTCATATTTTGTGGCAATAAGGCTTGAACGACATATTGCCTGTGAACAGTTGATTCACTTATATTGGTGGCCGATTTCATTTTCATCTATGTGGACATTGCTACATCGAAGCTGTGGCTTGCTGGATGACTTGCTGGATAATAACTTGTTGGATTATCATTTGCAAACTAACTGGACGCGGTCGTCACGACCTAGTTTGGATACTCACGCGTCACCGTGGGTAAATACTTTACGCGTATTTGTTCAAGGGTGTGGTACGAAAATAAGTTATATAAACAAATGAGAGCAACAGAGCATGCATGGGTGTTCTGAAATTTTGCACTCAATATTATGAAAAAAAATTGCAGAGGGTACTTAAACATGAACTTGAACTTGACATGGGACAATTGCAAGCCTGTCGGCTAATAGGAAGTGAGAGGTGGCAATATTTTGTCATACATTGTTGTTTACCATGGTGGACAATGTTGATATGGCAGCATTAATAGTTTACCAAAATGCCCAATTTGCCTCTCAAAGTATTTTGTGAAGAACTTTCTTTTTAAGTTTGTGACAAAATGAAACAATAATGCAGATTGTCATCATTGCGAAGCAAACATATTCATCCTATAATTTTCACAAGAAAAGAGATATTCGATCGCTTGTTAGATTGCTCAGATTTTTGTTCTTTTTTTGAGGGGATGGAGTGGAAGTGCCCAATATGCCACCCACCATCATTTAGACTGAAACCAGATTCAATCGTCTCGTATCGATGACGAACCAAATAGTTTCTAATTGTCAAAACGAACTTTAAAGATGAAAAAATGAAAGTTGTGTCATACATGCTCAGATACTGTTTTTCCTCTTCCGTTAACATGTCCAGGCAAAAAGACGCCGAGCTGCCATTCGTTACCCACATGGTCCAGTCGTCACACTTTAGGGCGCCATTTGTCGGAAGTTGGCAGAAAAACGGATAGCCCGTCCGGTTATCCGTGAAGTCACACGCGGATTCCTATCAATGTTAGTTACACAAACACAGACGGTAACAGAATTTAGATATATCCCTAATAACGTAATCAACTTCATTGAATGAGTACGATTGATTTAGGATGGGGGGGGGGGGGGTGAGGTTCTAAATAATTGATTTAACGAACAACGTAATGACCTGCCGCTGTTGTAGATTATACTCTACAGGAACGTTGCCAAAAGAAAACGGTTGCATTGAAACAAGCAATTGAAATCAAACAAAAGAATTCTAACGTCCCTAGCTGCGCGGAGGGTATGTTCCAAAGCAAGGTTTCGCTAGGAAAGGGTCCGTGGAGTATGGATACTGATCGTCGACCAATCAATCTTGTATTTTACAAGGAGGGATGAAAAGCATGATACTCAGGTTCCTATAGGCATATCTTGGGAAGATATTAAACTTGCGTTTTTAATGTAAGCTCACTTTGCTCAAGTTAAAAAAGTGAAAAGATATATTCAAAATATTCAAGGACACTTTAAAGGAGCAGAGCAATGCATGAAACTTTTATTTAAATTATAAGAATTTTGAGGGACGGAAACATTACGACACACAAAATACATACTCTTTCATCAAAGGTATAGAATCATGTCGGGATATACTATGTTGGACATATGAATGTCCATACAATAAACAAATGAAGAAAAATGAATAAAAAGAGACCTAGTATAAAGTGTCTTTACAACAACAACGAAAAGTTTAGATGTATTCAATGTTAGTCGCCCCCACATGTCAGAGTTGGTGCCCTTAAAAACCCAGATTCACAGTTGGTGCCTTTAAAAGCCCAGATTCAGAGTTGGTGACCTTAAAACCCAGATTTCTAGGATAAGTAATTTTCATTTGTCCTCCACTTACGTCGGCGATGACTTCTGGTACACATTTGCGGTCCTCGAAAACCGGCTTCTTATCGACCGTCGTCATGTAGCGGCCGGTGAAGACCATTCTCGCCGGCTGGTCCGGCCCGCGAATCTTCTCGAGCACTCGGACCGCCTCCGCGCAATGGATCATGGACACGTGAATCTCCATCATACCCGGCCATCGGAGGGTGACGTTTTCGACGTAGGTTCCGTTACCAAGATCGTTCGTGACGTCAAAGCTTGTCGAAGACTTGCTCTTCGCCGTGTACAACTTTACGCGGAAGTAGTCCCCTCCACATTTCTTGGTTAGATTCTGTTCGCTTCGCGCGTTGATAAGGATCTGTATCACGTCACCGACCTTGAAAACGCCGGGATTGCGGACCAGCTCTACTGTAGAATATTTATTGCTCGTGAATGAAAGTTTCTGCCGAGAAATTAAATTGTCAAAATTACATAATATATATAAAATTACAAATATTATGTATCTTACATATGATAACACGACATTATCATGTCGTGTTATCACAGGATTAGTAAGACATACACACATTTCTTGATATAAATATGCCGCCATTTTTGAGCAAAAACTGTCAGTTTCTGCAGTCATTTTATTACATTACAAGGCATTCTGAAACCTTGTTTCAGAATACGTCCCTGGCAGAAATCTCCGTTCATGTAATAGTAAACAATTAACAGTTAATAGAACAATCTCGACTCTCGGAGAAAAAGCCTTTGTTTCTGCAGCCCCATCTCTCTGGAACGCTCTTCCACTGAGGATCCGATCAGCAGAGACCATCGAAACATTTAAAAAGCTTCTGAAATCACATATGTTCGCATCTTGTTTTGATTGAATTTTCAACGAATTGTTCATTGGGTGTGTATCTCTATCTATCTCTTCTTCTATTTCAACCTTCTTATGTACAATTATGACTACGATGTATGCTATTCTTTTTATAATTATGTCCCTCTGCGCCTCAGAATAGGATACTAGATCGAAGGCGCATTACAAATGCTGTACTTATTATTACTATTATTACATGGAAAACTGATTTTTAAGTTTTAATTCATTCAGTTAATTTGATTGTAAGTGTGTTTTTGGAATGCCTATGTCCTGAAGATGGGCAAGTAAACTTACCATGTTAGGACTATAATGTAGGGAAGTTGGCCTGCAGTTGTTAGGTAAGGCCGGAATGATATTATGCTTTTATGAATTATTGTATATCAATCAAGTGGTTTGTCGCTAGTTAATGTACATGACTGTAAATGCAGTAAATCAGAAACCAATCATGGTACTTTTCCTTTCAGGACATCCACAGTTACACACGGGAAGAGTAGCAGAAGGCCAGGGGGTTGTTTGTTCAATGGCTGCGCATTTGAATGCAAAGGATTGTTGACAGACGCCTTCTCGTCGACCTGCTCGTCGACAGACATAAAGAGGGACTTATCAAACAGCAGGAAAAGAAAAAAAAAACCCGCAAAAGCTTTATTTCCACATAGGCCTACATGCAGAAAGAAATGCATCACAAAAACAAGAGCATCCCAAGAGTACAGAGTCCAAAGGCGGAAAGAGAGACCAACAGAAGCAGAGAACAATTATGTTGTAATATTCTTTACCTATATACCAATGATAACATTGATGTTCACATTGCTAATTATATCAATGATCTCACGTCTCTGCTATTGTGACTGACTTTCCTCCTCCTTTACAAGATTAAACTACAGCTTTCCGCCCGGCCAAAGATTGACAATGGTTGATGTTCGATAGCTTACCGACGTAAAGTGCATACATGACTCACGGCAACATAGCCTCACACGGGATATTAAAACATGCAGATTTTTCATTAAACTTACTCTGGCTCCAATAGATATGTTTGATATGCTGAAGGAAAATTTCATCTTGACATGTATCGTGCGTTGCAAAAATTTGCAAATGCAAGATATGGTGGAAAACATTAGGAAATTTTGAGGAGAATCGGAAATTCAATTCTAAAGTAGATATCTAAATGTTTGTTTATGATGCACGCGTTGCTATCGCTGGATAAGCACATGCACTACAACAAGTCGTTATGTGGCAGTATAGTACTAACAACAGAGAGAAGAATTTCAGAGAAATCCACCAATGAAAAATGCACAGATATTTACTTTGCTTCACTTACTTGACATGACAAAAAGTCTTAGCGACGACTCAGTGCAGTAAGCAAAAGCAAAACAGATTGCTACGAAATCATACTATATTGGTTCAGTGTAAAATAAACGGACTGAACGTAAGCGATCCTGCAAAGCAGGACTTTTGAAAATGGTCTAAACAAAGACTTGTTTTGTTGCTAGACCCACTAGTACGGCTCCTGGTCTATGGTACTCTGTGCACGAATGATGACGATGAGGATGAGGATGATGATTCATATAATTTGTGTGGCTCAATATATTTACTTAAAGGGGAGGGCTAGTAACTGATCAGTGGGAATCAGTGGGAATGCTTGAGGATGATTGTTCCAATCCTCGTGGGATTCATTTAAGAGTACATTACATATCTATTGTTGTGTGAAAAATATTTACTTCCGAATGGTCTCATATTCAAGTAATTTGCAGTTTAATGTTTCCAGGTTAGTGTGCCTGGTCAGTGACGGGGCATTAATCTGCACATTACTTGAATATGAGACCGTTCTGAAGCAAATAAATTTCACACAACAGTAGATAAATGTACTCGTAAATGAATCCCACAAAGATTGGAACATTTATCCCTCAGAATTCCCACTGATTCCAACTGATCGGTTACTCGCCATCCCCTTTAAAAAGAATTTAAAGTCGTATAGACTTTATCCCCTCTGGAAAGAACATACATTGTAGTTCCCACAGTGTGTTCACAGTGTGGTCACATAGTTGACTATGTGAAAACGCTCGATTTTAATAGTGTGGAGATGATTTCACATTGTGGTTTGGTTTTCACAGAGTGGTAATGTTCTGTGTTACACTTTGATTGATCATTCACAATGTGTTCACATTGTTAAAACGTTCGAATCTAACAGTGTGAAGAGATTTCACACTGTGTTTCTCACACTGTGGGACACTGTGTTCTTTCCAGCAGGGCCAAGAGAATTAGTACTTGAATATCTGGCGAAGAATGTCAGTCATGAGTGAAGCCTTGAAGTGCTCCGGATTGTTAATTTCAGGGAGAAAGGAAAATATGAGGTGGAGTTCCATAGGCAAGGAACAATAGAGGAAAGTGCATAAAACTTATACATATTGTTATCATAGAATGAAATGTCATGCTTTGATCAAATGAAATGGACTATGTGAAATGTAGTCGATCTAAGTAGAGGATTTCCTTATTGTGACACAATCCAAGCACTCAGCATACAACTTTTCTTACCTCTCCTTTGACTACATTTTCAGATTTGACGACCTGTTTGTCCTGAGAATCATGAGGAAGATAACGCAGAAGAAGCAATTTAAAGGACAAGTTCACCTTCCTAGACATGTGGATTGAGTGAATGCAGCAATATTAATAGAACACATCAGCAAGAGTTTGAGAAAAATCGGACAATCCGTTTAAAAGTTATGAATTTTCGAAGTTTCTGCTTAGTCACTGCTAGATGAGAAGACTAATACAGCTTGTGATGTCACATGCGTACAACGATATAAAGAAAGTATAAGGAAAATTCAACACTTTTCACTTTTCTCGCATAATAAAAGAACACTTGACTTCCCTCGTTCAGATAAGGGGTATTATTACCATTAACATGCGCCAGTGACGAGTCGAGGATCAAATGTGAACTTTTAAAAAAGTAATATTTTATGAAATTCTTTTTATATTTTCCTTATATCGTTGTACGCATGAGACATCATACACTCTTGTAGTCTTCCCATCCAGCAGTGACTGTGCAAATACTTTAAAAATTCAAAACTTTTGAACGGATTGTCTGATTTTCCCCAAACTTTCACTGACGTGTTCTACTAATATTGCTGTATTCACTCAATCCACACGTATATGAAGGTGGACTTGTCCTTTAAGTCGAGGAAAACAAATGTGATATATTGACATGTGGTCCTGCTTTATAGTGAAACCCACTTCACGTTCAATGTGTGATTAAATACGGTAAAATGAAAAGAAGACAACGTAATCGTGAAGGTTTTTATAGAAATCAAATTTGAAATAAAGACGTTGTGGAAACTATATGAAAATCGGCTCGTTTTCACGAATCATAGCCACATACACAACATACATCAATACTGATTGTTTGTAACTAAGATAGCAAATTAAAAAGGCTAAGGTTGTGAATGAAGATTCAGCAACAACAAACCCTTTTCTTAAAACTTTTTTAATTTTTTTTCTTGCACCCAGATGGTTAATGCGAAAGGTGTAACTAATTTTCTTGATTTCTATATTCAAAGATAGAAATGTCGTGAAGATTTGTATGGAGGTAAAATTGGGATTGGTTTATTTATGACAGATTAATAACATTCTTACTGTAGATCATCTGTTAACAGTAAAGACGTGAGAAGCTTTTCCGCATAGAACAAGTACGTAAGCACAATAAAATGAAATGCTAAAATCTTTTCGTCATTGTGTCTTTGACTGTATAACTACGGCTAAATACCTACGCCTGCTTTTATTCTGCTGAAGGTTTTTTGTTTTTGTATTGCTTTTTTTTTCAATACGGCACTTAATTGCACATGCCAAGCGATCAATTCTTTCGAAAGGCGTGACCGCGTCGGATTTTAGACGTGTTGGCAAGATTGAAAAATAAAGTAGATCAATACATCCAAAAAAAAAAAGAAGAAAAAAAAAAGAAAAAGGAGGGAACGTCTGCTGAACATGGAAAAATTGATTGAAAAAGCAACAGACAAATATTTATCAATCTTCACCTGTTCTGTAGGTACCGCTTGGAGACATGATCTCTCATTCTCGACCTTGCAACCAGGGGTAGATTTAAAAGGGGGGAAATGAAGCCATGAATCGACTTTTAGACGAGTAATCACATACAGGCCTGTACATGTATTACAAATACAATATTCTTATTTTCCCATACTTATCGATATATCTTACATGACACTTATATGTATGTATGTATGTATGTATGTATGTATGTATTTATGTATGTACATGTGTATGTATATATATATACTGTATATTATATATATATATATATATGTATATAAATATATATACACGTATGTGTGTGTATATATGATGTAAATATATGATACAAATAACGGAAGTTTATGAGGGCAATGGACAGAATTCATGAAGTAAAGACATAAAATGATGCATTCAACTCGGCTGCGCCTCATTGAATCGATCAATGACGAGCTGAATGGATCAATGAAATGAAAAATTTTGTCCATTGTACGAATGAAGACATTAATAATTGGTTTTATATAACACCTAAAAATTGATCCTTGTCATTTGATGTTTTATGAATTTTGAAACAAGAGAGAATGTGCAAGATCTGAGATCAAGAGATCTGAGAGTGCTCACTGCATGAGCGCTATACGCTTGCGCGCTTGATCGCATGCACATTACATTGCAAACGCTTGTTAAGCGTTTTACATACACGTAGATAGTGTGCCGGGCTCTTGGCATGAGTGCAATGGAGCAAATCGCATAGATCCAAGATTGCGCTGTAAATTGACCCTCAAATTCACGAATGATGACGCAATAGTAAAATGAGACAAATGGTCAGTATAAAGCAACCAATCAAATGACGAGGATCTATTTGTAGGTCTTTTTTATACATATATGTACACATACATGATGTGTGTGCGTTTGTGTGTGTGTATGGAATGTGTATCGCGACAGACCCAGGATTTGGATTTCGCAAGGACTTCAAATTACCAGATTTTTTTTTCATACTTTCCGTTATTTCATAATTTCAATAGAAAGCAAAAATATACCTTGCAATATCATCATTAGCTTACTTCTGGTTGGTTTCTTTTTTTAACTCATACTTTCGACAAAATTTTATAATCCTTCCATTGTGAAATGATAGAAATGTCACGCAATAACGGCTCTAACGTTCATCAACAATCACTGACGAAGTAAGCGGAGAGGTGATCACACAAGGGTTCTTACCTTCCGGATGGGGGGTGCAACAAAGTTAGTTCTGACTTTGACAGTTGTCATTCCGTAGAAGTACAGTGAGGACAGGGTAAAACAGGTTACCCAGAAAACAACGTTTGCCGTTTTATAAGACACCATTCTATTTCCTAGGAATCACAGACGCTTTAGGATACGAGCAATTCGATTCGGTGGCTGACGGTAAGAAAAATAAGAAACAAACGAAAAAATACAAACAAAAAAGGGAATGTACCATATTCCGCAAAGGGATAAAATGACTGGCAGTTAATGACTGTCAAGTATATCAGACTGATCTTTCAGCAAATGATAGAATATGAACTTATGAAAAAAAAAATCGAACATTAACACATAACATTAGCGGTATCATGATCCTAATCTCAATAGACAGAACCATGGCAGCGTTTGTTTCTATTGAGCAGTCAATGTGCATCGTTTGGACCAGTAAGAATACACGAAACACCAGTATTCAAGCCAGAGTGTCTCTGGTCCGTCTGCTTGAAGCCATTCGAGTCCATTTGCTGTGATTGGACTAAGATGCCGTAATAGGCCTATAGATAAATTCACGCTATCGACTTCTAACAAACAGCTCGAGAGCTATTACAGCATAATTAAAACGAGCCTTTCTTGGGTTGCGTTACTAGTAGTATCGTTACATTTTTTTAGCACAATCATCACTACTATACGTAAAGCAAACTGTACACGCCATCTCTACTCACTGACATTGACTATGATGTACTCTGTGCACTATAACGTTGCTTCGGCGTAAAATGGCGTTTGCCTTCGTCAGGTTGTCGTCATAATAAAGAAACATTACGGAATGTTGCTGACTCAAACATTTATGCTTACATTCGACATCAATTTGCAAAACTAATATCACGTTCGCATTGCTAGTTTTATTGTACTGACCTCTTAGGAAAAAAAACAACAACAATAAAACCTGGCAAAACTGCCTATAGCATGAGAAAAAAGATATTACCAGTCGCGAGTGCAATGTGCTTAAAGATGAAAGATAAAGTGATAATGTGATCAAAACAGAACGTTTACCTCCAGGACAGGAAAATTAATAGTTAGATCCTATTGATATGATCCAATAGCAAGGATTCCTTGACAAGTACTCTTGCAATTTCCTGCTGAGTGGTGCATCTTACTCATCGGTGCACGATTTCTAGGAGTCGCTCATTAATGTTTGGCATAGCTACGCGGCCCGAAACTGCCCAAATCAGTCTTTGCGTCTTTCTGCCGGGGGCTTCTGCCGCCTTCGGTACGCCGAGTAGCGCCATCCAACTGACGACCACACGAACCGTTTCTGACAACTGCGCGCGACGACCGACGAACCATGGAGCGCAAAACCTCATCACATACTAAATATACTTCAAACCAGTAATCACATCGCTTCAACACCGAAACAATGGTGTGAAATGCTGCTGTGCTGTTGTGTTTATGTTGTTGTTATGTTAATGGCAAAGACTATATAGATATTATAACATGGCATCAGGTGACTTTGCAGCCCGAGAGAATGATGTTCTCGATGATAACGAGCAATGCAATCGGTAAAAAAAGACGAAAGTCAGGAACCCGGAACAACGTGTTGCTTTACGTATGTTATACATATGCATCAGTTGTATTATAGGAAGAACGATATGTCAAGGATATACACGATATCTCAACGGCACTTCAATTACCTTATAAATGAGGTGTTAGACCGAGGTGATTAATTGGCGCTCGAACCTGCATCTCAATTATAAGGATAAACTCGTAATTGAGGTGCCAGATTGAGAAGAAATATCATTTTGATAGCTTTCATACTTGTTATCTCCTTCGAACATAGTTTATATCATGATCTATGTTATAGATAGCTTAAACGTGTGGAGGTCATTCCAACAAGGCTATTCAATTGTTAGCGTAGGTTATGCACCGTTGCCTGATGGTGAGTAGGGACGGTGATAGCAAGGAGCTTCCCTTTTGAAGCTCCTTGGTGATAGCGACGTTACCTAGCATCAACACCGAACCTGAATGCCAAATTTGATAAGCCTCGTATAAGGGAATGGGGAAAGAAAACAATTAATCGCCGACAAGAATAATGGAGCTCGGATCAGCAAGCGAAACCATCCATTATTACCTCCGCCAAGGGAGGAGGTTTTTCTTCATTACTAGGCCTATCTTTGTTATTATTATTAATATTATTATTATTATTATTATTATTATTATTATTATTATTCAGTTAGTTTTTTCGGGGTGGGGGGGGGGGTGAGGGGGCTCCGCAAAAGTGCAGTGTGTGCATATAACAATGAAATCAAGTATACAACTTTTTTTTTTTAATATTACAGTAGATCTAAACGACATTGATATTCAGTCGGATCTCAGTTATCGAACCCTCTTTTTTTCCGGTCCTCTCTATTATCCGGACTCCTCCAAGCTGTAAGGACATCAACAACAAGAACAAGAACAACAACAACAACAACAACTACTACTACTACAACAACAACACAACAACAAAATAAGTTCAAAATCAATCAAAACTCCTACAAAACTAAATATACCTATGCTATTCCCAACAGAAATGTTATAACAGTAGAAAAGTTCTGTTGCAGTGTACATTGCCAACGTATGATAGCACCTCTGTGTCAGTAGCCTATAAACAAATATGCCTACTCAGTACTTGTATTCACATGTTTATATAAACATCGCTTCTCCCAAATCGTTTATCCAGTAGGTTCCGACATGGCCCAACAACTGTCACAGAGATCGGACTGTGTTATCATATAGTCAAACCTGTCTATAGCGGCCGCCCAGGGGAGCTATAGACAGGTTATCCAACTTTGTGTGCATTGCCTTCATGTGTGTTCGTATGCACACATGTGTTTCATGCATTGAACAATGCCGGTATTTATGAAATTGTTGCACAGTAGCATGTGTACAGTCGTGAAGAAAGCTTAACGCTAGTGCATTATTACGACTGCATGAGTGATGAATGCAGCGGTGGTGATCACTGAACGTTGCCCATGAATGACTGGCACGGCTACAAATTGTCGGCTCTTTGGCCGCAGACACAGGGTCCTTAACAGGGTTTTTCTCGGGGGGGGGGGGGGTTTCAGTGGCCGCTATAGACAGGTGGTCGCTATAGACAGGTGGCCACTAAGGCAGGTTTGACTGTATATATATATATATATATATATATATATATATATATAACACCTTAGAATGATGTCGAATTACTGGTCTATTCAACGGGGCGCTACGCGCCTTGTTGAATAGACCAGTGGCTTATCTCGCGCCTCGTGCGATATTCGTGCCCTAATGCACTCACAACTCATAAATTATTTGTATAATGTATATATATATATATATATATATATATATATATATATATATAGACTGTGAGAAGGGGTATCGACCATTTACAGTACCAGTGTGTGGCCTTCATTATTTGCATTCAGTGTGAAAAGAAGAGCCAGGTGGACGTAGCTAGGTCAACGTGTCTGTTTATTGCCGCCGAGCTTTCGGTCCCAAACGGACCTTCATCAGGGCTTATTAATCCGTAAGTTATTGGATCAGTCTTCCGCTGAACGTCTCATCCACGCATTTGTTTCTTCCCACCTTGACTACTGCAATTCCCTTCTTGTTGGTCTCCCTGCTTCTAGTATTGCACCACTTCAAAGAATTCAAAACACAGCTGCTAGGCTTGTAACCCTTACAAAAAGATCTGACCACATTACTCCTGTTCTCCAATCCCTCCACTGGCTCCCCATACATCACCGTATCACCTTCAAAATCCTCCTTATCGTTTACAAGATATGTAATAATCTTGCTCCATCTTACCTCAAAGACTTAATTTCTTTCCGCTCCTCCACTTCAACCCGTTCTCTTCGTTCTTCCTCCACTCTCCAACTATCACATGGTCCCCGCACCTGCACCCGCTATGGTGATAGGGCTTTTTCTGTTATTTCCCCGTCTCTCTGGAATAAACTTCCTCTCCATATTCGTAATGCTGATAACGTTGATAAGTTCAAGTCATCGTTGAAAACTTATCTGTTTACTCAACTTTAATTATGTTGTTTTGCTGTTGCATGTTATATCATAATACGTATATTTACATAATGCTGTATTTTATTTTAATGTCATACTTTTTTTTTCCGGATCAATGCGCTTAGAAACATCAGTATTAAGCGCTATATAAATGTTATTAATTATCATTATTATCATTAATGGCGGATATAAAGGCTTGCGGCGGTGTCTGTGTGGGTTGAGTGTGTCTGTTCGTGTGTGGACACACGAACAGACACACTCAACCCACACAGACACCGCCGCAAGCCTTTATATCCGCCATTAATAAGCCCTGATGAAGGTCCGTTTGGGACCGAAAGCTCGGCGGCAATAAACAGACACGTTGACCTAGCTACGTCCACCTGGCTCTTCTTTTCACACTATATATATATATATATATATATATATATATATATATACCATGGTTGACCTTAGATACTGTTGATTACTTCTCACTCCATGGATACTCGCAGTTCTCAAAATGTCCCATGCCCCACATATACCCAGGCTAAATTCCATGCGTTCTATTCCACCCTTCACCAAGCCTTGAAAACATTCTTTCCTCAGAAGGAGGTACGAGTCGACCACCACAGTAGTAGGCTTGCTAAGGGCGAATAAAAAGGGGTGATCGCTGCATTTTATAGTACAAATGGCCTATTTGGCACACATGTTCCTCTCTACAATTGGATTTTTTTTTCACCTAAAGAGACAATTTGTATCTATGCAAATAAGCCTTAATTTGCATAATTTATGCAAAAATACATATACAAATTATTAAAAAATATATGTGCATCCAGCGGAAATAACTAATTTGGTAGAAGTATTCTATAGAGTATGTGCAAACACTTCCTGCAAAAGTTGATTTCAAAACTATGTAAATAAACATAAAATTTGCATAATTACGCAAGTTATTGTGCAAAAATCTCCATTTTTGTAGGAATTTCTAAACTATTAAGCACTGGATCTTGTAGTACAAAGTTTGAACCTGGGATGGATGTTCCTTGGGTCATAAGTAAATGAGTCATCTGAAGAGACAAACTGTCTCTATGCAAACAACCTGTTATTTTTATAATTTGCATATCAATACCTACACATCTATAGATAATCAGAACAAACAAAAAGCCTTAATGAAGCCTTTATGAAACTTCCCTTAAATCTCATCCTAGATAGATATAACCCGTTAGAAACATTTTATGAAACAAAATGAGAAAAGAATTTGAATAATTGAACCATCATTACCAGCTAATTTACATAATTACTAAAGAAAGTAAAGTAAAAACATTATTTTTAAAGTTTTTCTTACAGTCTAAGAACTGCATTTTGTGTGAAAACTACGGAAGTAGTATACATTTCCTTTAGTCAAAAGGAAATGGTTTGTAATATCAAAACACTATTTGTCTATGCCAATACCACCTAATTAGCGTGTTGTGCATATTAATACCCAAATGTACCAGAAGTCAATGGTCAAGGTCGACTTAAGAAATTATATCAGTTTATGCGATAACTCAAGACTGGATTATGCAAATTTAACCAAACCTGGTCCAAAGATGACGTATGATGGGGCAAGCGATTAAGCAATTTTCAAGTAAAATCGGAAAGAGATCAAAGTTCAAGGTCAATGCTAAAATTTCATTATTTTCCTCATATCTATGCGATGTCTGAAGGTACTTTCTTCAAACTTAGTGACTGCATACAATGTACTACCAAAATAAGATTCTCCAGAGAGTTTCAGGTCAAGAGGTCAAAGGTAAAAGTTCAGGTGAAAATGTTAAAATTTCACTTGTTTTCTCAGCATCTCGCAAATGGTTCAAGGTGTCTTCATGAAACTTGGTACTGGCAGGGATTTTCTAGGGAATTTAGGGGTCATTTGTCAAAGGTCAGGGGTCAAAGATCAATGTCAATTGGGCCCTCAAAATTTCACTATTTCCCTCATGTTTTTCCAATGCTTGTAGGATTTTTCTTGAAACTTAATATATACATGTATTACCTAATGGATATTCTCTGGGAAATTTCCTGCCAAAATGTCAAAGCTCTGATGAAAGTGCTATATTTCACCTTTTCTTTCATATCTTGAATGTGAATCAAGGTAACATGAAACTTAGTGCATATTTGTGCATGTTCTACCTGACAGTGATACCTTTGTTGATTATCGAAAAAATGTTAAGCCCTCCCCTCTCAAGTGTTTTGTTAGCTCTTGATAAGTAGGAAAGGACATGGAATTCAGTGACATGGTGTAGTCATCACCGTCATTACACTTAATGTATGGGTCGCATAGAAGTTAATTTTGATGCACACGTGTATAACCTCTGACATTCTTACCTTTTACATTTTTACCTGTGTATTTCTTTTAATTTAACCCCTGACATCTTTACAGTATACCATTTAACATAATCGTGTTTTTTTTTTGAAGAAGCTTGAAGACCATGTAGGTCATGATCATCTGTACAGGCATTAGCTGATATGTGGTGGAATACAACATTCTTTGGACCGCCAGGGAGTTACATTATCCCAAGAGAAAACAATCACAACCAGGGAGAATATGACATTTACGATTCTCGTACAAAGTAGCCTGTGACGATCTGTTGACAAATCACATCCTAGTAATTGTAAAAGAAATCAAATACACACCTGTGCTCTTTTATGGCTATGAACATATTATTTCTACAATTGAACTTCTGAAATTGACTGATTTTAAGTCAGAGACTGAGATTATTTGACTTAAAGTATAACATCTCCTATATTGTTCACATGACAATTTTTGCATATTATTGCCTTATCAAAGTGTTATTGTGTATAAATTTCCTAGCATAGTTTCCATGCCATAGTAGCTCATAGTAGGCCTATACTGAGTTAACTTTTTTTTTCAGAAACAGACTTTGTTTCTAACTCAAGCTTGTAAGTTCTTAATGTGTGCAGATACCCTTGCATCCACATAATTTGCACAAGTTTATAATCAGCTTGATGTAAAAGTGCCTCTTATTCGCTTGATTGCCTACAAAATACAATGAAAATCAGAATTCACACTTTCACTATTGTAGCGTTTTTTGTAACGATTTTCTAACCATGACCTCAGTTGTGTACTGCTTGCAAGGGAAAACAGTCCTTTTGTAAGCAATATTGCTCCGATTTGCATCTGTTCATATGTTGGCCCTATACTGTTAGATTTGTATAATCATATTTAAAGAGTGTCGCTATCGATTGCTATCTTTCCCACCCTGCAAAGCATTTATGTAATGAGGGCAAATTGATAGCAAAATTTATTTCAAAGATCAATATGTTTCTAAATTTCACGTCTGGTGTACTTATTCACATAATTTATGCATAAAATGCCTAAGTTGATTAAATAATATGGAAACAATTTAAGCAACTGAAAAGTGTAGTTGTGAGAATGTTGTCTTATTCTATTAGCTTTTTGGATATTAAGTTCAAAGCGATTTAAGACATTGTCTCATTAAGGCTTTTTATTTGTTCTGATTATCTATAGATGTGTAGGTAGGCCTATTGATATGCATATTATGCAAATAACAGGTTGTGTGCATAGAGACAGTTTGTCTCTTCAGATGAATAATTTACTTTTGACCCAAGGAACATCCATCCCAGGTTCAAACTTTGTACTACAAGATCCAATGCTTAATAGTTTAGAAATTCTCTCAAAAATGCAGATTTTTGCACAATAACTTGCATAATTATGCAAATTCTAACTTTATTTACATAGGTATGAAATCAATTTTTGCAGGAATTGTTTCCACTTACTCTATGAATACTTCTACCAAATTAGGTATTTCCGCTGGATGCACATATATTTTTTTAAAATTTGTATATGTATTTTTGCATAAATTATGCCAATTAAGGCTTATTTGCATAGATACAGATTGTCTCTTTAGATGAAAATTTTTCAGTTGCACTAGGGAACATCTGTGCCAAGTAGGACATTTGTACTAAAAAATGCAGCGTTTACCCCCTTAGCAAGTGTACTACAGAGACAAAGCATGGATTACCCCTGAAGTGAAAACTCTTGTAAGTAAACGACAACATCTTTTTGTGAACGGCCCCGTAAGTGAATTGAAAGCCTTCCACAATAACATAGGAGTATTCGCCGAGTGAAGAAAGAATTTCATCATGATCGAGTTGCCAAATTAAAGAAAGCTGATCCTGCGTCATGGGCATGGTACAAACAAATTGAGCTCATGACGTCACGTAGCCAGTTAAATGAGACAATCCATGTCCTGGATGTTGATCAGTCAAAAGTAGACGTTGTCGCCGAAACCGTCAATTCGCATTTCATCAGCATCTCAAGTGGTATAGCACCGCTTGACATGTCCAACCTCCCACCGTATGTAACGTCTGATACGATTAGGATGCTCTTACTTGAATTTAAAGCTCCCCGTCACGTCACATTCTGAACAGTTCTTATACTGAACGTGTAGTGCCACAGCAGTGGAAGCAAGCAAGCAAGTAGTCCCTATCCCGAAAGAGAAACCACTCAGAATCGATAAGCTTAGACCAATAGCACTCACAGATCATTTTGCAGAACTTCCAGAGCTGTTTATCACTAAGTGGTTGATGTCTGCCATTGATCCCTCTCTTGACAGTAAACACTTTGGAAGTAGAGCCGGTATGTCTTGTATACATGCACTGCCTATTAGCGGATATTGTCAACTTTCTATCCAAAAATGTCGACAAGCTATAGGCACTATGTACGTAGTAGTTACGACAGATTTTTTCCAAAGATTTTGATAGCGTAGATCACTCAATAATCATCCCAAGGTTGGTTAAATTACAGGTTCATCCCTCTTTCATATGCTGGATTGCCAACTTCCTCACTGACCGATCCCAGCGTATTAGCTACCGTGGTTGTCTGTCCTCAAGTAGACCTCTCCATGCGGGAGTACCACAAGGAACACGTTTAGGCCCAGCATTCTGATCGTCATTAACCAACGACGCCTTAATGCCATCCAGCGTTGAATACTGGAAATATGTCAACGACATGATAACAATACAACGGGGATCGGTCGGTGAGATGCAAGGTATACCCTCCAGAAATTAATCAGATGGTGCATTACAAACAACATGCAACTTAATGCTTCTAAATGTTATGTAATGAGGGTCGATTTTGGTAAAGCCCAGTTGCCTTTTAGACAATGTAGTTTAAATGGCTACTTTTTTTTTTACAACAATGGAAGTGGTATGTGAGATAGCCATTTGAGTGCCATGCTGTCAAAGGATTTGTTCATGTTAAGGTCATTGGAATCTCAAACTTCCGATGAAAGATTTACTAAAAGTATACACCAGGTTACATCAGACCCCTGCACTGGCGTAGCCAGGGGGGGGGGGGGGGGGGCGATGGGGGCGGTCGCCCCCCCCCCTAAGATTTGGACCGGGGATTTGGGAGGCGGAAAAAAAAATGCGTGTATACTATATGCATTCACATGAAGCGGGTATCCTTTGCAACCTTTCATCAAATAAAATATTTTTTGAATATTTCACTCAAAGTGTGCACCAGATCGTTGAATTTCAATTCAAAATATGCAAAATCTCTCGTGCTTGGGAGGGGGTATCCCCCTCCCAAACCCTCCCCCTCTGTGCCTCTTTCCCTAGCTTAGTACACTTTTTAGATTTACCATCACTTATTACTTATATTTCGAAAACTCAAGGTTCCGTCATGTATAAGGGGAATTTCCCCTTTTAATCGACCCTTTCCTCCCTCAGTCCCCCCCCCATCAGTTTTTTTTTTGTTTTGTTTTTTTGGTGATTTCCCAAATGTTGATTCCATCAAATATGCGTATACGAGATATCTCAATTTCAACCTTAAAAAGGCAAAAGCTCCATCGGAAGGGAAGGGTGGAGATAACACTCGCTAACGCCTTCTCCCTGCTCGCCCGCCCCTCCCCCCCCCTTCCGCCATGCATAGAAGTAGACTGTGGCTATACCCAGATCGCTTTATTTCAATTCTAAAAACGCAAAAGCTCCGCGAGCGGGAGGGCGAAATCCCCCTTCCCCTAAGCTTTACCTCACTAGACTTTATACATACACACAGATGGTGCACATTCGGAATAAGAGCTAGATTCCGTGATGTTAACACTTCGATGAAAAAGTATTGCACCAAAAATTTGCACCAGATCGCTGAATTTCAGGTCTGAAAACGCAAAATCACCTTCGTGTGGGAGGGGATATGCCCCTATCTACACCCTCGTGTGCATGCTTTTTCTGTTTGATTGCTGAACTGCAGACAGCGTTCATGATATTCAGTGTAAGAATTAATACAAGAAGATTATTTAAATGATACCATTTTATAGGCAAATTGTTCAATAATAATCTACACTAAAATATACTGTAACCTTAAACAAGTGGGACTGTTTCAACTCGTTAAAACACGCAAAAACATGCATCAAATTGCACCATTTGCAACATCAAAGTGCAAAAAGTTCTCCCCGTGGGAGGGGGACACCCCCTTCCCCCCCCCCTCCCCTCCCCCCCCCCTCACTCGCTCCGCTCGCTCGGGTTCAGTCGCGTTCATGATATTCAGTGAAAAGAATTAATACAAGAAGTGTATTTAAATCATACCATTATAAGCAAATTGTTCAATGATAATCTACATCAAAATATACTGCAACCTTAAACAAGTGGGACTGTTTCAACTCGTTAAAACACGCAAAAACATGCATCAAATTGCACCATTTGTAACATCAAAATGCAAAAAGTTCTTACCGTGGGAGGGGGGACACCCCCCTCCCACACCCTCCCCTTCCCCCTCGCTCGCTCCGCTCGCTCGGGTTCAATCGCGTTCATGATATTCAGTGAAAAGAATTAATACAAGAAGTGTATTTAAATCATACCATTATAAGCAAATTGTTCAATGATAATCTACATCACAATATACTGCAACCTTAAACAAGTGGGACTGTTTCAACTCGTTAAAACACGCAAAAACATGCATCAAATTGCACCATTTGTAACATCAAAATGCAAAAAGTTCTTACCGTGGGAGGGGGGACACCCCCCTCCCACACCCTCCCCTTCCCCCTCGCTCGCTCCGCTCGCTCGGGTTCAATCGCGTTCATGATATTCAGTGAAAAGAATTAATACAAGAAGTGTATTTAAATCATACCATTATAAGCAAATTGTTCAATGATAATCTACATCACAATATACTGCAACCTTAAACAAGTGGGACTGTTTCAACTCGTTAAAACACGCAAAAACATGCATCAAATTGCACCATTTGTAACATCAAAATGCAAAAAGTTCTTACCGTGGGAGGGGGGACACCCCCCTCCCACACCCTCCCCTTCCCCCTCGCTCGCTCCGCTCGCTCGGGTTCAATCGCGTTCATGATATTCAGTGAAAAGAATTAACACAAGAAGTGTACTTAAATTATACCATTTTATAGGCAAATTGTTCAATAATAATCTACACTAAAATATACTGCTACCTTAAACAAGTGGGACTGTTTCACGTCCATAAAACGCGCAAAAACATGCATCAAATTGCACCATTTACAACATCAAAATGCAAAAAGTTCTTACCGTGGGAGGGGGGACACCCCCCTCCCACACCCTCCCCCCCTCCCTCGCTACGCTCGCTCGGGCTCGGTCGCTTCGCTCCCTCGCAGACTAACCGCCCCCCCCTAAGATGAAATCCTGGCTACGCCGTTGGACCCCTGGTAGAATATGCCGTCCCGGTGTGTCATCCGGGTCTTACTCAACAACTGGCAGAGTGTCACTCCAAAGTTAAAGGGTGCCATAACGAGACCTAAGAATGATCTTAGGGGAATCCTACGGTACATTTCTCATCGCTCTCGAGATAACACAACTTCAGTCTCTTGAGGCATGATGTATGCTGCAAATTCGCGAAGTCACTGCTAAAGTCACAACAATTCAGGCACTCGCTACCGGCACCTCGACAGACCACAGGTATACTCTTCATCCTTAAGATCAACACAATATCCAACTGTCAGGTGTAGAACAAAAAAGGTACAAGAGAAGCCCAGTTCCGTACCTTATTTAGTCATTAAACGCTACACAATAATTTTGGGAAGGTTTTTTTTTTTATAATTTAAAGGTATAGTAAACACTCTTTGTGTTCGTACACGACAAAGCGTTGCCATGGTAACTGCATTTTTTTGCATACCCAATTGTAGTTTCCTTGAAAATTTTTGAAAGAATTTTGAAGCAATTGAAATCAAATGTGGACATTATGTCATTGAAATATGAATGTGGAGGACATGTTTATTGTGTCCGTCAGAAAAAGCGTTGTCAGGGTACACACAATTTCTAGTAGGGCTAATCTATTTCATATTTGGCAGGTACAATGTTCTGAGGTATAGTTATACAAGATAATTTTGTGTTTGCCTTGGTAACTGCATTTTTTCAATTACTTAATTTTGTAATTCCACAGTTGTGAAGCAATTGTTATTAAATCTGCTGGACATTATGGCATTAAGGTATAGATGTGGAAGACCCGATTTCCGTCCGTCCGTCCGTCCGTCCAATTTTGTGGATAGTATTATCAAAAAACAATTTGAGGTATCTTAATGAATTTGCCATGTCACGTTTGAGTGGAAGTTGTACCTATTAACTTTTTGGTGCACGTGGTCAAGGTCACAGATCAAATGCCAAGGCCAAACGCTCAAAATTTCATTATTTCCCCCATATATCGATGCAATGCCAGAAGGTATTTTCTTAAAACTTAGTGTATATTTTTGTTACTTCTTCTAAAGATTCTTTAGAGAATATTTCAGGCCATGAGATCAAAGGTCAAAGGTCAAGTGAAAATTTTGAAATTTCATTTTTTTTCTCCATATCTCGAAAATAGGTCAAGGTATATGCATGTACTAACTACAGTGTAGCAGTGATTATCTTGGAAAATTTGGGGTCAAAGGTCAAGGGTCAGTGGTCATGGCCAACAAAACTTCTACTATTTCTCTGAAATCTATGCAATGTCTGAAGGATTTTTCTTGAATCTTAGTGTATAGGTATTACTCGATAGGAAGGTTTTTATTTATGCCAACAAGTCAAACGTCAAAATGTCAAAGATCAAGTGAAAATGCACAATTTCACTTCTTCCTCCATATATCTCGGAAGTGGCTCAAGGTATCATCATGAAACTTAAGTACATATCCATGCTGACAGTGATTCTCTTGGGAATTTAAGGGTTATGAGATCAAAGGTCAGGATAAAAAGTTTTAATTTCTTTATTTGATACTGCAATTATATTTTTTTGATGTTTTGGAAACTACTTAATGCATTTTTAAATTCATGAAAGGGTTAAAGGTTTAGTGAAAACCCTGAAATCCCAAAATATCTGTTCTCTAATTTAGATAATACTAGTAAAGAATATAGTCATCAGTCCAATTAAACCTATAGTTTAGTTCAAGGAAAATGAATAGTTAGTATATTTGTGACGGCGTATCATTTTGATATTTTGCCAGTTTGAATATGTGAAATTTGCGTCACACACTGTCAAGACGTAGACCCTACTATAGTTTTATTAAGAGAAGTATGCTTAATGACGGAGGCATACAAGTCACCATAGCGAAATACCTAGTCTAGTTTCCTAAATATATATTTTTTTGGGGGGGGGGGTGAGGAGAGGTATATTGAAAATGAAATGTATCACATCATACTTTTTTATGTTTATGGTGTTTTTATATCATTTCATATATTGTTATTTAATATTTATTGATATTAGTATTCTGCACTAACAATTATCTATATTCGATTGATTCAATATTGAATTATAATTGTTTTGTATGAGCTTGTATGTTATCTTGATTATGTAATTTTAGATTTTTATATCTATGTGATACTGTATATGTATACTTTATTTTTGTAAAATCATTTCTAATTCAGCCTCCTGGGCGGAATGATTTGAGAACGATTTAAGGAAATAAAGACACCATGAATAATGATGATGATGATGATAATAATAATGATTATATACAATCATTGTTATTATTACTCTCTGTTGCCAAAGGGAAATGACTATGTTCTTTTCGAAAACTGAAATAAAATTTGAATTGAATTAAACTGAATTGAATGAGATTAGTATAATTATGTATGTGGTCGTGCCAAATAGACGATTTGGTGAAAATTTGAAAAAAAAAACTCTCTAAATTTCATAATTTTCTTTTTTTATTTCAGGCATTCATGAAACTTCTCTCATTTTGTTGATTTGATTTCTGTCTTATCTATAATAGTAAGCTGGAAAAATTTTTTTGAGCATTATGTGAATTTGCACATTACGCATCAACGTTGCATCTATCTAAAAATCAAAGTGTAAGGGATGTAACAAATGCTGCTTCCAGTTCACGCAGTCAGTGAAAGTAATACCACACACCCTGCATTGTGGTAATGTAATTCTGATGTTCAGAGAAATGGGGGTGGGGGGGGGGGATTTGAAGGTTCGAGCTAAAATAAACAAAACTTTGATATATGATATCGTTTTGGGTAACAAGGGGAATGGACGTGTGACTGTCATGGATTTCGATTATGACCTCAGCAAGTTTAAACACACCCTTGATCATTTGAAAATTAGAGAGAATACCGCTAATTAATAAAGGGACTGTACAGTACTGGTTGAGGTGGGGATTCATGTTTATAGCATTTCTTGGGGAGATAATGAGAAACCTCTTATGTGTGTTGGCTCAGTGAGTAGAGCGGCTGCCCTCATAATCGGGAGGTCGTGGGTTCAAAGCCCGGCCGCGTCATATACCAAAAGACGTTAAAAGATGGGAGTTGCTGCTACCTTGTTTGCCGTTCAACACTTCAAAAGGTTAGAGCAACGTCGATCTGGCGCTGCTCAGCGGCTGCCGGGCCCACGATCAATTGGGCAAAATGATTTTCCATTCTTGGACAATACAATTTTGAGTTTATATCCAAAGCAATTATTATGAAATATGAAAGAGCATCTAATTTCAAGAAGGATTCAACGTTTATTTGATAAAAATTGGCCGAAATGGCTGAGCTATTAAAAAAAAGTGATCACAAAAATTGACACGACTTTTCTTAGAATCTTTTTGTTTTTCCTCGTTTTTAGATATCTTAGTCATTTCAAAACTGATTTTCGTCAAATAAACTTTTGATTTCCCTTAAAATTGTATGCTCTTTAACATTTCATATAGTGGTTTCTAAATCTCTCGCAAAACGTTACAAGCCGAATCCTCACCTCAACCAGTACTGTATATACAGTCCCTAAAGAGTTAAAGAATACATGGAATAGCGGAGTTTCTACGGAAGCTGGAAATGCCTTGTAAGGACGTAGCATAATCATTGTGTGCCTGCTTAATTTGTTTTCATCACCATCCCGCAGAGAGGCTAGCTGGCAGAACACTGTGGTAAGGATTCAGAGCTCTGTATTATACATGATGCTGTGAACAGCGCCATAAGTCTAACCTGAGCTATGAGTGTTTATCTTGTTTCTTTCAGGCTGCACCTTGCGTTTAAGGCTCGTTCACAATCATGTCAAAAACAAGATTCCCCTTCGTTAGAAAGCACTTCTTAAGATGTGTTCTTTCAATAACTCGTCTTTCGCCCTTTCTATATTTAAGCCTTCGCCATCGCGTCACCTGGTTACTACACGTCTTGGAGGAAAAACACGCAAAACGAAACAAACTACAGACACACTTTCGCACACGTGCATATAGACCTATGCTCCATTCAATGAGAAGACAAGCATTTTGCTTTTGGTAAACACGCAGACAATTTATCGTTAGTAAGTCCGATGTCGGGTAATAAAAGCATAGTCTTTTCACAAGGGGGGACATGGATCACCCTATACTGGCTTGCTGCAGGCAAACAACATCTTCGACAGGTGTGATGTGACATTTTATGCATAGCAATGCATGTACCTATTCTGCGGTGATACACAAACATAGTAGATTAGCACAGTTTTACAGTCGGGAAAATAATCATACGATCATAACAATCAACCCTGTCAACCCATCGCATCTATATATTCCGTTGTTGCCTGCATCGACTTATTGATTCATTCTAATCTCACTTGATTTTTTTTACCGTGTTCCCATCATTCTTTGTTTGCAATTTTTATTTCGCTCTTCAGTAACCATTGATGTTTCCTTCACTTGTTTTCTATCGGGTCATTCTATTGTTAATGGGGTCATTTATTTCATCTAAACTGCAGTTTCTTTTCTGTTTTTTTTTTTTCATGATAGGGGAATCTGAATCTTCGTTGTCCTGGCTTCTTGCTGGCTTTAAAACACGACAGATTAGATATAGCATCTTTTTCTTTCATCTCAATGCATGCATTCTCTCTCTGGTGATACAAAGCATAATAAAGTAGCACAATAATACAATAGGCAAAATGATCATCGCAATCATCATTGTATTTTGTTCCAATACACTGCCCTTGAGTTATTACGCTGCAGCAGATATAAATAAATTTATAATTAACTCATCGTTACATTCCTTTGTCATTATTGACTGCATTCCAGTCTCCCATTGTCTTCTTCTTCTTCTTTTTCTTTTCGTTTTTATTTCTCTCTTCATTACCAACTGATCACTTCTCACTTACTCTACACTTCTCTCAACATCTATCAGGTCTATCAGTTACTAGCTTTCCACTTAAAGGGGAAGGCTAGTGACTGATCAGTGAAAATCAGTGGAAATGCTGGGAGATGATTGTTACAATCCTTATGGGATTCATTCAAGAGTTCATTGTATATCTATTGTTGTGTGAAAATGATTTGCTTCAGAACGGTCTCATATTCAAGTAATGTGCAGATTAATGCTCCGTCACTGACCAGGGACGCTAACCTGGAAGCATTAAACTGCACATTACTTGAATATGAGACCATTGGAAAGCAAATCATTTTCACACAACAATAGATATACAATGAACTCTTGAATGAATCCCATAAGGATTGGAACAATCATCTCCCAGCATTTCCACTGATTCCCACTGATCAGTTACTAGCCTTCCCCTTTAAGTGACTATAAGACAAAAGGGAAATATACCTTCATTTGCAACTATCACTTCAATCTTTTGAGCTATGCTCATTATTATAGGCCCAAGTCGCAGACTTCGCCTGATGCGTGAGAAAAATGAGTGCCATGATTGTGTGAGATCGTGAGACGACCCCTAAATTGCTTGAGTCTCACTCAGAATACGTGAGACTTGGTAGCTCTGGTCAATGACATGATTCACAAGGATCCACATTTCACTGTGACCACTTAATCAAATTGAATGGGCTTTCTGCAAAATGTAGGTAAGAAGTTTCAGTTTCATTCCCTGAAATAGCATTCAGATTGTTCAATCAGTTTGAAAGTTATATCATTGCAAAAATCCGATTGTAATTTCTTTGGGTGGGACATAGCCTTCTGTACAATAACACGTGATGCATACAAGCAAGTAATCGCAGCCTCCTGTTACCAATTAAAGGGACTGATTGATTGATATATGTTTAACGACACTATCAACACGTTTAGTGTTGTTTAAGTGTAGAACAGTTTAGTTCAATCTAAGTTCATACACAGTTTAAACATGCACAGTAAAAATAATGGGCATTTCAATCATAATATTCATAAAGCGTATTAACTGAAAACTATGAACTATTTAACCGGGATAACTCCCGACTCTTTTCGGAAAATGAATAGGTTCTTTATCGTGCAAATGGTGTTACCACTACGGGAGTCTTCATTCTTCTATCCATAATAGCTGGAAAGGCATTTTTCATGAAAATTACACATTCCATGAACTTGATACTGACATATGTTAGGGGTAGCACTTATTCCCCCTGCTTTCTGAAAGCGGTTAGTCAAGAACTCTTTCATTTTGCTAGAAAAGTGAATTTTTGTGGAATTCCTTTTATATTTTCTTTATATTGTGGTCCTCTCATACGTCATAACCTCTAGTAGTCTCCTCATCCAGCGGTTCCAACACCAAAACTTTAAAAATTCATAACTTTTGCATCGATTGTCCGATTTTCCTCAAACTTTCACTGATGTGTTCTACTAATGTTACTGCTTTTACTCAATCCACATTGCTCTTTGGGTTTGTGTTCCCTTTAAAGATTTCCTATCATTTTCATTACGACGAATCAGATACTTTTCAAAGCATAATTGCTGCTTAAAAATTCTATAAACAGTGCATTGATTGTTTAACTCAACATCACTGTGCCACTCCTGTGCCCTAGCAGAAACTAGAGCGCGCACTTTAGTGCGCGCATGCAAACCTCAAATACGCGCAGCCTGAACTCCCAAGTTCATTGACCCTACCTGCCAAAATATCAAAAATCCTTCATAAATTCCCCCCAAATTCTCGGATCACTACCAAAAGTTAATCGTTTGTTACTTGTGTCATTCTCAACCTTTCCTGCAAGTTTCATCCCAATCCGTTAACTACTTTTTGAGTTAACTTTGCACACGGACAAATTAGGGAGCTTTAGATTTTGACGCGCGGACGTTTCAGCCGACGCTTGCGCTGGACGTTCTCCTCTCCCTGCGTCGTGTGGAAAAGTAGCTTTAGATTACGCTGGGACGCAACGTATAAAAAATAAAATCGCGCCCCCATATGATTGATGATCGGTGCATGAAGTAGCTCTCTACGTCGCAAACTGTGCGGACGTGAAAATAGCCCAGTACGCGTAGTAAACAACTCAGGCGACGCAAGCTAAAAATAGATTGATTTTACGCGCGCTACTGCGCAAGCTCAGAACATTTTTTTTTTCCTTTGAACGTCCGCGCGTCTAAAATCTAAAGACAAACACACAAACCAACGGTAACGAAAACATGACCTCCTCCCTTGGCGGAGGTACAGGTAATTATAGTTCGTAAGAGCACAGTACAAATTATTGTATTATACAGTATATCATATTGTATCGTACAAATGCTATACATATAGACTCGAAATCTATTCCTCTCTTTAATATATCCAAACACCATGTGACTATTCTGCCCTACTTTGGCAGAAGGAAGCGAGTGACATCGAGTACAAATGCTATACAAATGAACAAAATATGTTTTTGGATAGGCCCTTCAACATGGAAATTTGTGAAGAAAAATAATGTCGGTATTCGTGCAAGTCATAATTTTATGGTGATGCATTTATGACAATTCGAAGAATTTTGATATTCCCATAGAAACTCATATAACTTGCTTCCTTTTACAACAGTATTATAGATTTGTAGCAAACATGAAAAATCTGGCAAAAGGAAGCAAGTGACAATCATATCATGAGAATGTTACTTGCTTCCTTTTGCCAAAGTATTATAGATTTGTGGCAAACATAAAAAATTGGCAAGTTGATAGGAAGCAAGTGACAATCATATCAGAAGGATGTTACTTGCTCCCTTTTGCCAAAGTATTTTAGATTGTGTGTAAATATAAATGATTTGACAAAGGGAAGCAAGTGACAAGCATGTCATGAGGTTGTAACTTGCTTCCTTTTGCCACCCCAATATCTCAGAAATGGGCCAAAATAGTAACTTTTGGATTTTTCGGTTAAAAATAGCATGCCACAAATATGCCACATCAATAAAAAAGTCAATATCCTTAAAAATGTCACTTGCTTCCTTTTGCCAAAGCAGGGCAGTATTGTAATACAGTTTCCTGGATAGCATAAAGCGTAGGCCTATTATTAAAACGCAAACATGCAGAGGCGAAATTCCCTTACGGAATTTATAGATATAAAAATGCCTACTTGGAAACGTCATCATCAAAATGTTTGTATTTTTTTTTCTTCGCAGAAATATAAGCTTATAGCAAAAAGCAGATGAACAAAAGTGTTCCTTAGCCTGTTGGTTCATTTTAACTTTTCATGACATTACGAAATACTCGCCATTTGTCTACCATGCTATGAGAGCGGGAACAGCAAGGAATATGCTTCACATGGCAGTTTGTGAATATTTCACACCGAGTACAAATGACACTAACACACTTTTTTTTATATAACATGCTAGAGTGAACAATAGTCCACACCAAGGCGTGACACTAAGTATCAAGATCATGAATACAATGCTGTGCACTACAGGCCCGTAGCCAGGATTTTGCAAGGGGGGGGGGGGGTGCGGTCACTAAAAAAACGGACCTTCGGTACCAATATCAATAATGACACACACACACACACACACACACACACAATTATATATATATATATATATATATATATATATATATTCTTTGGACGACCGAACTACAAAAGTTGTATAAGAATTTGCGCGCGAAGCGCGCCGCAAATTGTGAATTTTGACTGTTTTAATGACGTTTTAAAGTCTCGAGGAAATTTGTATTTTTGTCTGTTGCATGCAATCGCGTTACGGTATTTCATCTAGGAAATAGTAAAAACTCATTTTGCCAGGAAGTTGCAAAGTTTAATTGTGTATGTTCGAGACTCTGCGCGCGTAGCGCGCCGCAAAATTGAGAATAGTGATTTTCCTGCAATGGTGTTGTTTTAACTTTTATTTTTTCTATTGTATACCCGCGTTAGCAGGCCTGAAGCCAGGGTTTTTAAAGGAAGGGGGGATTGCGTTAACAAAACGGTCCTTTGATACTGTCCCGGGAGGGGTAGTGACAACTAAAAGGTGGACACCATGCTCATACATGGACTTTCAAAATGGCCCCTAAACGAGTAATGATTATATGATTTTTTCGGGCCTTAAAAACAAGTATTCCTTAAATGTTTCCTGCACCCTAAAGAAGTACTTCATCATGATTGAACAATATACCATTATCCCAAATTTCGGCCTTTTTGATACCCTTTGATTATATACGCTCGTACATCACACTTTCCATCTAATCCGTGAGAAAAAACGACCCCTATTACGCGTTTTCTTTAGCGAGTATGGTCACGGTGTCCACCTTTCAGTTGGAGTTTTCCATCCCATTGGATGCTGTTGGAAGATGAAACATTCACTTTACTATACAGTATATCAGCCGTTGGTATGCGAGTTTGTCAAAAACGAAAATAAATAAGAAATTTTTTAAAACAAAATGAATTGTAAATGTGAACCATATTTTGCCTCCTTGTGGTAGGATATTTCCAGCATTTCCGAGCTTTCAAATAATCATTTTAGATTTAATAATATTAAAGGTAGTAGATCCGATTCGCAAACATCTCCAATATCAGTCAAATGTCATATTAACCATCATGCTAAGAAGGTTTTCTTTGTGAAATTTGGAGGTCAGTGAAATTCAAAAATTAAACATCCGTTAGCCATTGGAAGAAGTTGAGTGCAAATTCAGACCTCAGGCTTTAATAGTGCTCAGATGTTTTCCTATTTGATTTGATCTGTCTTACTGTGCACACTAAGATACATACTGGAATGGTTATTTCTTATTTATTAAATTATAGTAGCATATTTGGTTACTAGCTGTCTCTAGGCATTTTCGAATTTGGGCTGCAAAGAGATCCACTACCTTTAAGTTGGAAGAGAGATAAGTAAATAATGATAAAATAAACAAACAAAAAAGAATGAGTTTCTTTTGTAATACTATCTGACAAACTTTTTACTTTACCATTTTACTTCACAGCACTTTCCGTTCTCTCTCATACCCTCTTACCCATTACATTTAAATGAAATACAACTAAAATGAGTTTGCGTGCCTGCATAATACTCTTTGGAAATTATAAGTGAGAATGTTCCTAGGTTTTGGCTCACTTTAAAATGAGAACCAATAGAACTGTCACAACATGAGAAAATGTATAAGTAATAATCAACAGTACATTTCCGAATTTGGCCTGCAAAGAAATCCGCTACCTGTAAGTTAGAAAAGAGCTTAGTAAATAATGATAAAATAAACAACAAAAAAGAATGAGTTTCTACCGCCGTATCCAGAACAGAGCCTGAAACGGTGCAGGCTCAAGAAATCGTTTGTACTAATACGTCTTGTTTTTAAGACAGGCCTTTCATTTTGTTTTGTCTCTCCTGATCGTTCGTAAGAAATGCTAATTCATGACCACCTTTTCACAATTTGATTGGAGCATGCATTCATAATGGAAAATAGTTGACATAATAATCTATCCCCAGGCATTATCATGCCAACATGTACTTATATATACATGTACTATATCTTTGTGAGACGTAGATATAAAATGTCTCAGGTTTTCGATTATAGTAATTTCGAGGAAATTTCTTTAATTTTTATCATATATGTAAACTTGAGGCTATTAGATTTTCATCCACTTACCTCTGTTCCTGTGAAAAAATGCAAGTGTCAACCTCAATGTCATCCACGAATCGCACGTACGCGGGCGGCCAGTGGAAAAAAAAAACAAAAAACAGCGGTGACACGCGCCAAGGGCCATGGCATGCAGTGCCAATATAATAATAGCTCGCACAAATTGATACATAACATTTGTGTTTGTGTGCATGGGGACGATCCGATGGTTCATACAACAAAAGGGTTTCGTACAATTATTTTTAACATTGTTAAACGCACTCTTCCACATTTACGTAGCATATAATGTGTCTTTATATTTATTTGGATTGTTATCTTGAGAATTGCTAAAAACCGTTATTATGAAAAAGTGGACCTTTCAGAATTTTGGGGGGTGCGTACGCACCCGACGCACCCCCCCCCCCCCCCCCCCCGGCTACGGGCCTGCACTATACATAACAACCTCATGGCCTAATCAAGGGTTCACAGCAGCTTAAAAGAAGAATAATGCCTGACAAAAAGAAAAAAAAAGTGGGGCCTGATAAATAATATACTATACAATCTGCAGAAGGTGGTTATGGACGCGACTTTTGCATGACTGAGACCCTCTGTTACTAATCATGCCTACAATGTCTTCTGGTAAGCTGTTCCAGACTCTGACTGCAGTGTGTACAAAACTCCTGCCAGTTGAGTGTGTTCTGGACTTGGGTTCCACAAGAGCATGTCTCGGAGTTGACGCACTAGAGCGAGTTGTTCTTCTTGTTGTATTCGTGGGGGAACCAGCTTTTTCAGGTCTTGAGGGCAGAGGCCCGTCTGCATTTTGTACAGGGCAACTGCAGCCGCAACTTAACGTCTATGGTGAAGCGAAGGAATATTGAAGTTGGAGCGTGCCTCGTCCTCATTTATTCCAATTATGCGTCGGGCCTTCTTCTGTACTATACGATCAAGTAGTTGAAGTACTGTAGGAGATCATAATTATCATGCATTCAGCCAGCACAGAGAGGCGTATTCCATGATACTTCTTATCTGGGCCTTGTAAACTGTGGCTCTCCCAGGGGCATCCAGTTTAGATGCTACCCTCCTAAGAGCACCAAGTCTCTGTCCAACTCTGGACGAATAATGTTCCTGATGTGCTTATTCCAGGTGAGCTTCTTGTCAACCGTGATGCCCAGTATCTCCAGTTCGTCTACCTCGGTGATTTTTGTGTTTCCGAAGTGCAAGTCTGTCCTCGATGGTTGTCTCTTTCTTGATATTGTTAGAGTCTTTCACTTGGCTGGCTCAAAAGACACCCTCCATTTATCAGTCCATTGCTACATGTTTTCCAGTTCTCTGTTTAGGCTTGCATTAACTGGCTCCGCTGCTCCTGATGATCTAATTATGAGGCCTCCATCCATTTCAAGCTTAATCGCTTATGATGGTGGTCTCCTGCATTCAATTATCTCTGCTGTTTACTGAAAAATACTGTATATCTTATTTTATGTTTCTGTGTATCTACATTGCTCAATGCAATCACCTATGTGAATCTATTTATGTACTGTTATCGATTTATTTCACTGCACTTGTTATTCTTTGTCTTTGTACTTTTTGAAGTTTGCATTCAAATTGCATCTGATTGAATGCAGAAATAAAAGCAAACAAACAAACAAACAAACAAACAAACAGAACAGGGTGGAGTCATGAGCATACAGATATAGGGCATTCTCACAGAGATCATCCAGGTCATCAATGAAGACTGAGAACGACAGGGGACCTAGAACTGATCCCTGTGGTACTGAAGCATTGATGGATGTAGTTTTGGATGACTGGCCTGACAAGACATTTAACCTTTATTGATCTATCTGACAGGTAGCTTTCAACAAAATGACGAGAAAATGGCATTAGCAAAAATCAGCAAAACAAAATGCAAATTGATTGATTATGATGAATCCATGCTCTGAAATTATATGTAAAATGCAGCTTTACTTTTTTTTCAATTCAATTCAATTCATTTATTTTTCATTCTTCTTTTTTCAACAAAACATAACGCATAATATATTTGGAATTACATCATAAACATAAACATTCGACTTTGTGAAAGATAAATGATACAAATAAACAAAAGAATGCATACTGGCAAAAAAGTACAAAGTTATGCTTCAATTGAGGAAAAAGAAAGAACTGAGAGGTCCACTAAAAAGCAAGCTTGTATGTTGTGAACCACTCAAAAATGAACAAACTTATGAATTACTTATATACAAATACTTATCACAGTTATAATTTACGACAGAACGGAACAAGAGAGGAGAAATACAAAAGACATGACAACACTTGACAAAAAAGACGGAAAGAATGGGGAGAGAGAAAGGAAAAGAAAAAAAAGAGAAAGAGAATAAGAGAATGAGAGAATGCCTACACGCTGAACTATAAACATAGGGAAATGGAACAGGGGGTGATTGAGAATGTGCTTCAGAGGGCTGGTACTGCACGCAGCTGTGCAGGGATTTAATGGCTATTGCATAATAATCCATGCAATCCATTACGTAATAATGAAGTCAGTAAACGAAAGATTGGTGGATGGATGATGAACCCTGAGGTTGATGAGATCTAACTAAGGACGAAATATATCAAAGAGGATTTAACAGAAATGATTTCAACTTGCGCTTAAAAGAATGCAAAAAAGGGGAATTTTTTATTTCACAGCTTAATGAATTCCAAAATCTAGGACCGGTGTATATAAATGTACTCTGAGCTAATAAAGTTCTCAGGAGGGGCAAATGAAACTCATTAGATTGTCTAGTTGGATAATTATGAAAAAACTGATTCCGTGGAAACATTGAATTGAAAATACTGGGAAGTGCATTTGCATTGTAATTAAACATAAACTGACCAAGTTGAAAAAAATACAAATCTTTGATTTTCAAAATCTTATATTTAGTAAACAATGGCTCTGAATGGGAACGTGGCGGGACGCCGCATATGATACGAAGTACCTTTTTCTGCAGTAATAGTAATTTATCTAATGAAGTTTGATGGGCACTACCCCATGCTAGGAGTCCGTAGTTAAGATACGGTAAAATCAGAGAAAAATACAAGGTCAACAAAGAGGACATTGGAATATGAGACTTGAGTCTATTTATGATACCAATATTACGTGAAATGATTGTACTAATGTTAATAATGTGCGGTCTCCATGAAAGTTTATCATCCACTGTGATACCAAGGAATTTTATATGAGATACACGTTCTAACAGAGTGTCATCAAAAATGATATTTGTGCGCAAAGCTTCTACAGAATTGCTAAAAAGCATATACTTAGTTTTCTTGAGATTAAGTGATAATTTATTAGCTCTTATCCACTGAGTAACTTTTTTCAGTTCAGAATTAACAATGCTTACGAGAGTATCTGGATTTCGGTGAGAAAAGAAAACATTGGAATCATCAGCAAAAAGTATAAATGAGAGTATATCAGATGATCTACAAAAGTCATTAATATAAATAATAAAAAGTAATGGTCCTAATAAGCTACCCTGTGGGACGCCACATTTGATAAATTCTAAATTTGAGTCATTCTCGTTCAGAGATACATATTGTTTTCGATTTTGTTGGTAACTCCTGAACCACTCCAAGGCCTTCCCCCGTATTCCATAATGAGACAATTTATATAATAAAATGTCATGATTTATCGTATCGAAGGCCTTGGAGAAGTCCAGGAAGATACCAATAAGATGAGAATGATTATCAATAGTATGCGCGGCGTGGTCAATAAATTTCAAAAGGGCATGAATGGTACTGTGTTTCTGACGAAACCCAAATTGAGAATTTGTAAAAACATTATGAAAATTAAGAAAATTAATTGTTCTTACAAACACCAATTTTTCCAAAATTTTAGATAAGGATGAAAGCAAAGAAATGGGTCTATAATTACTTACATCAAATTCATCTCCTTTTTTAAATAAAGGAAAAACCTTAGCTATTTTCATAATTTCAGGAAAAACACCACTTAGTATAGATTTATTGAAAATATATGAAAGTGGGTCAGCAATTGATGATATAATTCCCTTTAAAATGAAATTACTTATATCATCATAACCGGCACTTCGTTTATTATTCATTGCAGTAACAATATCTATTATTTCATATTTGGTAGTTGGAACAAAAAAAATTGAACTAGAATTAGGCTGACCTAAGAATGTAGAAAAATGCATATTTGACAGTGGTACTTTTTCTGCCAGATTTTCCCCAATCATTGCAAAATAAGAGTTAAAAATATTAACTATATCATTAGGATCTTCAACAATTTCATTATCATATTTTAACTTTGTAATATTTAATTTCTTTTTTGATATATTCATAGCCTGCTTCAATATCTTCCATGTATTCTTTATATCATGTTTATATTTCTCTAACTGAATCATATAATATTTCCTCTTTTCCAACCGTATAATCTTCGTTAAGATATTTCTATACGAAGTGTACTTATTTTTTGACTTCTCAGTTTTTTTCATTTTGAATTTATAATATAACCTATTTTTCCTATTTATTGAACGCAGAACAGATTTTGAAATCCATGGAAGTTTAGGAGACGTTTTATAATTAACTAACTTATCTTTTATTTTAGGAATATATTCATCTAAATATTTATTCATAATCCCTGAAAAATTTTCAAATGATGCATTTACGTCATCATTATCATAAACACTAGACCAGTCAGCCCTATCTAAGCAAGCACCAAGGCTAGCCAAATTTTCCGGTGAAGCTCTACGTCTAAATGAAGAAAATTGGAACTTATTAACCAAATGTTTAAGATCAAAACATGTTATAATAGGGAAATGATCAGTTATATCAGATAAAATTATAGCAGAATTATCAAGGAGGGTTGCGGAGTGATTTGTAACACGAGTTGGCTTCGAAATTAGTGGCAAGAAGGAGGCTGACAAAAACATTTCAAGAAATTCTTGAGATGTGATATCATCATTCCTAATCAAATCAATATTAAAATCACCCATTATGAAAATGCTTTTATTGATAAACAAAGGACTTTTTAATAAATTTGTCATACAATTTAAAAAATCCTTGGAACTAGAACTTGGGGGTCTATAAACAATACCAATTATAATATTCTTACTTTGCGGAATACAAATTTCCACAAACAAAGTCTCTACAATTTCATTCATTACATTTAATTCATCACAAACACTAAATTCAAATTTTTCAGATAAATAAAAAGCGACTCCACCACCCGTCCTGTTTACTCTGTTATTAACAATAAACTCATAACCATTTAACGCATACGGCAAATTAACGTCAAATGATAACCATGTTTCAGTTAAACCTATTACTGAAATTTGTTGTTTATTTTGATTATCTAATAATATCTGCAACTCATCAAAATGTTTATTAATACTCCTTATATTTAAATGTAACATAGAAAATATGCTTTGTGAAAAACTTTTTGTATAATCTTTAAACTGGTCAACAGTTACATATTTAGAAGAAATTTGAGGGGAGTCATATTCAAAATCAAAATCATTATATATATCTTTTGAAGATGAGTTAACATTATTAACAATAAGATCGTCAAAAAAAGCAGACGATTGTGACTTATTCCGACTTAATTCCGAAGGGGAACGTCTAAACAGATCAAAGAGTTCATCATCATCTAGGGAATCAAATGCTACATTAAGTCGATTAGCCATAAAAAGAGGCATAACGTATATGAAGGCATGTCAACTGACGAGTTAGCAAAGGAATGAAAATTTTTGGCACAAAAGATGCACGGACAATTCCGGGTTCACGGATAGTACAGCGAGTAGGCAAATTCACGAAAACATAGACTTTAGGCAACATAATCAAAGCACATAGAATACATAAACAACACAGGAAGAAAGCGTACACACAAATAGTCAAAGCCTGTAAAAGAACTTTGACAGAACCAGTGCAAAGCATTTAAACGGCCATGGAGATAAAGATAGCTCCCGAATTTGGAAAAATCATTCGTTATTTATAGGAAATAATTATTGATTTATAGAATGAAAATATAGAAAATGGATAATAAATGCGTGTTAACATTAAAATAAAAATGAAAATAAAACCCCTTTCATTTCTTGGATCATTATGTAGTATCATAATATTATCAAGGCCCGGAAGTTTCACATTCATTTTACATTATACACAAGGGGCATAACTAATCAGACTAAAATAATATGCTGACATTACAAATGTCGGACAACTGCTGAAATGAGTGAACAATATAATAATACTGACAGCCCTCGCAGGGGCAGACGGGGCAATAGCTGTATGTGAACTAGATGCCATGCTTACAAAAGGTGACAACGAAATACTGAAAACTTTCGCATGGGCAACAGCTGTATGAGAACTGAATACCATACTTACAAAAGGGAAGGAAACAAAAACAACAACAACAACAGCTCACTCCAAAATCTCAGGGAAAGCGCTGTTCATATATTTGGATGCATGAATAAACCGGTCCTAATATTCAGAAAAGAATGTACTGTATGTCCCACCTCCGCTCCCGATTCAACCCTCCCGGAGTTTTAAACGCACTGTTTGCATGTGTAATTTGTATTGTTTGACCAGGTGGGGGGAGGGGGAACGATGGAAATTATAGGCGTTCATGCATAAAAAGAGTAAAAAGAAATGAAACAAACAAAGTGCTTGTTAAGAAGGGTGAAGAGGACGGAGATGGGATAGACAAATATTTCATAGGCATGTGTTAAAAAAAATACGGCATGTGAAATACTAGACTGTTTAAACACATGCATATGCAATTCAGTTTTTACAAGGTGGGTGAACTTGCGAGGAATTGAGGCAGACAAACGACCTTCTCGGTCAAGTTTTACCCGGCATTGGCTTACAAAAGGTACGAAACATGTGCGAAACAATTCACGCGTCCTGTTACATAACAGGTATATATAGAAAAAAATGTGAAAACAGTTCACGCGCAATGTTACATAACAGGGAAGGTATACAGGACGGATCCAAATGCAGATTGAAATTATAGCTGATCTAAGTGGTTGAGGTGACTGCCCTCGATTAGGTGGGGGGGGGGGGGGGTGTAAGGGATGAATAAGGAGAACGTACACGTAATGACCCTCTGGTCGTATTACCTAACTCGGGTTGAAACGAATGTATAATGATTGGAGAAAAAAAACCGGATACAACTGAAGACATTAAGAGTATTGGGAAAACGACAATTAGAATCCAATTGGGGGTACACATGTATACATACATAAAATAAATGCGTCTTATAGTGTGTGAATACCAATGGGGGAGTGGAACAGGTTTCAAAACACACCTTGACCTTCAAGACATTATGAGTATTGGGAAAAAGACAATTAGAATCCAATTGGGGGTACACATGTATACATACATAAAATAAATGCGTCTTATAGTGTGTAAATACCAATGGGAGAGTGGAACAGGTTTCAAAACACACCTTGACCTTCAATGGAGGGGTATGGACCCTTAAAAACTGTACAAAGAATGAGTGTTATTTGGATTCCATAGCGTCTTATAATGCAAGAGTATGTTAAACACATTATGAGTATAAGGCAAACGAAACAATCTAAGGAAAACACACAAGTGGATATCAATGGAGAGTGTATGGACGAGTTTTATGCACTCTGTATGCAATTGGAATAAAAAGAATCATGTGGGAAATTGAATTACTGTAAATTGCCCAAGTGCCTTCAGTATCCTTCTTCAAGGGAGATACACAACAGAAATGTATACATACAAATCGTAGATTTAGCTGGACGCATAGCAGACATCGGTTTTGATAGCATGAAAATAAATCGTTAACATAACACAAAATTTAGTTACTCATGGGCAGATTAAAAAAAGAGAAGATAACATACACTACTCAGTATTTTTTTTTTTGCATGGGGTAATTATAAATTTGAGCATGATGATTTCAGACAAAAACATGCGATATTGGAGGAATGTGGAGGACATGCTATGTATCGCGTCAGTGACTTTAGTGGCAGTTTTGGAGTTAAATTATCGAGCACGATTTCATATCATGCATACCCAGAAAATGTAATGCATTATGTAAAATACTGTATTCAAGTTTGGAAATAGCCTGACGCGGTCGAAACAGGGCGCAGTGCTAAAAGATGTTCGTTTCGTATGCTCTTGGGAGCTGCTACACTGAGTTTTCGGGACACGATGTACCATGGGCGGAGTGAAATCCAACACCGCAGGTTGGTCAGTTACATAGATATATAATATCACTATATACAACTTTTGGGGCAAATTATTTGTATAGGGCCCCATTTTTCTCTCTCTCTCTTCTTTCGTTCTTTAAAACAACAACAACAACAACAACAACAACAACAACAACAACAACAACAACTTTTATATCTCTGCGGTCCAATATGATAATACGCATGAATAGCTCCCGTTATAAAAGGCTTTTAAAGGCGTAACTATTCAAATACGAATGTGAAGCCTTAAAACCACCACCGCCACCACCACCACAAGGATCGTTCAAAAGGCTGTTCATAGGCCCGCCCGGAGCAACACCACAGAATGTAAAAGGGGCGTTACAAAAAAAAAATACAGCTTCGCGTTTTGTTAGAAAATGATACTTTTATAATAATCATTACTAATGCAAATGAGTGAATATAAAACGTCAAGGTTTTCAACTTCAAACTTAGGTAGGGCCTATATCTGAATCACCGAAAAAGTGATATGTAGCTGCATTGACAGGTCTCGTCCGATATGTTAGCACGTCCCCGTTTCCTTAGCGTAGGCCTACATAATTTAGCTGAAAAGCAAAACTATCAATCTGATGCATTTCCTAGCTTGCTGTCTCATGTTGTGGTCAATATCTTGTAGGCAAGTACGGTCAGTGTTTCTTTGACAAGCATAAGCTGCACGCACATTCACATAAATTTACGTTTAGATTATGAAGTCTTTGACTGCAAATAGGATTAAGAGCCACTTTTTAAACATTTTCAAATTCAAATTCAAATTCAAACTTTATTTTCACTTTTTTTCCGACAAAATGTACAAAAAACAATTATTATAAATTTGACATGCGAGTAATAAAATATACATAACCAGACAGGATTAAAGGAGACCTCCGGATGATTTTCATATTTTTACATTTGAACCACTATAAATTAGTTATACTGAGGACAGAGTTTCAGTATTTATGATAATTGGGATGAAAAATAAGAACATTTTCGAAATTTATAACAAATTGTAATGAACAAGGATGATGACATGGCAGGTTCCCCATTAGCATGCATGACTTGGGGCTCTTGGAAGCAGAACAAAAGAAGAAGGCATGCATAGATTATACACAGGTGAACTCGCAAGCAAGCGGTATTGTAATGGAATTACACTGCTACATTTCTGGAATATGTGAACCTCCTATGTCATCATCCTTGTTCAGTGTTATTCGTTAAAGGTTTTTCAAAGTATTGTTTCTCTGCTCAAGAACCACAGTAAATTCCACAAATCTATACATGGAGCTCTTGATTTATTTACTACATGATGTGAAATTATGAAAATCGCCTGGAATGTCCCTTTAACAACATGTTCATGTCTACATGATCAGTAAAAAAAAAGATACATACACTCTATATACACTCTGCGAGGAAAAAAAAAAGTGGAGGTACCCACTCAAAAGACTATGCTTGTATCATGTGGGTACCTCTGAGGGAAAGTGGGAAATAACGGGGGGGGGGGGGGTGACAAGCTTACAACTACAAAGAGTGCGGGGAAACTGGGAAAGTAGGGAATAGAAAAAAAGAAGAAAGCAAAAGTGTGAAAAAAGGGAACAAAAAACAGGGAAAAGAGGAAGAGAGAGAGAGAGAGAAGGGGAGAAAGAAAAGCCTAAATCATTTTGATGCAATAATTTTAAAGTAAGTTCAGCATCAGAAAGAACATAATAAAAACTTTTCCAGTGATTCCATGCTTAATATCTTTATTAAAAATAGCCAAAATCTTTTTAATCAATATTTTTTTTTGCAGCTTTCATCGAGAAATGTCAAATTTTAGCAAGAATGGAGTAAACTCATCTTGCAATGAGCTCTTCATATTGACATACAAAGGAACGAAAACGGTTACAATAGTAAAATACTATTGTATGATGGTTATCTAGAACATTTATATTCAAATTACAATCTACTTTTTGCGTTCTTGTAAAAACAGATTGACAACACACGCATACACACACACACACACACACACACACACACACACACACAACTCTTCGCACAATGAACAACAGATGGCGATATTGCTTTGCTTTCAAGGGGTTATACTCGGGGCCCTTAAGGTGGTACATGACTATGTATCATAACTGAAGATGCGCACTACATGAGAGGAGTTCTGGCTTCTTGTTTAGAACGAAAAGACGAGATGGCGAATGTCTTTTCTCAAAGGCACCTTGTTTTAAATGGAAAATTTCCTGAACAACTTCCTTAACTCGATAACGAACTTTGTTTAGGGCTGGAGGCAAAAAAAAATTATTATTGGGATTCACCCAGACGCATTACGTATTAGGGTGACATAGAAAGCCGAGAAGAGTTCGCAATATTTCATAGTAATCTAAAGACGCAATAACACTTTGCCTTCTTTTGCCTAGCTATCGTTTTGGACTGTCTAAAAATGTAGCATTCTCTATGTCACATTATGTTTGCAACTTTCCATTTACATTTTTGATATTTCAGAGTAAAATCGGGTGCGGGAGAGTCGATTGTGTTTATGGGTGTGAATTAATTTGCATGTTATTATAAAGTAAGTGTACATTGTTTTGGACCGACAAAGACCTTTAATAGAATAATGGGAGGCATAAGAGCTTGTCATTTAGATTGGAAGTGGTGTGTCGTCCAGTTATCCTTGAAATGAATGACAAAGGAAATTATCATTTTTTTTTAATTCTTGGTCGTCTTCTTGTGCCTCCTTTTGCAAAGGGAATGGTGTGGCGTTTTATCATGCCTCGAGGAAATGACGCAATAACACTTATCCACAATAAAGCGACATCTAGATAACCATCATACAATAGTATTTTACTATTGTAACCGTTTTCGTTCCTTTGTATGTCAATATGAAGAGCTCATTGCAAGATGAGTTTACTCCATTCTTGCTAAAATTTGACATTTCTCGATGAAAGCTGCAAAAAAAAAAAAAAAATGTAGTTGTAAGCTTTTCACCCCCCCCCCCGTTATTTCCCACTTTCCCTCAGAGGTACCCACATGATACAAGCATAGTCTTTTGAGTGGGTACCTCCACTTTTTTATTTCCTCGCAGAGTGTATATAGAGTGTATGTATCTTTTTTGTACTGATCATGTAGACATGAACATGTTGTTTGACATCTTAGTTTGACATTTAGAACTTCGAACGCAGTCTTAAGACAGCTACTAGTATTCTTTTCATTGAATAATTCAAAAGTACTTTTAGTTGTTCCACGCTTGGTCGTCAAATCATACGCGGATGGACACAACTTCTTCAGCTTATTTTCTGCATTCCGTTTTCAAACTAAAATTGACAATAATCGATATTTCATGAATTATATGAATTGTACCAACGCCTTTCTCAGTAATAGGCCCTACATATTAGGGAATATGACCGTATCGTAAAGAATGAAAAATTATGAAACAATATCCAAAAACAAAGCAAGACAAAGTGGTCCCATGCACAATAAAAGGTGGGTCAAACCTTTTTTAGGGACTCTTTGCTTTTAGGTATCCCAGCCATTTTAAAACCGATTTTCACCAAATAAGCTTTTAATTCCTTTTATAATTTTATGCTCTGTAATATGTAATGTAGGCTTAAATAGTTAAGAATTATTTTACAAACAGTTTAAATCTCAATTTCCATCTTAACCAAGACCATACCATCCCTTTAAATAAGGGGAAATTGGTGATTAAAGGCTTAATTTATTATTTGCAGATGAAAAAAAAAACACCCAGCATTATAGCTTTAGAATAATTCTAAATTGTGAGTTAGGGATAGAAATAGCCACTGTAAAAATTTGAATCGGTAAAATCGATGTTAGGTATTGTTGAATATAGAAATGTGAACAAAAGTTATAATACAAATGTTTCCAGACTAAACCGTCTACAGGTACGGTTTATTGAGAAAAATCCAGATATCTTCTTATATTCTAGGATTTTTTTTTTTTTTTTTGCGAAAATCTCTAATGATAGGATGTTTTGTGGGACAACAGACCTATACAGTCAGCAATTATGCATTAAATGACATATCTTGAAAACATTTTATATCGCTGTTCCCAAAGGTATTACACAGGACCTTTAATCGCACAATGCGCTTCTTAACAATAGAAATTGAATTTATTCTATTAACTTAAGCCACAGTTCCCCCGTGCAATACATGTATTACAGTATAATCGCAATATTGTTGTATAATCAGAACATTATGTAAAAATAATAAGAGAGTTTTGAGATATAAGTTTGTTTTCGATAGGTATAGAATTTCATTGCTCCTTAGCCTTATTTCTCAAAACTACTCTGTCCCTGGATCAGCTGCTGCCTTTCTTTCCATTTTTGTGATTGCTTCTCATCTATTTATGGACAAATTATGAATGAAAAAATCAAGTATTCCTCTATCCAAAGGATAAGAAATAATAATGATAATAATAATAATAATAATAATAATAATAATAATAATAATTACAATAATAAGATGATGATGAAGAAGAAGAACAACACATAATCATCACCAACAACAGCTACAATAATATAATTATGTAAATCACAAATCGACGACTTTATCAAGTTTGCATGGTGACAGGTCACGCAATAATATTGTTGGATAAAATAATATGAATCTCATATTTTGTGTTGAGATTGAAAAGTTATTCCCAGCGTGTAGTAGGCACCCTAGTGTTTCCAGGCTCGGAATTACAATCTGTCGCCAACTCTTAACCATGGATGGTATCTTTGGTTTGGTTTGGTTTGGTTTTATTTCTGCCTTTTTACAAAACACACATAACAAAAGAATACATAATTACTTATATTAAGAAATTAACATTACACCACGTAAAGTCGGCATACTGTCTTACAAATTAATTCAAAGTACGTAATCATATACATACACTATTAACATGACAGTATTCGATGTATGAGACGTACATGTATAGCATGATATCACTCACAAAAACAAAATGTCCAGGAGGTAATCGTGGAATTTACAGTTGTGAATTATGTAAATAATGATTGAATATTTATTCAGAATATGTCTGGTTGTTACAATGAATGAATTTCAGAGAAAAAAAAAGGATTTGAATGAATTTATTTTAGAATTGAGCATTTTTATAGTAATAGAAGAGCAGGAGACCTTGGGGTAAAATTCAAAGCTTAAATTCGAAGCTTAAATTCGATTTACATAACTGTTTAACGGACTTGTCTACAAAATAGAAACAATAATCAGATCCAGCATTTCGTAGTAATTTGTGAGGTCAAAAAATGGAGGGAAAAGTCAAAATAGTTATCGTTTATTTACTTTCAACATGCATTCTTTACTATAATACTATGCTGAGGTGAGTGCTGTGCTGTGCTGTGCTGTGCTGTGCTGTGCATGTCATGAAGTGCAATTTTGTGAATTTCACGTTTGGGCATATGATACATAATTGGGTTTGTTTCTTACGTATATTTGTGTCATATTTATGCCTTTTACATATTTCTGTTTGCAATATAATTTTTGATATGCAGCAAATTACTAAACTCTAAAAGGCCGGTATAACTGTTTATGAGTTAAAGGGATGGTACAGTATTGGTGGAGATGAGAATTCGGCTTTTAACTTTTTGCGAGATACCAAGAAAACACTTGTGAAATAGTACAGAGCATACCATTTTAAGAGGAATTCAAAGTTTATTTGATGAAAATCGGGTTTGGAATGACTGAAACATCCAAAAACAAAGTAAAACAAAGCGATCGTAATAAAATGTGGGTCCCACACTTTATTAGAATCGCTCTGTTTTGGATATCTCAGCCATTTCAAAACCAATTTTTATCAAATAAACGTTGAATTCCTCATGGAATTACATGCTCTTTCATATTTCATAAGAGGTTTCTCATTATCTCACCAAAAAATGTTAGAAACCTGAAATTAGGTCTCAACCAAAACTATACAATCCCTTTAACATAAACCCCCAAAATTTCTTATAAAAAAAAGATATATTTTTCATAAGTGCCTTAAAAGAATATGATTTAGTTGTTGCCTTGATTTGCTAAGGGAGATTATTCATAATGTTTGGTCCAATGTGTCTAATTGACTTGTGAACTGTCACTAGCTTGGGATTGTGAAGGTGATAATCTTTGGAATGTCGAGTTGGGTAAGCGTGGACGCTAGTTTGAATAGGTTGTGGAACGAGGAAGGGAGGGTATTGGATGTGTACAAGCGCATAGAGACCTTGCTAAAGGTATTACGAGCTATATAAGAACGGTAATAATAATAATGATAATAATGATAATAATAATAATAACAATAACAATAACATATAAAGGCCTATCCATGAATATTGCAAATTGCAAAGTATGAATATTGTTTATTTTCATGGGTTTTCAATTTAGAAAATAATGGTTCAGAGTTTACACGTTAATGTAATAATGTAATACGTTTACACGTATATTTACCTAAGCCAAAAACAGACAATAAGAAACGTTCCTTCTCATACTCCGCTTGTAAAATGTTCAACTCACTTCCAATTTCCGTTCAATCATCCCCTTCATTACCAGTTTTCAAGAAACGTCTCCGGCTTCACCAGTCTATCTTTTGATTTAGTTATCATTTCATATGACCACCACTTGTATTATGTCGTATTATGTTTTCATTTGTTTTGTTTTGTTTTGTTTTCTATTTTGTATATATGTTACCCGATATTATTTGTAATTCGTTGATTTTGTAACCTTTGTATGTGATGCAGGGCTCCCTTGCAAAGCAGGCCATTGAGGCTCTGAACGGGACAACCCTGCTTTTAAAGAAAACATGAATAAATAAATAAATAAATAAATAAATGTGAGTTGGTGCAAATGCGGGGTGCTCTTTTTTGGAGAAGGTGAACTGATTGAATTTTTGTCTTGTTGGAATATGCCCATACCATATTGCAGTATGATGTATGGTAAAATCAGCGCATTATATAAACTAAAATGAGACTTTTCTATCAAAATATCTTTAAGTTTGAACAATATACCTATGTTTCTCGATATAATGCTACTACTGTCTAATGACAATAAAATATTAAAGTGTTCTTCTCCTGAAACTCACGTCTTCTTTACTCATGATTATCTGTTTTCTCCGTAGTTGTAAAATAATGCAATATTTATGTTATTGTTGCTTTTTTTCCTTAATAAGTATTCTTGGTAAAATTACACTCAACAATTCCTGTAATGTGTTCTTTCATTATTTCTCTGTCTTTCTCACTATTTTTTTTTTTCAAGTGAGCTCTAATGCCATTAGACCGAGGTTGCTCAAGCTTCGTTGCCATGGGAACCGAAGCATCGTTCGCGGCCTCCGTGCGTAAGGCGGATGAATAGCCAGCGAATGGCTTCCTCATCTGGCCGCCGCCATCTGCGAATTAATGGCAAGTTCAGTAGATACGCATCGCGCGTACACACTGGGGGAAATGAAAGATGCAAACAACTCTTTTGAACTTCACCTTCAGAAGACAGTTATCGGTGTATCGTGGTACAGGCAGGGGGCGGTCTCTACGATGACGCATTTGAGGTAAACGTTATAATCGTCTGCATGGCGGTGCAATTCAGCAATAATGCTTTGCATGGATCTCGCAAGAAGATCGTGAAAAAAAATGTTCTTGACAAGTTATCTGTCGTATATCTGCCTGTCCGTCTGTCATTACAGCAATGATATGCATCGTACACACTTTCTATTCTGCTGACCGTTACTTCCTATTTCTCTCTCTCTCTCTCTCTCTCTCTCTCTCTCTTCTCTTGGCAGTTGGGTTACCGTATGATCGAAATTCTAGAAGGCAAGGCATACAGTTATTCTAGGCCTTTAATCAAGATTAACTCTGTATCACCACTTTGCTTTTCCTGTCCTTCCGTCCCTCTGACGTCGTGTAAGTGCTTGCATTCAGAAATGATGACGCATGATATTTGATCCCAAGGCTCGAGTGACAATAAAAGCAAGATGCTCAAAAACTAAGCGATAGATGACTTGTATAGGTCTCAGGAAGTCCGCTGTAAGTTTGTTGACCTTCCATCAACTTCATGGACGTCTTCTCACTATTACAACGATCTCCAGCCTCGAATTTCAATAAATTAATCATGACAAACGTTCGTGAATAATTGCAATGTTTATGTGCGGCTAGTTCTCTCATGAATATGCTAAAAATCTTAGTCGATGCAGCATGTCATTCATGTTGAAAGTTGATGTTTTATAATCATAATGAAGACATCAATAGGTTTCAGCTGAAATACTTGTGTCACTTCACGTAATGAAAGTTAAAAATCTTTTCATTACTTTATTTCATTATTTTGCTTATTTTATCCAGCTGAAAGTATAAAGTAGAAAACTCTCACAACGTCACTTTTCTCATGCGTTTGTGGTTATACGTTATGAAATAAAGGGTGCTTGGACTTCCGGGACATTAAAACGAAGATAATTATCTCACACAATGTAACAGGTGTATGTTGGGTACAATCTCCCTGGCGCTTTTATTATAGGAAAATTTGAAGCCTGACCGCTAGAGGGCGTCCTACTCAGCAGGTCAGTGGTGCAGCTGAATGATTATAATTATTATACGATGGACTCTTTTGACGGAGACTGTCATAGTTGTAAATGTACCGGCTGCAGAAGTTCACATTAAAGGGATTGTACAGTTTCGGTCGAGACCTAACTTCAGATTTCTAACATTCTTTGGTGAGATAATGAGAAAGTTTTTATGAATTATGAAAGAGCATGTAATTTTAAGAGGAATTCAGCGTTTATTTGTTGAACATTGGTTTTGAAATGGCTGAGATATCCAAAAAAAAGAGAGATCCTAATAAAAGGTGGGACCCAGCTTTTATTACGATCACTTTGCTTTTCTTTGTTTTTGGGTGCCTCAGCCATACCAAAACCGATTTTCATCAAATAAACTCTGAATTCTTCCTAGAATGGTATCTTCTGTACTATTTCACAGGTGGTTTCCTGGTATCTCGAAAAAAAGTTAAAAGCCAAATTCTCATCTCTACCAATACTAAATTATCCCTTTAAGTAATGTGTAAACAACATCTGCTGTATTCGAATATCAGCCTGCATGATAAACCTTGGAAATAGCAGAATAGAATGTCAAAAGAAGAAAACAAAAGGAAATAAAAAAATAAACAAAAGAAAGCTTTGTCAGCTTGCTTTGACATTAATTTCTCCACAATACAATGGGCATCATAAAGCAAACAACAATAAAAAAGAAGACTGGTTCTATAGTGGCTACGAGGTATGCATACATGGCTGTTGCATTCAAATTCATGAAATTCTTGTGTCAATTTTTTTTTTATAATCCCAATTGATTGACAAATCGCCATACACCGTCGTGAATAAGCATTGAATTGAAGTGTTTTGGTAATAGTAACTGACAAAAGAAATCATGGGAATACAATCATGCTCCAGCAGGATTCGAACCTACGACCTTCTGATCACCGGACAGACGTCTTATCCACTAGACCCCCGAGCTTTACGCAGGACAATTTCTCAATTAATTAAAAAAACAAATCATAAAACAAGATTTTTTTAAAACAATTACGTAATACTGCTGCATGCTAAAGGACAATACCGGATAGGAACCAGCAATGAATGTTGGGCGAAAGTTTGGTGGTCTAGTGGATAAGAGGCCTGTCCGGAGATCAGGAAGATTGTAGGTTCAAATCCTGCCCGAGTATACTCTCATATTTTCTTTTGTCATGGCTACTACCAAAACACTGATCAACTCAGTGCTAATTTACGTTGGTGTAGTGTGATTTGTCAAGCAGTTGCAATAAAATGATAATCTTGTACGTAGGTAATGCTTAACATAATATAGGTATCTTAAGGGGGATGGCTAGTAACTGATCAGTGGGAATCATTGAAAATGCTGGGGGATGATTGTTCCAATCCTTGTGGGATTCATTTAAGAGTACATTATATATCTATTGTTGTGTGCAAATCATTTGCTTCAGAATGGTCTCATATTCAAGTAATGTGCAGTTTAATGTTTCCAGGTTAGCATGCCTGTACAGTGATTAAACTGCACATTACTTGAATATGAGACCGTTCTTAAGCAAATGATTTTCACACAACAATAGATATATAATGTACTCTTAAATGAATCCTACAAGGATTGGAACAATCATCCCCCAGCATTTCCACTGATTCCCACTGATCAGCTACTAGCCATCCCCTTTAAGAGCCCCTATGTGGAGACTTATTTATGAGCTCCGTGATATCGATAGAGACATTGATTCCATGTGGCTTAAACTTCGGAATGTTACTTGTTTTATAAAAATATGAGCTGACATGTGGAGACGTTTTGTCGTGAGCTCCTCTCTGGAGATGATCAATTGAAAAGCTCCTTCGTGGAGCAATTTTACCACTATAAGAATTAATGATAATGTGTGTGTGTGTGTGTGTGTGTGTGTGTGTGTGTCTTTTACAACATTTTTGTATGTTATTTTCCATTGTTACAAATGTCTTAATAACCATCGTTATTTGCATAATGAGCTAATTTGCATATTCATGTATGGTCCAGATATCATGTATGTGACCTTGAAAAGTTGTTACAGGATAGGCATTTTTAATCATACAAAAACGAAAGACTTCAATTTGCCTTAAATCACTTCCCTGCCCTTCTAGACCACGAATTAACAACAACAACAACAACAACAACAACAACAACAACAACAACAACAGCAACAACAACAAGAACAACAACAACAACGACAACAACAAACCCTTGTACTGAACAACTTTGGCGGGACTGCAAAATTTCTAAATTTCTTCATTAGTTCTACGTTTCAAATATTCGAGAATGATGTATGCCACAATGCAGTACAACCATTATTGGAGGAGGCCCGGGTGTTTTTGCTACACAGAACGGAAAGATCGACATTCAATTACCTCCACTGCCTGTCACCGCTAGGTGGCGGTATGTCAATGGTTGACTCAAGTTGAGAGTGCTTTCAGGACATTTACTGCGCTTATCGGGGCTATAAAAGGGGAAGATGGGGTCACGTTTTCCACGCCAGAAGTCCGCTGTACTTTCAGAGACATCGTTATAGCACGGCTTGCAACACAGACGATCTGGATTAAACTTGAGAGTGGGAAAAAAAAATAGCTCTCTGACGTCATCTCATCACACGAGGTTGATGTGAGTGTATCATCCGTGTAATGAAAAAGACAAGACGAATATCGTACAGTGTAAAATCCGTAAAATCTGGCACCATTGCATAGGTTTACTTCACAAAATACGTCTAATTTAATAATTGTCCACACAAAACAAATAAATAAAAAAATAAATACAAAAGTTATAAGATTAATTACAGAAGGTTATACGTGTAGACCCTATACCTAGTCCTGGAAACTCTTCACTTGCAATTTTATGACTTGCATAATAGAATCTGTCTAACATGTCTAAGGTCGAAATCCGTTATGATGCATGTAAATTTCAATCGTTTATAAAGCACTACAGATAAAGAACTTATGCTTGAGTTAAAGGGATGATACAGTATTGGTGGAGATGAAAATTGGGCTTTTACTTTTTTTGCGAGATACCAAGAAAACACTCATGAAATAGTACATATCATACCATTTTAAGAGGAATTCAAAGTTTATTTGATAAAAATCGGATTTGGAATAGCTGAAACATCAAAAAACAAAGTAAAACAAAATGATCGTAATAAAATGTGGGTCCCACACTTATGTAGGATCGCTCTGTTTTGGATATCTCGGCCATTTCAAAACCAATTTTCATCAAATAAACATTGAATCCCTCTTGGAATTACATGCTCTTTCATATTTCATAAGAGGTTTCTCACTATCTCACCAAAAAATGATAAAAACCTGAAGTTAAGTCTCAACCAAAACTATACAATCCCTTTAAGCACGTGCCTGTCAAGAAGAATTGCCAGTTTGCTGGTGTGAGTCCTGTATAACCAACAGGATATTTATTATCTTACATAACTCTCCATGACCCAGGCCAGTACGATGAAGCTCACAACAATGGTCAGCTAATACCCTCTCGTCGCTTAGCAACGAAATTTCCCCTGCTTTCTCGCCTCAGGTGTTCGACAATTTTAACTTAATTTACCGCCTGTAGAACGTTATGAATACGCGCGTGCGTACACCCAGTGCTACTATGCGTTTCCCGTGTGATCTCTTAGGAGCATCGAGAATACATATCGATCAAGGAAAAATCAATCGGTCACGCATATAGAATCGAATTGCACCTGCCGCCCGCCAATAGAAAGGCGCCGTTTGTGTCGGCCTTCGTATGACGTGTTAATGATGTCATCCGAATTCCCGAGTAACGTGATTTTGACGTCATTCGATCAAACTGCGTAAGTGGGTTTTATGCAGGTAGATGGAAAGAGGAGGGGGGGGGGGGCAAGAGAGAAAAAAAAAAACAGAGAGAGAGAAAAACACACAGAGTCTGATAAACAAGTGCAGAGAAAAGGTGAGGTAAAAAGAGGGAAGAGAAATCAGGAGTAAGAAAGAGAAGAAAGGAGGAGAGGATAGAGATGAAAAGAGGAGGGAAACGTCTTCTGAGACAGTGAGGCGTTGGGGGGGGGGGGGGTGGTATTGAGAGAGCGAGAGAGAGAAGGTTGTTTCGCAACAGCTGTTGTTACCATACATTTGCATATTTGCGCCAGCGCGACTTGTTTTTATTCGAAGCCAGTAGAGACGATGAAAATATCTCCTGAAGGATAAATATAACGCGTCTATAAGGAAGGCTTCCTCGCCCGTGCAAGGACACGGGAAATCTGAAAATATCTTTGAGTATAATTCTGGTAAACCTCTCACTCGCCCGCGGTCGTTATTGTTGTTTCTAATCCCTTTTGCGGAAGTTGTGATTTGAGAAAAGTGAAATAAGCGTAGAAGCGAATACGATTAAAGGAATTACAAAATCTATACTATAACGACACTGATGACTTCAAGAGATAAACGCTGATTACCTATAAAATGCCAATTCCGCTTGATCTTAATCAGGCAGAAAAATAAACACACACACAAACAAACAAACAAACAAAAAACGAACAAACAAAAAACAACAAACAAACAAACAAACAAACAAACAAACAAACAAACAAACAAAGACACTGGAAGGAAAGCATGAATTGACACAGTCATATATGAACTTAGAGGCTTTCGCGCATGCGTATTATACGGAGGGATCATACCGAGTAGGGCACCAAGGATTGAACAATAATTGAGAGCAGTAAGAAAAGTCATAAAAATCAAATAAAAATTAAATTTCCACGTGATGTCTTATATAGAATTGTGATAAAGTATAACATTATTGTATTATTATCATTATTATTGTTATTATTATTATTATTATTATTATTGTTATCATTATGATATAGATGATATATTACACACAACCTACACACACATATATACAGAAAGATATATATATATATATGTTATATATATATCATATATAATGCGTGTGTGTGTGTGTGTGTATGTGTGAGTGTGTCAATGTAATTATATCATATGGTAAAGGTTATTCATTGTCATGCTCGAATAACGGCATATTCCCAGTCAATCCTTTCTTTGATATAGGGTACTCAGTACTCGGCTGGTCATGATCATTGTGTATGTTCTGCACATTCGGCCCCCTCTGCCCTCACACAGTCTTTCATTTCCAATTCTCGAAACCATTACACTTCAGTTTAATTCAGTTTGATTTATTTCTGCATTTTGCCGTAAAAATCATACACAATGCTACATGTAGAGTGTATTTTGCAAGAAAATGTACATAACAGATTAACAGTAACTCGATAATCCTTAAATTAGGCCCTGTATCTTTACAAATACGATGAAATCGAAGAAATCTTAGATACACTTATTTCCGGTTAAAGAGAAAGAAAAAAACGTAGGAGTATGCCCTCTTAAAGGGATCGTACAGTTTTGGTTGAGACCTAATTTCAGGTTTCTAACATTTTTTTGGTGAGATAATGAGAAATCTCTTATGAAACATGAAAGAGCATGTAATTCTATGAGGAATTCAATGTTTATTTGATGAAAATTGGTTTTGAAATGGCTGAGATATCCAAAACAGAGCGATTCTAATAAAGTGTGGGACCCACACTTTATTACGATCACTTTGTTTTACTTTGTTTTTGGATGTTTCAGTCATTCCAAACCCGATTTTTGTCAAACTTTGAATTCCTCTTAAAATGGTATGCTCTCTACTATTTCATAAGTGTTTTCTTGGTATCTCGCAAAAAGTTAAAAGCCTAATTCTCATCTCCACCAATACTGTACCATCCCTTTAAAGGGAACGCAAACTCAAAGAGCAATGTGAATTGAGTAAAAGCATTAACATTAGTAGAACACATCAATGAAAGTTTGAGGAAAATTGGACAATCGATGCAAAAGTTATGAATTTTTAAAGTTTTGGTGTTAGAACTGCTGGATGAGGAGACTACTAGAGGTTATGACGTATGAGTGGACAAAAAATATAAAGAAAATGTCAAAAGAATTCAACAAAAATTCACTTTTCTAGCAAAATGAAAGAGTACTTGACTAACCGCTTTCAGAAGCAGGGGGAATAAGCGCTACCCCTAACATATGTCAGTATCAAGTTCATGGAATGGATATGTGATTATGAGTGTGCATGTGTTTCTAATTGTGTGTGTGCGCGTGTGTGTGTGTGCGCGCGCGTGTGTTTTATTTTGCTTGCTTGTGTGTTTTGTACGTATTACACTGACAAGTCCTTCACATTGTTACCGCTTACAAGCATCTTAAAACAAAAACACAAAGGAAATATGGGGGGGGGGGGGGAGAAAGAAGTACACTTTGCGGACGAGACGAGATGGGAAATTTCAAGATGGGGAGTCTTAAACTGATCCATTACAGATTGTTTATGACGTCATCAGGAGTCTGAGAGCTTGTAAACATTGGCGAAAACACGGCAATTATTCCACAAATAAAAAAAGGTTTTCCAAAACGAGGGAGTCTATAAGTGGTCCAGCTGATATTGATTCGTATTCAGGAGGAGAACATTCACTTTCTCTTTGACTAAACAGCCTTCAACTCAACATCCAATCGATCCAACTGATTTGTCTGTTTCTCAGCAGGAAGTCACACATTGACTTGGTGATGGAATCTGGAGCTGCAGGACATGATCTCTCAAAAGGAAAGAACAAAAAAATACTGAGGAAGAATGATTTTTAAAACCATATCTCATCATCTTACCCGCAATCGATGCAACGTAGATTAAAGTGGAAAAAATAGCCATAGTAAATTGCTCAATCGTCTGCGCTCAAAATCGTGTAAACAGGGAGCGTGGGAGTTCATTGGAAGTAGAGCACTAACGCCTTTAGTCAGCCGTGATCAACCGCAGTGGGGAGATAAACAGCATTGGACGTTTAGTGATCATCTTCACGGCTGGAAATACGTCAATCTGAAGGGATTTTTCAGAAATTCATACTCAGCTTTCGTGTGTGAGCCGTTTGCGAGGAAGCATTGATATGCATGATATGCTAATCTATCGGCCTACGTTGCAGGAACACTCTTTATTATTATACATCGTAACAATAATCGAAAAGATCGCATACCCGTAATTATACCCATATCCTTACGTTTCCATTACCAGAGGTAAGGTGGTATGATATTTCTTTATTGACTCATTGCAAGTCAATTTCATTTCGTTATTTTCATTTTTTTTTTCATCTCAAGTACCAAGCAAAAACAATTTCAAACCTCAAACTGAAAACCGACTATACAAGCCCAGAATTACACTAACTGAAAAAAGAAAAGAAAAACAAAGCCGCGACTTATAAAAGGTCGATATCTCATGAACATCAGTCTATCTCAAATCAATCAAAGTATAATCATCATTACAGAAAACTAACAAAAAGGATCCTTACTATAGTTCAATAGTTCAATAGTTTATTTATTTCCATCATCACAAAGAAAAGAAAAGAAAAAGTTGACACAATCCAAAGTGATACATTTTTTTTTTCATTTCTCTTACACTCGTCCGATAAAGGATTTTTTTTTCAATACAATATAAATTATACACGAATGATGTCGTAAAAAAGAAACAATGCACTTTGTCATGGCAACAAAAATAGTAAATAATCACAATGATGGAAAACAGTGTTCCACTAAAAAAGCCACGCTTGTAAAACGTGGAACACTGGAACAAAACAGCAACAGCACCAATTTGTTATACCAATAAGACATATTCATTTTAAATTCTTCTATATACTATTGTACATTTTACTCATTGATATAATGATGTTGATACTATGAACAATACTTACTAGGATTTTAGGATGCAAACGTATAAACTATATAACATATCACATTTGTGGCACAGACACTATGGGGCTAGGTGTGCCAGGAAAATTGAACGGAAAGGAAGATATGCAATCGGCCACAAAAAAACATAACGACGACAACAACAACAACAATAACACAATACACAGAAACAACAGAATTTGAGGAAATGCACTCAGACAGATACTGGACAACGAAGAACGAGGAAAAAGGAGCAGGGAAGAATAGAGAAGGAAAAGGAGAGGGATGGAAAAGGTCTGTGGACACACTACAAAATCTCAAGGAAAAGTGAAACATGACGGGTTTTTTCATTGAACAGAATTAACTGGTATATTTAGAAAACAAATATTTTTTGAGTTTATACTTAAATGTAATTAACTTCACAGATTCTTTTAGATCATTATCTAAGCTATTCCAAAATCTGGGTCCGGTATAAACAAATGTATTTTGAGTGTGTACAGTTCTAACTAAGGGAAGATGAAATTCTTTAGATTGTCTAGTGGGATAGTTATGTACGTGGCTGTTACGGTGAAATAAAGAATAAAATATTTTGGGTAGATGATTGCAGTTGTAATTAAACATAAATTGACCAAGTTGAAACAAATACAACTCTTTTATTTTCAGAACTTTGTGCTCAAGGAAAAGCTTGTCAGTATGTGCTCGGATATGAAGGTTAAAAACGATTCTGAGCGCCATCTTTTGCAGAAGAAAAAGTTTATCTAACAATGTCGAATATGTATTCCCCCAAGCAAGAATTCCGTAATTCAAGTACGGCAATACCAAACTTGAATAAAGCGTAATCAAAGCCGAAGAAGGAAGATAATATTTCAATCTATTCATTATGCCTATGTTACGTGCAATTAATTTACAAATATTGTTTATGTGACACTTCCATGATAACTTATTATCAACACAAACACCTAAAAATTTAATAGACGAAACCTCTTCTAGGGGAGTAGTGTCAAATATAACATTACCTGGTAATCCATCTAAAGAATTACTGAAAAACATATACTTTGTCTTCTCAATATTCAGTGACAATTTATTTGCATATATCCATTGTGAGACATTCTTCAATTCATCATTCACTGTACTAATCAAAGTATTAGGGTCAGGGTGGGAATAAAAAAGATTGGAATCATCCGCGAATAATATGAAAGAGAGTTTATCTGAAGATCTATAAAAATCATTAATGTAAACTATAAATAACAGTGGGCCTAACAAACTTCCTTGCGGAACACCACATTCTATTTTCTTCATAGAAGAATCAAAACTGTTCACATGTACATATTGAAATCTGTCAGATAAATAACTCGTAAACCATTGCAAGGCTTTTCCGCGAATACCATAATGGGATAACTTAGAAAGAAGTATACCGTGATTAATCGTATCGAAAGCCTTTGAGAAGTCCAGGAAGATGCCTATTGTATGCGAAAATGTATCAAGTGCATGTGCAAGTGCATGTGCAAGTGCATGTACTATAAACTTTAGATATTTTAAACTCTAGAGATATAAGCAAAACAAAATATTTTTTGTCGATTTTCTTTTCATCTTCCTTATTAATGGCATGCATCAAATTTTCACTTATTATACTCTGTGATGTCAATACAATTAAATTACCGTATTATATGCACTTATCCTCTGTAGGAAAAAAAAGTATGTGAATGTTTTGTTGGAGATGGAAACTGAATGAATGGATAAATGCATGAATGAATGAATGAATGAATGAATGAATGAATGAATGAATGAATGAATGAATGAATGAATAAATGAATGAATGAATGAATAAATGAATGAATGAATGGATAAATGAATGAATGAATGAATGAATGAATGGATGGATGAATGAATGAATGAATGGATGAATGAATGGATAAATGAATGAATGGATAAATGAATGAATGAATGAATGGATAAATGAATGAATGAATGAATGAATGAATGAATTAATGAATTAAATGAATGAATGAAAGGAAAACAAAAGTGTATCCAAGCTTCCAGACCAGTGGGATTGGCCGTGGATAAAATCTATTTCTAGGAGTCATCGTTTTTGCTTTTGATATTTGCTGCTCCCTTCCATGTTGGCTGGACACAAGGTCCCGCATGTTCACATCTGACTGACACTCAACAGAATGTTGAGTCTGTTGGACATCGCACGAGTTTCGAGTTTTTGATATAACAGCTGGCGCGCAGGACACATCCTTTTCCAAGGTATCGTAACTTCTTAAGTGATACCACATGGCTTAATCATAGATAGATATAATATAACTGATTATGATTTATGTGACATGTTGAGCAATGATTCCTCACATGTATGTCATCATTTTTTATAATCATAAGTATTGCATGAGTAAATTAATCACATTGAACAAACTTAACCCGATAAGCACGTTCTTCAGCAGACACACTTTAATATCAACGTATCTATCTAAAGTCAATCTGTCATGGGGGATGGAACTCTTTCCGTAATATGTTCAAAACTTTGGTACGATCTTCCCAAGACTCTTTACTAAATTTCCGCAACAGGCAATTTGTTTGAATAAATACTAAAACGTACCTATTCAATATTCTATTCATCCATGGCTTACTAAAAATATCTGACTGCTGTTTAATTTCGATTGCTCCTTTATTCTTGTGTTTCAAGCCATGTGTACAACATAGTTGTTTGTTTGCTTTGAGCCTGTTTGCTATATAGGGAGCAACCATTATCATAATCATTACAACTGTTATCAATGCAAGGGAAATTACCAACGTAAAACGTCGTGTGAGTTACACTTCAAGAGCAAAACGCAGTCAGTGTAGATGTACGTCATAGCGGGAAATTGCAGCAAGAAGTGTCAGCCGTGAGCGAAAACTTGATATTGACATTCGCCAATAGGCTGATATAGTACGGGATATTGGCTCCTCCCCGGGTAAACAAACATGCTGTGACGATGGGAATTCAATCTCTAACAGCTGATTTAGAGGTGTAAGTCACACGCCCATTGAACTCTTTTGAGCAATGTAGAATGCCATATAAATAGACTCATCTTTGATGTGCTCTATACGTGGGGCGTCCTCATGACCATGACAAGATCGTTGGATTCCGCTGCTGCAATTCCGTAGTCGTTGGCGGCGCCCTAACAGATGGGTGTACGTCTTGCATCCGCTCTTCACAATTTACTCCCAGTGACTTCATGTGTATAATTTCCTATTTTTTTTTTTTTTTTACTCACATGTACCTCATTGTGTAAGCTGCTAAACCGTTATGTCCTTTGAGTGCTGATTGACACAGTCAACCTCATTGCTTTTATACACACTGTCCAAAGTCATCGGCACAATGAGGTTTAATGCTAATGTATTATATAGTCGTCCACAATGGTTGATTCCTTTGTCGGTTCTACCCCCCCCCCCCCATCTCTTCGTTTCATTTTTCTCAGATAATTATAATAATCATCAATTGTTAAATATATCTTAAAGGCATAACTTACCATTTGCAGATGAAACAAAAACCCAGCATAAGTGCTTTAAAATAGCGCTTAAATGTGAGTTAGGGATAAAAGCAACCACTGTGGAAATTTGAACCAGTATAATCGATGTTACAATGTATAAGTATTGTTGAATATAATACAAAATGTGAACAATAGTTATGATAAAGATGTTTCCAGACTAAACGATCTACAGGTACGGTTTTTTGAGAAAATACAGATATTTCCTTATATTTTAGGATTCATCGTGAAAACTGTATATGATAGGATGTTTTGTGGTACAACAGACCTACACATATGCATTAAATGTCATATCTTGATTTTTTTTAATCACTGTTCCCAAAGGTAACAGGACCTTTAATACTTATTATGACTACTAAGACGAATCATTTTCTCCGAGGGGTCTTGAATTTTGAATAAGCACTGCTTTTCACAAGGCTCATTTGGTCCAATTTCCCTCTCAATATCATTATTTCCTGTTCGCCAAATATTTTGAATCAACATGACATTTATGCATCTTAAGTTTTATTGTTTTCTTTCTTTGTTCTTGGTGCACACATCATCATTACTTGTGATATTATGCTCTAGTGTTCATGTTATGTACATTAGAGGGGCTGTACAATTCTGGTTGAGGTGAGGATTTAGCTTTTAACGTTTTGCGAGATATTCAGAAATCACTGTATGAGATGTAAAAGAGCATGCAATTCTAAGGGGTACGAACAGCTTATTTGATGAAAATCGGTTTTGAAATGGCTGAGATATCCAAAAATAAGGTGAAACAAAGAGATCCTAATAAAAGGCGTGGCTTGTCGCCTTTTATTATTATCACATTTTGGGATATCTCAGCCATTTGAAAACCAATTTTCATCAAATAAACGTTGAATCCTTCTTAAAATTACATGCTCTATCATATTTCTTAGGAGGTTTCTCATTATCTCAGTTAGGAATGTTAAAAACCTGAATTCTCACCTCAACCAGAACTGTACAGCCCCTTTAACATTGCATAAATGAAATGAACATTGAAAATATAAATGAAACGAAAACGGAACATTGTCTGTATATAGATTCCCCGACATGAATATTATTGGACAGTCTGATCACAGAACGGATGGAGCGCCATTTTTGAACATTTTAATGTATTCAAAGTCAATCATCAGATATAGCAAAATAAAACCTTTTCAATGATTCCTTCAATTTTTGTATGCTAACTGTGTTGCATAGCAAGGAATATTTCTCAAGTTGCGATAAAGACATCATATATTTTTTTCATTTTCTTTACTTTTTCTTTTCGCAGGTTTAACCTTACAAATCTTTAATATAACTATCTTTAAGTGATAGAAATGGAGTATCTGCAGTAACTCGCTTTGTGGTAAAATTCTTCATTCCTATGAGTATCTAAAGTGGTCACTGCATTGGTACCTCGTGCTAGATCTGAGATTCCATTTTTCACCGCCTTTACCGAAGCTCTCCACGCATCTGGCCACTGGAAACCAAGTATGGACAAAAGACCAAGAGGACATGCTTCATGAACCATCATCGTTCAATGTGTTTTAAACCAAACGATTAACTTTGTGTGTCATTACTATATCATGTTATACCTATATAGCTAAATACACTGTTGTACAAGTGGTTAGAATGACACGCACCCAATTGACATTGTATTCTTATACGGAAAAGGGGTTGTGTTCGGGTCCTGATCCCCTATACCCCCCCCCCCCCCCCGAACACATTAGAGTAAGAGAAAATAAATATCAAAGAGCCGAAAAGATTCGAGAGGTGATAGTCAGATTGGAGTGCATCTGTCCTGCTCTCGGCAAGGCGTATCTCTGCATTGATACTCGACTTATTTGACGCAAGCAAAACCGCCACGTTCACTAACGAATAAGTGAGAAGTTCGAAACACATGGATTGACCATGATAACCCTTTTACGTAATTCGATGACATCTGGTTTTTGATGTGCGTAAGAAGAAAGTGGGTGGAGCCTCCTATCATTTTCAGCTGTTGCATTCCGCGGAGTCAATACGTTGTCAGATTTTTTTTTTTTTGCTTTCTCTTGTTTCTTTTTGTTTACCCTGACACTCTCTGCTCCTCTTCGATTACATGGAATATAATGTTATTTCATTCTGCCAACAGAGAAACACATTAGAAATTCGTCTCTCTCTTTTCTTACATACCATCCGGTCGATTATATAAAATATATTCATTCTGCCAACAAAGAAACATTAGAAATTCGTCTCTCTCTTTGCTTGCATTCCATCCGGTCGATTATACAAAATATATTTCACTATGCGAGGAGAGAAACACATATAGAATTATATCTCTTTCTCGACTTGTATTATATCCATCCGGTTAACTTTTGAGCGAGTCTTGGCGACAGGTGATAAATCTAGCTGGTAGAAGACAAAGACGTCAGATTCTATACAGATAGAAAAACGAAATATTGGTTTTTCGTTGCCCTACACAATTTATTCTGCTATAGCATATCTAGCAGAAATTCTGCAATCCCTATCTTCCAAGTTCAACTTGGAAAACGCGCTCTGCCACGGATACCTATATACGGTACTCCAGCCACCGCGTGTAAAAATTATAGCTGTTCAGCGTAGTTTCTCATTTTATGGACCATCAGCATGGAATACCTTGCCAAAGGAAGTACTCCCAATATCCTCAGTGTATATATATATTTAAAAAGAATCTAAAAAGAAAATCCTTATATTCTTTTTGACCTCGCGTCATTGAGACGATTTTGACCATGCAAAGCGCATCGATCAGTCTGATTGGAAATGTAATGAACTGTACAAATATTGTTCATTCTTCTTCTTCTTCTTATCATTATTATTATTAAGTTATTATTATTATTATCATTGTTATTATTATTATTATTATCATTTTCATTATTATTGCTAGTATAAGCATAGGTATCAGCCTAGTATTATTATTATGATGATTATTATAGTTATACTATATCATCATCATCATCGTCATTATCATAACTCTTTATCATATTGTCAGGTTTCAGTCTCGTGAATCCATAAACCTTTCTTTTAGGCCATGCATTCTGCTTTTAATATAGGAGAGAGGGAGGGAAATTCTCTATCTAGTCAAATCTTATCGGCGTTAAACCTCTGCGTGCCAAATCAATTACTGTAGTACCTGTTCATAGGTTTGTGTGTATAATTTGAGCATATTAGACTCTTTGACACAGATAGGGTTATGATATACCCAACTCTAGTGATTACCAGACTGAAATAAAATCTAATGTACACTGTAAAAACATCGGTGTTAGATTTAACACCATGGGTGTTAAATTTAACACCGATCAAGTGTTAATAGAGGACCACACCCACAGGTGTAGAAAATGCACTGTGATGGTGTTGAAAAGTGTTCACCAGACACTTCGTGGTGTTAATTTGACACTGTACCTGGTGATATTTTGACACTGTACTGGTATTAATTAAAAAAATGACACCACGTGGTGTTGATTTGATATTTGTTGGTGTTAACATCAATGGTTTAACACCCGTCCAGCTTCAATAAGAGACCACACCAGCTGGTGTTACTGTGGTGTATATTTATTTTCACATTTTTTCAAAAATCTAGTATTTTAATGTAAAATTCTTGATCGTCTTGTTTAAATTAAAAATCAACAAGAAGTGCAGTTACTAAGAAACTCTTGAAAAAAAAAACAGTTTTATATTTGGAAATGACACCCGGAGGTGTTAATTTAACACCATAAATGAGCACCGAAAATTTAACACCAGCTCGGTGTTCACTATTTAACACCGGACTTTTTGCAGTGTAGGCCTTTAAGAAAAACACTCACTCGGACAATAGAGAGTTTATAATTGTAATTGTTGTTATCGTAATTAGCATCATTATCATTATTACTCTAATTATGCTTGTAGTCCTTGCCTATCTTTATGATATAGCTTTATTATCATGACCCTTTGATGATAATGACAATATCAATTTCAACATACATTTTTAATCAAGGTCACATCGGCAATGGCGATCACACACTCACATGCACAGAGCACAGATGGATAATAATCTATTATCATTCACTATACTACTACTACTACTACTACTACTATATACTACTACTGCGACTACTATTACTACTACTATTACTATCATTATTATCATTATTGTTATTATTATCATTACTACTACTACTACTAGGCCTATTATTATTATTATCATTATTATTATTATTATCATTATTATTATCATTACTACTATACTACTACTATACTATTATTATTATTATTATTATTATTATTATTATTATTAATGTTGTTATTATAATCATCATTATCATTACTACAACTACTACTACTACTAAACTACTATCAATGTATATACTACTACTATACTATTTTTTATTATTGTTATTATTATCATTACTATCATCATTACTACTACTACTACTATACTACTACCAATATATATACTACTACTATACTACCACTACTATACTACAAGTAGTAGTAGTAGTAGCAACAGCAGCAGGTTATAGCATTATAAAGTGTTACTGGCAGACGATCGTTTACTGATAGTGATGGGTTATATCAACCTCCTTGGTTATATTGTATATGTATTGTATTATCATGGCAGTCTCTTGCACTTCGACGAGCATACAATTTTAATCGAGGTTATCGGCAACAGCGATCACACACTCACAGCATAGACAGAACCATGGATATTTATTTCATTGCATTAATGATGATCGTCAGGCAGTTATATTACCCACTTTTCCAGAGGAGAGAATCACAACAACGATATCTTCACAACACTATAACAATAACGCTGACAGATATTATTATCAGTATTCATCACAACACAGTTGAATTCCTAGATTAGCATTATCTTTATTATTACTATCATTATCCAGATTCCTTAAGTATATCAGTGGTGATGACAAAAATTGTATGAATGGTATAACATAATGATGATATAATAACGATTATAAATGTAGTTAGTGGTGGACATATAACCATGAAAAAGAATTGTTTGTGGTACAAATGGTAGTAATCAAATTCAAATGTTGTTATTGTTACTAGACTTAAATTAACCAATTGCCTCCTTCGCTGTGACGCATGTGCTGCATTCAAACATACTACCATGGCTTTAGTATCATGCATCATGAAAGCCTTAACATTTCTCTCTCTTCCCATTCTGTCTCCTGTTTTTCTTCTGATGTATGTCGAATTCGATTGCGTCTAAATGTACTTGAATCCATGCAATTCTTTGCTCATAGAACTGAAGTATGATCTTGCGTATGTACATGATGCTGTTAGCCATACATAGCCTTTTACAATAGCCGGCATCATTAATAGCCAATCGTCTGTGCAATGGGGGGAAAAGCCCCCCTCGATTCGAAGCGGGATCTAAACATGCATCATTTCCAGATAAAGTGGTCTATCATGATGTAACGGAAATAGTGTAGCCTCAAGAGCTGTCGCAGGCAAGCTGAATTCGAGATTGGAATTTGTAGTGTTCGTGTGCAGGCATTTCATTTGCAGCCGCTTGTGGCTTCATCAATAATATAGCAGCCCGTTTGGCCATGTCTACAGATGTTCATTGCGTAATGGGAAGCTGTCGCGATGCAGAAGAGCTTTTCAGCCTTGCAGGAATAACGCGCTGCTTCGCTCTCGTGCTATATTCCCCCGTTATTTTACTCATCATTATTACGTTGTCCGGGCACCGACTTGCGTCACACTTCGCACCGTTGCCATGGATACTAATAGGGCGCGCCACGCGAAGCTCCGCCTCTGCCAGGAAAAAGTGAGGAGCTACGAAGAATGACGTCACAAAATTTTGACGTACGCACAATATAGCGAAGCATTAGTTAGTCACACGAAATTGGCGCTGTAGCACGCGCGCGTACATCTATCTCGGGGGAGAAGAAGTATGGCACGATATGAAATATACTCACTCCGGAATATATGGATGTATTTCGCTGGGCTGGCCCTAGCGAAGAGTGTTAACTACGTTTTTCTCGTAATTTTGGCATGATTTGGATTTTTTAGGAGCTTTGTAGCTCGAGAGTTGAAAACCAAGGTCATTAGATGCTCGCTCCACACTTTACATGCTACGGTAGTTAGTTCGTTTGGACAGTGCATTGTTTTGTTCTCGTCACAGCGAGTTCAGCTGTTTGTAGTTGTGGACTCACGTATGTGTACACATGTGATCATTGACTGTACTGTGTGGTTGTAACGCCTATCTATGGGTTTATCGGTAAAATAAGTGAATTTACAGACTGAACTGGAGGTGCGTCTTTTACGGAAAGCTTGCATGGGACGTATCAACATCGCGGTAGAATGTGCGAAAAATCGAGGTAACAGGAGGGCTTTTTCGTTATTTGCATACGGGGAAATGCTGAGGAGAGCAGCCGCACCACGTCAGCCCATGCAAGCTGAGGCCAGCAGCCAACGTAGCAGAACAGTGGGTGAGTGAGCACCAGTATTCGAAAGAGGAGACTCGCGACCCACCATTTCAGCCAAGCAGCCAGCACCGCTGCATCCTCTTTTTTTTACGCTATTTTTTGTTTTATTTCAGTCTCAGAAATCCACACGACCGCTTGGCGTGAATGATGAACATCTGCCTATTGAATGTGCCAGGGAATATAACTCGACATCAACTTGGAGCAGGTATTGCCCACCACTCGTCCCTCCCATTGCGAGTAGCCTTGTGTGAAGATGGTCGTAATGGAAACGGTGGAATCCCCGACACAGCATTCGCCGAAGCCTCGTCGAGGCCATATCCGCCGTGTCGGGTTCTACGACATCGATCGCACCATCGGCAAGGGAAACTTTGCCGTCGTGAAGCTGGCTCAGCACCGAATTACTAAATCGCAGGTTCGTATATCCGTGATTACATAATAACCAAAGAACATCAGTATTGATCGGCAATATGAATGCGCCTAAATACAGTCCGGTCTTCCCCTATTGACCCACCGACACACGCACACTTAGTTCACCGAAATTGACGTGCGAGCTAGCTAGAGGTTATTGATATACATGTAATACTTCACCATTTGTATACATTCGGGTGCCAGCAATAGCGTCACGGAAGTGGTTATTCTATCCAGGGAAAGTGTGTATGACCTGTTCATGCATTTCTGATCTCTTCCTCTTCTTCTTCTTCTCCTTTTGAAGGTTTTGATCATCAATAACATTCAACTTTTCATCTTTATATCATGGTGATAAGTACTGATGATACCTTGTTGACTCAGGCAGCTGGGTTAGGGCTTAAGAAATTGTGATATCAAGCTGCAACCTTCATTGCCATGAATCACATTTCCATGTCATGTCTCTTCCTTTGTAGGCCCTACATGTAGATTTCCTACCAAATTAAATAGAAACCCCCCAAACAAACAATTAAGCATCTCAAACAACCAGAGCTCATCCATTGCATCAAATCACTTGTAGAGAGCTATACTTGTTTTGTTTGTTCATTCATAACAGTAGGTTGATAGACCTGCTGGTGTTGGCTTTGTGAATGAATGCCAAATAATTATGTATATTGACATGGCAAAGTCCACTACAATCTATGCTAGTATGATATCATTTCATTTAACACAGCCAATAACATGCACATGTACAACTGTGCTTGTACTCGTGTGCTAAATGTCCTCACAAAGGTCAAGGTGCAAATTTGCGTGACGATGACAGGAAGGTTTTGAAATGCTGAGCAAACTTGGAAAGGTAATCAACCTTTGATGTGTTCTATGCAGGAAACTATAAATCGTAATTCTCAGATTAATCAGCTACATACAGACTGTATATGTAGTACATGAATGTACTTAGGTACACCATGCGTATATCTGTTATCTTCTGTTTGCTGAATGGATGAATAGTAAACACAAGATGAAACAGTGCTCAAAAAGATTATAGCTTTTACTCTGGAGTATATAATCAATATGAGCGTTTTCTGCCCTGATTCTGATGACAATATTTGGAATATACTTGAGCCACATGAACACAGTTTCTTTGTCATGTTTAGAGCAATGTCTAATCAGCTCTGTGTAGGGCTCCTTCAGTTTAATCTGCTCCTTACAGAGTAAAGATTGTAATTTTAAGCTTCTTTGTGTAATGCTTTACCCCTCTAAAATGAAATGGGCCTCTGGAAGGGAAAGAGATATACATGAAAACCATCAGTCATTGGTGTGAACACTGCTCTCCGCAATGAATCCAACAAATGATGGCAAAGTAGTTTTGTTTCTAGGCCTTTAAAAGCATGTATGGAAACCTAAAACATCAGACCCCACCCCTTTCTCCCTAAAGAATCCAAGTGATCTTTATAACATTGATAGAAATTGTAGAAAACAAGGAAACATTCTTCTCGCAGGGGTCATGACTGAAGAGAAATCATGTGACTTCAGCATTTTCAGAGATAACAGTGATCTGGCATCTTCTCCAAAAGATGGATGAAATGTTATGGATTTTGTGTGTGTGCTCCAAAGTGGCATTCATTGTACAAAGCAAACATCTCCAATGATTCTATAGCGCAGATCAAGATTGTGCTACACTTGTATGTCCCTCCACAGATGACTTTTTGAACTACAGTACTGTCTGTAGGTAATTTGTGAAGTTTTGTGGATTTTCCATGGACAATGCATTTCTTGGTGGCAAGTTTGGTTTATATATTCAACAACTGGGCCACATATAGGGAAGATAGTTTTTCTCTATAGAACTGCACTTGTTCTGCAATGACTTTTTTTTTTTACTCCAATGAGCAGAAAGATGAGAGCTATTGGTCTCACATGAAGTCACAGCAAGTTTCGATACAATCTACTAATGGCCACTAATGGACAGTAATCACCATTTTGTGTGTGACAGTACCATAATATGGTCAGGGTCATATGTTTTCCACAAAGCTTTTTTTTGTTTGTGTATCATAAGAGGAATGATATTACCAGGCCCTGGCTTTTAATGGCTACATGCCCAGAATATTTGTTTGTTTCTATATTTAGAGGGAAGATGTAGCATGCAACATGTCTTTTATGACAGATAGAGATGCCAACAGACAGTAGATTTGCCATGCATTTCTATTACAGTCAGATGAGACTTGCTCAATTGTGTACATACTAGTGTACATGTACAATGTAAGTGCACATGTACAGTTGTACTACAGTATGTGTACATCGCTATGGTAAAAAGTTGCAAATTACGACACTGTCACCACTCACTGAACAATTTGTATGCTGAGCTGTTGATACCAGTATTGTATGCAAAATTGAAAGAAAACTTGTCAGAAATGTGCAATAGACTGTTGAAAGGTTAAAAAGTACCTGCAGAAAATGAGATTACACAAGCTGGGGCCTTGCACAACAAAAATTTTGTCAGAGTGCAAGGTTTGCTCCTGGATTGACTGTCTTTGTATTAATCTTTTCTTTTGTGACATCATCTTTGTGATGTCTGAATTTGTGCGAAGTAGAAACTCTGGAGCTTTTCTTGAACTGTACTCGGGGCTTGTCAGTGCAGCAAAGTGAAGCTTGAATGTATTATGACCAGTTTGAAGACGAATTCCAGAATCCCCAAGAGATGAGTCCAAGCAAGCATCAGTATGCTTTAACCCAATGTATGCTATGAGTATCAATTATAGCACAGAAAACCCCATGACATTGTTCATTCTCTCCATTGTTCCTGACCCTACCATTGTGAGCAGTGATTTTAAAAATGTTCAAATTTTTAATACCACATGTGGGTGCTGTAGGTCAGTTGTATCACTAAACATCTTACCATGTGAAAAATTTGCAACAAAGCCTAAAGTAAAGGAGCTATTTTATTTTTCTCAGTAAACCATACTGTAACTGTAGACTGTTTATTCTAGAAACAATTCTATTATACACTATTGTTCACATTTTGTATATTAAACAACACTTAACAATGATTGTTATACAGATGTAGTGATTAACATTTTTTTTACATTGGTTGTTTTTATCCCTAATAACTCACATTTTAGAACTATTTTCAAGCACTAAAGCTGGGTGTTTGTTTAATCTGCAAATGGTAACTATACCTTTAAAGTTCCTCCTCTTCTGTAAACCACCACCACTACCACCACCACCGCCCTCATCACCACCAGTGCCACCAGGACCCCAGACTCTTTTAGGGGCCTGGATCTGTGACCTTTGCCTTCTAAAGGATCCAAGGTCCTCCTGGTAGGAGGGAGGGGGGGGGGGGGAGGTGGTGGGGGGAGTAGGAGGGCTGGTTGGCGCATGACGTCAAACGAATGAATGTGAGCACCTTCAGGATTGCATTTGGGCATTCATCCAGCATGCGTCCTCCCAATAAGGGTAGTGGCTCTGTGTTTGTGTGTGTAATATGTGTGTGTGTACACCATGTTCACTGCCACCACTGATGTTATGGAGCAATGGTGCACTGGCTGACAGCCGCCCATCCTGGCCTAAAGATCAAAGTGTCTCTCACTCAGTCAGTGATTGCTGGATCTTGGAGTCCTGGTTTTGGCATATGTAAATTGTAGAGTATGTTTATTTGCATCTGCATTGTAGCTCCAGGCATTTTGTACCATATAGAATTATCTTATAAACCGAGTCATCATACTGGGATGTAATATGTAGGGACAAATTTTCTTGTCTTTTATGGAATGGACACCAATAGGTGTACAGGGAACGACGTGCTGGTAGTAAAGTTGTTGAACTACAGTTGTATATTGATAAGTGACTTCAGTGATCAGCGCTTTTGTTGTTGTTGTGGCCAATACAACTTGTAGCATACTTTTCAAGAAATCTCTGCTGTACATGTATATGGTTGAAGTCAACTCTGTTTTCAGCCGCAACCACCTGTGTATGAAACAGTTTTGGACTGTTTTTATGTTACCAATGCTCACTTGGTTTGAGTTCACGTGGTGGTTGGCATACATGTGTGTAGGCCTACATGATACCACATCTTTGCAGTGGGTGCATCCTCAGAATTCTTCCCGTCATTATAGTAGTGGTAGAACAGAGCAGAGAGGTGGGCAGTATTCTACCTCCCTGCATGGTCACAGTACAGGTACAATATGGCTACATGTAGGTGTAAACACAGACAATATATTGCACTTTGAAACTGTTTAGGAATATTAGTTAGCCCTCTGACTGTGCTCTGAACGGACTGCTTTCTACAGTGAAAAAAAGGTCCTTTCTTAAACACAGCAATGATCAGCTGAAAATGGAATGGCTTGGTCTTGGAGCTAATCCTTAAGATCTTTAATATCAAGCCAATACTTGGGATATATTGCATTGATGACTCTATGCAATATTCTTCGATGACATTTCCCTTGAATTATTTATACCGTATGTCTTTATGTAAAAGGCCTATTCTTCCGAGTAGTTTGTACAACACTAGCTTTTACAGCTAAGAAGATGCATCCTGTGAGGAAAAAGTAATGTTTGTCTCGCCGCTAAAGAGGACCGTGGCGAATATAACTGCCCCTCGGTCATGCGATGAGTCACGGCCCCTTAGGCACCTTTTGTTATAGCCCTGGAATCTCCAATAAAGAAAGGATCTGCCTGGAGGTCCCACCCCAGGAGGTCCGTACTTAAATGGCGATTAAGAAGTTTAGCGAAGCGGGTCGGTCACAAAAGTGAGGCTGGAGCTCATGGGGATGTCAGTGGGGGAGGCGGATTTAACTCTGCAAGAGTCAATTTCTTGTTCACTCAACAAAAAGAAAGATAAAGTAAAAGACCAACAAGCAAAGTATCCATAATATATGCTTGAACTGTCCCAGTGTTCACCAACTGTTACCCCTGGATCAGGAGAACATTGAAGTGGTTGGTACCAGAGTATCCATAAAATTGTCAAATGTATGCAGCTCCAACTGCCACTTGAGAAAATGCTGTAGAACAGATCAGATATTTTCTTGATTAATTATGAGGCTCACATTCAGAGATGTTCAATGTACATGGTGTATGCAAAATGTGCATTGTACATGGAGCCCTACACTTTGTATACCGGTACTTTACATTTTGACATTTGACAAAATTGTGTTGATGTGGCAGTAAAAGATGATTTGAGAAAACCTTTATAATATTTGGGTGATTGGTTTATCATCTTAGGAGTGAGGATAAATCTTGACAAAGTGCAGGAATTTGCTAAACTCTTCTTCATTTGATAACATACACCTACAATCTGATTGTGTATGTTTCCTGGAATCTTTGAAGGTTTGTTGACTGAAAAGCATATAGGCCAATAGATCTTGAGGGCATACTCCAACTGAGCAAGAAGAATGCAGTTTCTAAGACAGGGCTCTGCTGTGAAAAGGTCGGCTGCACAGTGTGTGTATTATGGGGGGCAACATACAAATGTACTGTAATTCCATTCTCTGTCGGTATAGCGGCTGTGTGTTGAAAGGTTTGGACAGAAACACATAACATCCTGTCTGAGTCTGATACTGGTTTCAGTATGTGTGCTCAGGGTTTGATTAGTAACACCTCACTATCACTTTTAGCAATTACCCAACTAAAGCATACTCTCAATGTCTTGTGGAAAAGGACTTTTGTCGATTTACAGCGGACAACAGTCTCCTTAAAACTAAAAGCTGTTATAGTTTGCCCAGGACTTTGCAGGAAGGTTTTTAGATGGCAAATACCATGCATCCGCAAATCTAAAATGAATTCTACGCAGAACCGGATTTCATGTGTTTACTGTTTGTATTTTTTCTCTCTTGAAACATCAATGATTAAAGAAAATTTTGTGGGATTTGATCTTGCCTTGTACATTATTGTGTAAGTGTCACCTGCATGATTAAAATGCTGTCTTTTCCTCCTGAATTTATGAGAAAACCATGCTTAAGATTGAAACACCTGCAGTAGGCCTATATGTATGGTATATTGTCCATAACACAGAATACTCTAATAAGCTGCTACACTTGTACTTTTGCAATGTTTAATTTTCACAATTTTTTTTTAAATGTTTGTGATCTCCTCTTTCATGAAAATATCTGTGTGCTAAAATAACGGCTTATACACTAGAGGTAATTTATCTTGCATAGGATAAGAGAAATGCACAGTAGATTGAGAGAGAGAGAAAGAGAAAGAGAGAAAGAGAGGGAGAGGGGAAGAATAGAAGGAGAGATTGTGTGTATGTGTGTTAGTGTGTGTGTTGATTGTATGTTTATGAGAGGTACTGATTAGTTAAACAGAAAGATAGTAAGATAGGTGAATGGATAGGGGGAGAAAGGAAAAGATTGAATGGAGGAAGGTCAGAAAGAGTACAGTGTGTATACCGCAGTTATGTGTTTGTATGTAGACATATACACTGTAGATACTATATTAATGATATAATGAGAAAGAGAGAAATAAAGGTGAGTGGGGGAGGGGGTAGAGGGAGGCCGAAGGAGAGAGGAATGTGTGTGTGTGTGTGTATGTGTGTGTGTGTATGTGTGTGATAATTCATATATGTAGGTTGAGAGAGAGAAGAGAGAGACTGACCTAAACATAATTGGGAGATGGTAGGAGGTACAATATGTAGTAGGAGGGGAAAAGAATGCACATACATTTGTAGTGTGTAGGCCTATATGTTGGTATAACAGATAGAAGGATGGATAGATAGATAGGCGAGAAAAGAGAAAGGAAGAAAGGGACAGAGAGGAACATGGTTTTGCCATCATCAGGTTGGAGAGGGGAATGTGTGACGTCAGTCAAACGGCCGATTTATGCCCGGCCAATTCTAGTGGCACCCACACCAGGCCACTGCCAGTGCCCGCAACCTCTAACCTCTGTGCAATGAAATCTGTTACGGGTCTGTGATGATGGTCAGGTAGAATTCTTCCCAGTGTGTGCGTCAGTTCGTTCATCTCCATTTTAGATTCAGGTCCATGACTTCACGTTGGCATGTGTGTGTCTACAGACTGACCTTAGGACATTTAACCCGTTCAGGACGAGTCCCAAGTATTCTCGGGCAGGTATCTATGGGAAATGCGTGTTGTAGCAAAATCAGTCCGCCCTCAACGAGTTAATGTCAGCCATGTCCAGTTTTCTTGAACAGCTTTAAAAGTGCCCAATATTTGTCCACTGGTCATTGGTCATGGAATGTTAACATCTGTGCAACTACTCGTCCTTGCTGACCGGAATATGAAATACGGATGATGTTGAACTTTGGACCCAATTATTCTCACTCTTAGTGGTGTCCATTGTTGTCATGGAGATGAGGTAGATTAGACTAAAAATACTAATAAGCCTATGGTCTGCTTTTGCTGGTCAATGCACTTCAGTGCATGCTAAAGGTCGACTGATGTCACAGAGGCAGCTCTGCTAACAGATAATCCCTTCCATTCCAAGGAGGATAATTTTGTTATTAAAGCTTTAAGAGCATTGTCGTGGAGGTAATGATGAGTCTAGAGGAGGGAGAATGGGGGAGAGATCCATGGTGTTTAACCCTAAAAAGACTGGGGGGGGGGGGGCCTAAAAGGCCCCCCTCGACATTTCGTGCGATTACTCTGCAACACACAATGCTCTCGCCGCGATGCTCTATGACTTTTTTCGGTCGAGTTTCCCGCACATTTTGACGCCAAATTTGTGACGCCCGGGGGTACGGTTCTGAAGTTACATAACTTTTTGTACATGCATGTGAGGCCGAAAATGGCTCAAAAATGTGATTTTGTGTACAAAGTCAATGCAAATTGAGTTTTTTCACATGGTTCATATATGCTTATTTTTACTCTCAATGGCTAAAACTAATTTGTTTTAGGAGTATTATTCTTCAAAAAGTGTCTGCCACAAATTTTGTAAAAAAACCCAATAAAAACAAAAGATCGAAAAAACAAAGAAATACATAAGAAATTCATAAAACAATAAAATAAATAAGAAATTAATTTTGATACCGAATTTTTTTTCAAGTACATTTGCTAAGAATGCCACAAAGAATAATTAGACCAAAAATGAGCACTTTTGGAGCTTTATTTACTGATTTAGGTCAAAGAGTCTGATTTCTCGCATAAATTAGCATAATTAATCAAAATGAAATAAAAGAAGACTATTTTGGAAAATTTAAATATACGATCTTGTAGATTTCATCGCACACTACCATTGTGCAAATTTCCGCGGCGATCACGCGATCCACGGCCGAGATCTTAAGGGGGGGCCCTTTAGGCCCCCCCCCCCCCCCCCCCCAGTCTCTCGAGCTACGAAAATAGCCCAGTCTATTTAGGGTTAAATCACTTGCTTTGATTTTTCATTTGATTTATTCATTCTCTCCATAGAATTGCTGTTCAATTCCTTATTTTCAATATCATGAAACATTATTATAATGTATGAAGTACTGCATAATGTAGCATGTTTATTTCCTTCAATTTCAACAATTGTCATTACACATAGGAATACACATAATACTGTGACATGTGCCACTGACATACAACGTATGTCCGTCTTTGGTATTTTTGTTGTGTTATCTTCAGCCAGGTTGGGATTCTGTTTGAATGTTTTACACAATAGAGTGACTAGTAATGATTATGCAGGTTGCGTGTGTGGAGATTAATTCCTCCCCTTTTTTCAACTCATACCCTCCTCCCCTCATCCTCCTCCTCCTCTTCCCCCTTCTCCCCCCAAAAAACAACTAAAATCAACAAACTGAGAGGTTGATGGACCCTTAAACTGAACTGTGGTCAGATCTGACAAACATGTTTACAAGCAGACTGTGAGGACGGAGGAGTGAGCGTCATTCATATTTCTAAGGAACGAATGTCCCTGTGAGCTAATGCATTCTGAGCAGCCTTTGCATGATAGTCTTCTTTCCAGACTATTACAGATTTTTTGTTGTTGCCAGTTACTCCCCCCCTAAAAAAAAATCCCCATATGTACTGGACATCAGATAGCAAGAGAGAGAGAGAGGGTGAGAGAGCCGAGTGAAAATATAGAAGCTCTCTGTCGTGAGCCCTCTGCTTGGAAGTTATTTAAAAAGGAGGCAATTTGCGTCAGAGCGTGTCAAATTTTAGCTCTAGCTTCCTCCCTGTGTGGCAGTCAGTATCAGGCATTGGTTTGCTTTTATTCTCTGTGGATGCCTATGGCTTCTTCTATGCACCTATAAAAAGGTAGATTTTTTCCCCCATCAGGTAGATGCTATGTCTGCACCTAGAAAGTGGATGTTTTGATGTGACATTGATTGTTTTGAAACATGATCACAACATGGACTGTCATTTATTTAGCTTTACTATTGAATCTTTTTCTTTCTTCACCTACAGCCAGAGAGATGTCCTTAGTCTAGTGATGTCTTGCTAGAAGGGTTTCTTCTGTGTAAACCTTAGTCTTCATTCCAGGCTATCATCTTTTGGGAAAAGATTTAAATACTGCACCCTTCAGATGAAGAAACTAGTAATCAGACCGTGATATTAATTCATAGATCTTAACCCACTAAGGTCTAAGGACAGACTGATTTTGCTACAACACGCATTTCCCATAGACACTTGCCCGAGTATACTCGGGACTTGTCCTCAATGGGTTAATGGTGCATTCATACCCCAGATGTTGATAAACTACACTTTCATGAAAGATTAACCAATTATGCATCTAGGCAGAAAAAAAGGGTATGAAAGAAAATATGAAGGAAGCGACAAGGAATATATGAAATGGAAAAGAAGAAGTTGAGGTGAAAAACGAGAAATAATAGAGATGAAGAAATGAAGCACTGTTTGTAGAATTTATGGTGATGAGAAGAAGCACACACACACACACACAAAATAGTCCAAGCCTGAGACTGAGGCTAGAGCTGCGATGATTATGCCTGTCCATGTATGAACCTATCCAAGGTTTTCAAGACATTGTTCCAAGCGGTATTGTATGATGAGCAATGACGTCAGGCCTGCCACAGGCATGACCCTTCGTGAGGTCAACTTGCTTTGTCCTCCGCTTGCAGAACTTCCTGAGTCCGCAACCCTGCCTGGTTCTTGGCAGATGACGGCAATATATTGACTATGGTGTGTGTGTGTATCCTTTCTGTGATTGAAGATATACTGTACCTTGAATTGCAATACATTGCAATTGGAAGCGGTTGTAATTTTAGTAGTAAATTTTTACTGCTTTATCTCTCGCTTGCCAAGAACATTTAATAAAGTAGGACTACAATATGCTCCACGCAGGATGTTGAGAATGAGTACTGATGATCTACTTTTCATAATATATAAGAGTAAATGCTTTCACAAGTTTTGAATGGATTGATATGACTTCAGTAGAGACATTTTTTATGATGTAGGAATGCTTTCTGAATATTTGGATCTTAGTACAAGCTTCTGATCTTGATCATAGCTCTGTTCTTGCGAGTCCAAAATATTCATGTGAATTTTTCAGAAATCAGAAGATTGATCTTAAAATTATTAACTTTCATCCTATCATATCAAAATTTTGTTTAAAGGGAAATGGAAGATGGCAAGATAAATGTGTGTGCATGTGTTAGTCTGTGTGTGCATGTGAATAAAATTATTTCTAAACTGACAATGAAATGATTGACTTGTGAGAGAGAGAAATTCAGAAAAACAAAATGCATGTTAATCAGACAGGCTAAACATGGTATTGAATGTGAAAAGAAGAAAAAAAAAAACGGGGAACATAGTGAGGGTGAGGGACAGAGTATGGGAGAGAGAGGTGTTTTTTTTTTTTTTGGGGGGGGGGGGGGGGGGTTGAGAGGAAAGTCCAGAAATCAATACATGCTGTAGAGTATAGGCAGTGTTTGACGTACAGTGCCGACCGCGGGAAACGTCACGAAAACCCCTAGGGCAAATGCGGGAAGCCCTTTCGTCCGGGCGTACTAGGTAATACGCGGGCGTTTGGACGCGTACAGACGAGGGAAGTCGCCCGCACTTTCACGCTCGTCTAAACACCCGCATTTGCCCGAGCGCTCCAGCGCGGAATTAATGATATGAAAATCAAACTCTCCCGTCAACCATCGGCTACATGAAGGAAATTAGCTGAAATCGATCCGCGAAAATCTTTTGAAAAGTATCAGTAATTTGCCGGATGTTTGCTTTTACGTTCGAAAGTAAAATAATAACCATAACATTCAGCTCCCGAATATGCTAAAGCAAATGTCGAATGATCCCTTTGACGTTTGGAAATGAATAACAATAATACTCCGTACGATGATTAAATAAATGTCGGATGTTTGCTTTTACTTTCGGAAGTAAATAGCAATAACATTCATCTCCGGAAGATGCTAAAATAAATGTCGGATCTTTGCTTTGACGTTCGGAAATGAATAACAATAATATTCAACTCTGTACGATGATAAAAATAAATGCCGGATGTTTGCTTTTACGTTCAAAAGTAAATAACAATAACATTCAGCTCCGGAAGATGCTAAAATAAATGTCGGATCTTTGCTTTGACGTTCGGAAATGAATAACAATAATATTCAACTCTGTACGATGATAAAAATAAATGCCGGATGTTTGCTTTTACGTTCAAAAGTAAATAACAATAACATTCAGCTCCGGAAGATGCTAAAATAAATGTCGGATCTTTGCTTTGACGTTCGGAAATGAATAACAATAATATTCAACTCTGTACGATGATAAAAATAAATGCCGGATGTTTGCTTTTACGTTCAAAAGTAAATAACAATAACATTCAGCTCCGGAAGATGGTAAAATAAATGTCGAATGATCCCTTTGATGTTCGGAAATTAATAACACTAATATTCAACTCCGTATGATGATTAAACAGATGTCGGGTGTTTGCTTTTACTTTCGAAAGTAAATAGCAATAACATTTGGCTCCGGAAGATGCCCAGAAAATGGCAGATGATTGCTTTTTACGTTTGGAGGTGAATAGCAGTAACAGTCTGCTCCATGTAATAAAATAAATGTCGGATATTTGCTATTACATTTCGAAATGAAGAACAGTAACATTCAGCTGCGTTTGATGGTAAAGTAAATGTCTGATGTCTGCCTTGACGTTCAAAATGAAAAAACAGTAACATTCGGCTCCGTACGATGCTAAAATGATTGTCGGATGTTTGCTTTCAAATTTGGAAATGAATAACGGTAATGTTCTGCTCCGAACGATGCTAAAATAAATAACAGATTGTTGCTTTTACATTTGGAACTGATTAACGGTATCAATCGGCTCAGTTAGATGCTAAAATAAATAGCGGATGTTTGCTTTCACGTTTGGAAATGAAAAAGGATAACATTCAGCTCCGTAAGATGCTAAAATGAATGTCGGTTGTTTGCTTTAACATTTGAAAATGATTAACGGTAACATTCGGCTCCGTAAGGTGTCAAAATACTAGTAAATGTTGGATGATTGCTTTACGATCAGAAATGAATAACGGTAACTTTAGCCTCTTTACAATGCTAAAACAAATGTCGGATAAATCAGATAATTTTGCTTAACATTCGACGTCGTGCGATACCAAGTTGATTGCATAAACCTTCGACACTTCGTTGCTGCTCAATTTTATTTGATCTCGACATTATGGACGCTATACCTATTTGATTTAATTGTCCTTATTTTATCAACTTTCGACATCAGCCGCTACTTTATAGTTTTCTCGATCACTAACGTCGGACGGTATGACCTAATCAACTTTGGACATTGGTCGCTATTTAATAATTTCATCAACCTTACACATCGGTAGCTATTATTCCGATGTTCGTTATTCCGAAGGCTCTCTAGTCCGAAGATTCGTTATTCAGAAGGTATATTGTTCCGTTAATTTCATTTTCGGATTCATGAATCTTCAGAATAACGAACCTTCGGAATAACGCCACAAACGTTCGAATTAACGAACCTGTAGGTTTAGGGAATATGTGTGTTTCGAATTTAACGACCCTTCGGAATTACGAACCTTCGGAATATTACGAACAGCACCCATCCGATTATCAACCTTCGACATCGATCGCTGCTTACTGATTTTATCAACCTTCGACGTCGACCGTAAATAACGTATTTGATTGACACTTTCGACGTCGATCGCTGCACATTAGATTGGCAAACCGTCGAAGTGTCGATCGCTGCCTATTTATTTACTGGTTCCCCAATTTCTGACTTAGTTACTGATTTAATCTACCTTCAACATCGGTCGGTCATTATATTGTAAGTGGCCACTTATTGTCTCGAGCTTGATATTTCCCAATGGCGTCCACGTCTACACACACACACATAAAAAGAAAGAAAAAGATCTGAGTCTTAAAGGTCTAACGAGGCGTGAAAGTCCTTGTGTGATGCTTTTAATTGTGTCATTCACAATAGTGTCACAGTCCCTAAGATGGATGAAAGAGGCGCAGATCTTAAGAAGCCACTTGAGTTGAAGTTTAACACCGTCTGTCTATTCTTAAAGTACACGATTTGTAGGGAAAAAAAAGACAAAGAGAGGGAGAAAACAAAGAAAACGTGGGAGAGAGAGAAGGGTATGGCGAAACCACCAGAGTGGCATTATGTAATCAACAAAGCTGCGTTTAACTTCACTCGAGTCCCCGAGAAGTGGTACTACACGTGCATGCATAATGTTTATCTTGGATACATGTACTGTAGGTACCCTTCTCTCCTTTCATGATAAATTGTTTATACGTATCACATAACTATGTCAATGCATGTTTACGTCGCAATTTGTCCAATCGGGGTTTTCCCTCTTTAAGGAGTGCTTGCTTTCCAAGAAAAAAAAGAAGGATGAAATTAATGATTATGAGCAAAACTGAATGCATTTAAGCAGCGGAATCGCGCTACATCAATAGCACTCCAAAATCTTCGAGTGATCCCGGAGGTCACTCCGAGTGAAAATGAACATTTTCACTCAAAATTCACTCCAATTTCACTCTAAATTGACTCCGTTTTAAATGTATCCACCCCTTCAAGTGTGAATGTTTTCATTTTTTTTTAGAGAAAGAGAGAGAGAGAGAGAGAGAGAGAGTAGGCCTACTGTGCATTGGAATACGAATCTCTGCTGTGCAGCGATATTATGATCGCTATAAAAACGATCAGTTCGATGAGCAAAGCACGTGCTTGCCCTGCCAGCAGTGAGTGCGCCATGTGGTTCCAACATACTCATCTTGTGTGCCCAGCGTGTTTTTATCACAGAACTCTTGTGTGTAGAGTTCTGTCGTTTTTACGTTATGGTCAATTCATGACGTGTGAGTGCTTCGACTTGACGCCTGTGAGATTGACAGGTGCCGTTTACGAGAATAAAAACTGTCAGTAGTGACTATCAATCCCAAAATCAGTTGCTATATAATAATCAGACTAATTACTTAAATGTAGAGTTACATGTAGTTACATGTATTTCGAATGACAATGCGCACATCCCCTTTATCATCACACTTTTGATACGGCGGACAGAAGGCCGTTAAATTTAATTTCAATGATTCGATACAATCATAGCTTTTAAAACGTCCAATTAAACAAATTGGATATGAAATCACGGTTACAGCTCGTTATTCCGAAGGTTCGTTAGTAAGGTTCTTTAGTCCGAAGGTTTGTTAATCCGAAAATGAAATAAGGTCCGTTATTCCGAAGGTTCGTTAATCCGAAAATGAAACAAAGCTCGACTTACTTCGAAGGTTCGTTACGGACCCTATATCATTTCGGATCCTATATCATTTCGGATCAACGAACCTTCGAGATAACGAACCCTATTTCATTTTCGGATTAACGAACCTTCGGAATGACGAACCCTATGTCATTTTTGGATTAACGAACCTTCGAAATAACGCCGCAAATGTTCGAATTAACGAACCTTTTTTCGTTTTCGGATTAACGAACCTCTATGGTTTAGGAAATTTATGTGTTTCGGATAAACGAACCTTCGGAATAACGAACCTTCGGAATAACGAACAGCACCCGAAATCACAACGTCTTTATCTTGTTAAGATATAAGACAAAAAAAAGGTCCCTCAGTTCATGAACTTGCAATGTTTCTTTATTGCGTGTGTTTCTAGCTTGTATTTGGCACTCACGGAATGAATGCGCGTACAGTATATGGTAGGCTACATACTCGTGCTCTTGTTGTTGCTGAACATTTCCCCTTCACAGTGATTGTGTGGCATGATCGTTCAGTATGTTCAGATGGTGTTAGTGCGTTGATTAAAATGTTACCACAATAGATGCACGTGTGCTATAACAACGATCTGAGGTCTTTGCTACGCGCTGCTTTCTTGTTTACAAACATTGAATCTTGGTGAACTTAATTCACTATCGTCCCCATGCTAACATGCAAAAGAAGAAAACGCTTTTGTTCTTGTTTATGTGTACCATGCAGTGAACAGAAGGTAGACCTGTAAACTGTGCCGCTAGGCCCTAGCTGTAGTTTGCACTTTGACGGATTGTCACTGCTCGTCTACTATTCGAAGCGAAATGAAAATCAAACTAGAGATCTCGTGCTGTATACTTTCTCGTACTGTGTACTATATACCATATTTAAAATGCAATTTGTGGTAGTACTTGTCAACGCTGTGTTTTTGGCTCAAACTTTTCTCTCTCAAACTTACTTGGTTACGCAGGGGCGGATCCAGGGAGGACCGCAACCGGCGCCCGCCCCCCCCCCTTTATTTATTTATTTTTTTGTTGTTGAAACAAAAGAAATGTAAAAAAAAAAAATGGGGGAGGGGTGCGTGCGCCCCCCTTTAATTTTGTAAACGCGCCCCCACTTTACGGAATTCCTGGATCCGCCCCTGTTACGGGATAATACCTATCAGAATTGTGATTTTGGTGCAAGCTGCATGGCAGTATTGATTTTGAGACACTTCTATGGTCCGTCAGCACCTGATTCTCTTTATGTGACGATGTGCACGTGAAAAGCATTCAAACTTTCCCATGTTTTTGCTCTTGCGTTAAAGGCGTATTAATTCACCACGTACATGAAACAAAACCTCCATAGTTCTGAAATGTGAGTTATAGGGATAGAAACAACCGCTGGAAAAAAAAATTGAATCCGTATGATCGAAAATACAGTACACTATGTGAACGGTTACAGTTTGCTATTCCGAAGGTTCGTTAATCCGAAAATATGAGGTTTGTAACTTGTTATTCCAAAGGTTCATTTATCAAAAAATGAAATAAGGTTCGTTATGCCGAAGGTTCGTTAATCCGAAAATGAAACAAAGGTCCTAATTCCGAAGGTTCTTTACAATCTATAAGAGAAATACTGATATCTCCTTATATTCTAGGCTTTATTACAAAAAATTATGTAGGATGCTTTGCACAACGGACCTATTATGCATCACATGTGATATCTAAAACATCTTTTAAATCACTGCTCCCAAAGGTTAACATATGACCTTTGTGTATCTACTCGTTTGTGTGTATGTGTGTGCGTGTGTGTGTGTGTGGGGGGAATAGTTTCCTCCTTCTTCTTCTTTTTTGTTAGAGTTTATCTTAGTTGATCTTGATACAGTGTACCTCTTTCGGTGCGCCCTTTCTCTTGTTATGTCACTTCATCTGTTTCTACATTTTGAAGCAAAGTAATTTGTTCAAGCATTGTGTATGTCCTCGTAACCGTAATGTGTCATTTTGCTGCGATGAGTTGGTTCTAGTAGGCCCTATTATCGCTGTGAGATGTAATTTTTGTAATAACGTGTTGAGAATAACAGATTTTTGTTTCTGAACGAAAGGAAAATGACGGAATTGTTTTGATAACCAATGTGGATGACGTGTTGAGAATTCTGATTCCTGTTTCTGAACGAAAGGAAAATGACGGAATTATTATTTTGATAACCAATGTGGATGACTACCTTCTATAAGTGATTTTGGTGTGGAAAGAGAGTTTGCTCAAAGAAACGCTTCTCATGAATGGTCAACGAAACAAAATACATCATACAATGCAACGTGACTCGCGTGCATTTAGCAAACGAAATGTCTAGACCTTTAAGTTCAAGTAAAATGCATAAAACACAGAATAAGAAAGCAGACAAACTAACAAATATGGAATTAATGACCGTAGACGTAACGTACACTGCAAAAAGTCCGGTGTTAAATAGTGAACACCGAGCTGGTGTTAAATTTTCGGTGCTCATTTATGGTGTTAAATTAACACCTACGGGTGTCATTTCCAAATTTTAAACTGTTTTTTGAAGAGTTTCTTAGTAACTGCACTTCTTATTGATTTTTAATTTAAACAAGACCATCAAGAATTTTACATTAAAATACTAGATTTTTGAAAAAATGTGAAAATAAATTTACACCAAAGTAACACCAGCTGGTGTGGTCTCTTATTGAAGCTGGACGGGTGTTAAACCATTGATATTAACACCAACAAATATCAAATCAACACCATGTGGTGTCATTTTTGAATTAACACCAGTACAGTGTCAAAATAACACCAGGTGCAGTGTCAAATTAACACCACGAAGTGTCAGGTGAACACTTTTCAACACCATCACAGTGCATTTTTAACACCTGTGGGTGTGGTCCTTTATTGAAGTTTGATCGGTGTTAGATTTAACACCCGTGGTGTTAAATCTAACACCGATGTTTTTACAGGGTAGGAAAACCTGACACCTATGCTTGAAGAAATTCCCACAAAAGCAGAGCGCAAGATAAAAGAATACATGTGCGTAGTCCATACAGGTCGTGATGCGCTCGGTCGAAATGCGTATGTCGCAGTAAACGAAATTTTAGGCATGTCTACACATGTATATATAAATACTTGAATTCTACATACATTGTATAGTTTTATCTTTACAATAATATATAAAACAACCCCTTTCCGCATCCCTAGAAGTCATAAAAGAAAAAAAAAAAGAAAATCGCCCTTAAAGTTCAGGTTATGTTCAAGCTCACAACCCGTCCCCCCCCCCCCCCCCCCCCCCCATGATGCAACAGTCCTGCTTAGCGACGGCGTTAACGCTTCATCGCACACACATAAATGGCGACAGCTTGGGTGTGTGAGAAATTTCATTCTTAAATGGATGCACCCCCATGGCACTCAGGATTATCACTGACCCTCCTATGCCTTTTGTCTATCCACCCTCCTGCTTTAATCCCCTCCCTTCACCTGTTGGCCTCCTTGCCCATGACCTCCCATCCTCTCCTTTTGTTTTCTTTGTTCCGTGTCCCTAGCCTGTCCCTGACTGTTCGTGTTGTGTGAACTTCTTTATAATGTGATTGCTTTCCCTGCCTGATTATCATTTTGCCTCTGACGAAGATTCTTCTGGAATCAAAAGCTCAGGCCCCTTTAGAGTATAGACTCCATTTTACTCCTTTGGCACGCCACTGATATTCGATAAGCAGTTTTCAGCATTTTTGTGATTGTTTGTTTTGTTTTTGTTTTGTTTTGTTTTGTTTTGTTTTTGCTACAGATAATTAGCCAATCACAAGACAGATATAATTCGATTCTAACCAATACCAAAATACGGTTGCCTGAATGTAAACTTTGGTGTGTTTGTGTTGTGTGTCGGCTGCAGTGTAGTTTGAAACAACAGAAACAGAAAAAAAGAAAGAGGCACGCAATGTGTGCTATATACGAAAAGCCTCATTTACCGAGAAAGTTGATCGCTTCCATTCTCCTCCCATGGCATGTTGTTGTCAATGGAAGCTAAAGAGAATGCTTTTAGCAAGTATACCAGTACCTAAAGAGGACCTGAGGAACCCGTTGTTTTGAATGCTGTGCTCGGTACGAGTTCAAAACGCAGTCGAAGTTATCAGAATGCCATTATAATAGAACTGATAGCTCTATAGAAAACTTGTTTAGGTCAGTAAAGGTTGCTGTAATGCAATCTTTGTGGAATTGACTCATTACATCTGAGCATTTTGAAAAACGTGTAGAGTACTTTCGTTTTGCATATAAATGTTAAGAAATAGTTTGAACTATGAAAATAAAAAAGTATGGTTACTTCAACGATGTTGAATAGTTCGATTAGCCGTGATGCATAAAGTGAATTCATGAATTCATCTGACTAATCCTTACCGATTGATGATCACTTCTATAAGCCAACAGTTAAGCTGAACTGCTTTGGAGTGATAAGACAGGTAAACGATGAAAACTTGGTACATGTTGTATGCTATTATAATTATTATAAAATCCTGTAGCCAGAACTGATTTTACGATCATCTTTAACCTTTCAGAAAGTTCCAGTTTTCAACTTAAATAGTAGCGATAGCTTGTAAGAGTAAATTAGCATCCCTCTGACTATTTTTGGTCAATATGCATACTCTTAACCCTATTCTAACTGGGTGGGGGGGGGGGGTCAAATGGGTCAAATTGACCCCCCCCCCCACATTTCGCGTCACGATTCTGCAACGCGCAAAGATTTTGCCGCGTCGTTTCACAACTTTTTTCATTGAAGTCTTCCGCATATTTTGAGACCAAATTTGCGACGTCTGAGTACACCGTTCTGAAGTTACGTAATGTTATGCAAATGCATGTCAACCGGAAAACAGCTCAAATTCATGATATCGTGTGCAAATTGAATGTAAATTGTGTTTTTGGGGTTAAATTGATATAAATTATAGTATTTCATCTTTGAACCATTGAAATTAATCAATTCTATATAGTGTAGATAAGCCTGAAAAAGTGCCTGCAACAAATTTTGAAAAACAACAGAAAACACAAGGTCGAACAATCAATAAAATACATAAGAAATTAACAAAACAATAAAAAACAAAAGAAATTGGTTTTGACTGTGCTTTATTTTTAAATGAAAATTGGTTTATATGTCTTGAGGAATTTTGACACAAAAATTTAGCAATACTTCAGTCTTTTTTATGGAGTTATAGGTGAAAATATGATTTCATGCACAACTTTGCATAATCAATTTATTAAAAATAGAAAGGCAATATTTTTCTATTGTATGACCATGTAATCTTGTAGTTGACATCCAGCTCTATCTTCAGGAAAAATTTCGCAGCGATCGCGCGATCGGTGGCCGAGATCTGAAGGGGGGGGGGGGGGGGGGGGTCACCCCCAGTAAAAACTCCTCCCAGTTAGAATAGGGTTAAGCCAGCTGGACAGAGCGATCAATGGGCGCGATTATCACCACGCGTGGTTAACCTAAACAATGCTCGGCCGGCTTGTTCGGTTTCATTGTTGTTTATTTCCCCCTTTTAAAAACGAAGGTTCCTTAGTCCAGCCATTGTTTTCGCTTCCTGCTCAAGACATTGAACAGTTCAGCAAAGCTGAAGTTTAGATCACTAAACGGCGACATGAACTCATGATGATAATAGGACTTAGATCACAGCCGAAAGTGCGCTCCTTCATTACTCTAGAATGAGAAAGAATACCCTGTCTGTGTTCAAAGTTGGGTTACGGACGATGAAAAAAAAAAAAGGTTTGAATCATGAATTGTCGGATGACGTCGGCAGATTGATGATATAAATATTAGCGTATCATGGGAAAGATTAAGTAATGATGAGCCCAATGATATCGCAGGGCTCCAAACTAATTTTTATTTTTGACCACCAAAATCATTGATTTCTATTTTTTTTTTTGGTGGCCAAAAAAATCAAGAAAAACATAGGAAAAACTAAATCGGTCCTACTAAAAACAATTATTAAGCATTACTGACGTGACAGGTACCCATGTCTAAAATAAATGAATACAAAAGTAGATCATCTCAATCACCATTATTCTGAATTCTAAGATTTAGCAAATAGGCTTATAGATAATTATAAAAGTTGATGCCTATGCTATTAGGTGGTCATAGCTTACTTTTGGGATAAGAAAGTGGGAGCATTTCCAGATTGTTTGTTTTAGCATTGTAAAGAGCCGAAAGTTACCGCTATTCATTTCTGATTGTAAAAGCAATCATCCAACATTTACTATAGTATGTTAGAACCTTACGGAGCCGAATATTACCGTTAATCATTTTCAAATACACTGTATAAAAGCAAACAACCGACATTCATTTTAGCATCTTATGGAGCTGAATGTTACCCTTATTGATTTCCGAATGTGAAGCAAACATCCTCTATTTATTTAAGCATCATACTGAGCCTATGTATACCATTAATCATTTTCAAATGTGAAAGCAATAATCTGTTATTTATGTTAGCATTGTACCAGAGCTGCCAACCGTTCCGAAAAATTCGTATACGAAAAATCGAAGGGAATACGACAATATGAAAACGTCCTTAGAAAGTACGAATTCACAGTGGGGCAAAATAATGGGTAAAAATATAGCAAACGCACGTCGCATGTGCCATGTTATCTGTATTCAGCTGGGATATCGATGCAACGCGTACGCACCGTATGTGGAAAGCGCTGAATAGAAAAATGTGCGCACACGCATATCGCTGCTTGCGTACTGTGTACACCGAACAGAACTTCGCGCGCGTGAATCCCTGTCGCCTACGGACCCTGGATATTTACATGGATCGCCGTGGTATCCCAATTAGCCAGCTGCCACTACAGTACCGTATGAGGCGGGGTGAAAGCGTCCCGTTGTGCAATGTCTGCTTCTTTTTCTCTTCTTTTCATCCTCTTGTCCCTTGCCTCCCAAGTACGAAATGATTTTTAGAGTGTTGTCTGTTTTTTTTTATAACGCTATTGCATCATTTTCTGCGAGGAAGTTGTAGAGGTGAGTTTCTGTTCGTGTATTGATGACTGATGTGCACTGCCCTCTGCAGTATATGTGCAGGTGAAAAGCGTTCGAACTTTCTTTCCAGAGTATCGTGGAAACTCGATTATTTCTAGGCCTATTAAAGGAGATCTCATATAACAGAATACTTATAGCAAACTATTTTCCCGTCAAAATGAATCAATTTCCTTTGTTTTGTATCGTTTATTGACTTGATCCCATAGGATCTCGTCGCAATACCGAGTTTTATATGTGTGTTTATTTTCGCGTAGCTTTCGGTGCTGCAAAACTTTTGCTAGGGCCTAAGCTTACTACTAAACTTCGTTTTATTTCCGTCGTTTCTCACACCTCGTTTAGTACGATTTCTTACATTTTATATCACTTTATCTGTTCCCTTTATACTTTGAAGTATTTAAACGTAATTCTCTTAGTGTCTCGCACTTATTTTCGTAACGGCGATTTCTCCGCTTCGCTGCAATCGAAGCGACGGAGTTTGATCCCAGCCTCGCTTCGATGTGCTATTTGCTGTCTTTTCTAAATGTTTGTGTTGTTGGGAGGTGTTGATACTTTGTATTTATTATTGAGTTTCCTAGGTATTTATCTCGAGGGATTATGCGTGTTTCTTAATGTTGATCATAGGAAAAGGCTAAAATGATCTTGAGTGATGTCTGATAGTGATGATAACTATGCTGGTGACTGGTGTAAAAAGACGGCTTCCTGTGAATGCTCAGCGTACGTGACGTTTGTTTTATTTCCCTTTCCCTCTAGTCTTCTTTCCCCCTTACTCTTCTTTCCCCTCTCAAGAATGATTAAAAAAAAAAGAAATTACGTACACCTCACAACAAAACGAACCATGTGCTATAGCAACTTTCGTAAAGTTAAATCTAAATGTTCAATATCAGCAAAGAATAAGGCGAAAACACGAATGACAATAAATAAAAGCGAAGAGATTGTGTATGCAGTCTCTTCGGCTCGAAGAAACTTGACACCCCACCCCTCTCCCTTGTGGAAATTTCCACAAAAGCAGGTGCCACACCCAGGTGCGTGCCAGACGAAAGAATGCGCGCATTGGAATAAACAGCGTGTAAGTATCCTGGAAATATCGATCGAAGAACCAGCTCATTAGTTGAATTAAAGGAAAAATTCCAAAGATATCATGGTTCTATGTCTATAGCCTTTCTTTTGGCGCATAGTAGGGAACATCGAAGAGTCGATTATAGTGTACTTGATCGAATATCTAATGTTCCCTGAACAATAACGAAAGGATTGATTATTTAGTCAATTAAAAATGCAATCACAGAAATACATGAAAGGTCTCGTATGCCCAGACAAATTCACTACGAGAAGGTCCAATGAGATGCAGTCATCACCTGGTTAGACAGCAAAATACAACGTGTAATGACAATTAATTTCAGTTCACGCGCATCAAAACTGCTTATTACTTTTCAAAGTTTTGGCTATCAACATTCGTTCGTGGGTGTATTTTGTTTGTTTGTTTGTTTGTTTTGTGTGTTTTTCCCTCGTGAAAGACGTAATGATTTCTTCATATCGAACGTAAATTGCATGTTTACCGTAAACAAGCCATTCAGCTCAGCTCAGCTATGGCGCATTCGATCCATCGAACTTGCAGTAACCTCTTATAGGCAGGAGCACATGGCGCATTCATTTAAACTTGAAAATGAAGCCACGTGTTTGCACCACATCGGCGCTTCCACACACAGCGCGGCATTTTGCGATCATCGTTATAGCAGACTTTCCGATTCCAATCAGGGGAAAAGGAATTGGAATACTTCGAAAAATACTGATGTTTAAAATCCAATAAAATGAAAAAAGCCTGAAAACAACGCCTGATTATGTTTTGATAGTACATAATTGGAAACACAGAACAGAGTTTTGCATCCGCTCACACAGAAGCTCTCTTGAGAAGATCAAGCATTCCCCGTCCCCTGCTAGAAAATGGAAGCTTCCATAATCAGCCCAGAAAGATTTTGGAGGTACAAACTTGCACTTGTACACATTGCGAGAAAGCAATCAATCAACGCTGAACATTGCGTAGTTTAGAATCTTTATCGTGCTGGTGACCAGCTGGATGCTTCGGCATGTGTCATAACGTTATGTTTAGAGCCTGTAGGCCTCATAGCAAAAAGAGGGAGATTGAAAAAAATACGAATTCTGGTGGAAAATACGAATTTTGGAGCTGCTGAGTACTAATTTGTGCTTCGAAAGGTTGGCAGCTCTGTCGTATACGGAGCAGAATTTAACAGTTAGTCATTTCCAAATATAAAAGCAAACATCCGACATCTATTTTATCATCGTACGGAGCCGAATGTCACTGTTGTCCACTTGCGAAAGTGAAATGAGTCATCTGACAATTATTTCATCATATCGTACAGGGCCGAACTTTGAACGTCAAGGCAGACATCAGACAGTTTTGTGTGTGTGTGTGTGTTTTGTTTTGTTTTTGTTTTGTTTTTTACCATCAAACGCAGCCAAATGTTACTATTCATTTCGAAATGTAATACACATGTAGCAAATATCCGACATTTATTTTAGCATAGTACGGAACAGAATGTAACTGCTATTCACTTCCAAACGTAAAAGCAATCATGTGACATTAATCATTTTGGCATCTTCCGGAGCCGAATGTTATTGCTATTTATTTGCGAAAGTACATAGCAATATAAATTATAAGCAAGCATCCGACATTTATTTAAACATCGTACGGAGTTGAATATTATTATCATTCATTTCCGAAAGTCGAAGGGAGCTGATTGTTATTGTTATATTTCGAACGTAAAACCGAATATCAGACATTTATTTTATCATCGTATATACGGAGTTATTTTGGTTATTCATTTCCGAACGTCACAACAAACATGCGTTATTTATTTTAGCATCTTCCGGAGCTGAATGTTATTGCTATTTACTCTTGAACATAAAAGCAAACATCAGACATTTATGTTATCATATACACGGAGTTGAATATCATTGTGTTCATTTCCGAACCATCGAACGCAGCTGAATGTATACTGTTATTCATTTCGAAATTTAAAAGCGAACATCCGACAGTTATTTTAGCATCGTATGGAGCAGAACATTACTGCTATTCACTTCCGAACGCAAAATCGTATATACGGAGTTGAATATTTTTGTTATTAATTTCCGAACGTCACAGCAAACATTCGACATTTATTTTAGCATCTTCCGGAGCTGAATGTTATTGCCATTAACTCTTGAACATAAAGGCAAACATCAGACATTTATGTTATCATCGTATACATGGAGTTGAATATTATTGTGTTCATTTCCGAACCATCGAACGCAGGTGAATGTTACTGTTATTCATTTCGAAATTTAAAAGCGAACATCCGACAGTTATTTTAGCATCGTATGGAGCAGAATATTACTGCTATTCACTTCCGAACGTAAAAGCAATCATCTGACATCTATTTTGTCATCTTCCGGAGCCGAATGCTATTGCTATTCACTTTCGAAAGTACAGGCAATCATCCGTCATTCATTTTATTATCGTAAGAAGTTGAATATTTTTGTTATTTATTTCCGAACGTCAAAGGGATCATTCGACATTTACTTTAGCATCTTCGGGAGCTGAATGTTATTGCTATTTACTTCCGAACGTAAAAGCAAACATCAGATATACATTGTATATTTTATAAACGTATATACGGAGTTGAATGTCATTGTTATTCATTTCCGAACATCAAAGCAATCATTGAACATTAATTTTACCACCGAACGCACCTGAATGTTACTGTTATTCATTTCGAAATCTAAAAGCAAACATCCAACAGTTATTTTAGCATCGTATGGAGCAGAATATTACTGCTATTCACTTCCGAACGTAAAAGCAATCATCTGACATTTATGTTAGCATTTTCCGAAGCCGAATGTTATTGCTATTTATTTTCGAAAGTAAAAGCAAATATCCGTCTTTTATTTTATCATCGTACGGAGTTAAATATTTTTGTTATTCATTTCCGAACGTCAAAGGGATCATTCGACATATAGCCTACTCAAGCATCTTCCGGAGCTGAATGTTATTGCTATTTACTTTCGAACGTAAGAGCAAACATCCGGCATTTATCTTATCGTCTTACGGAGTTGAATATTATCATTCACTTCCGAACGCCAAAGCAAACATTCGGTATTTATTCCAGTATCATACGGAGTCAAATGTCACCGTGATTCATTTCTAAAATCAAAAGTAAACATGCGACATTCATTTTTGCGTCTTACGGAGCCGACTGTTACCGCTGTTCATTTTCAAAAGTAAAGGCAAACATCCGACTTTTTTTGTAGCCCGATTGGGCCACCGAATTTTCAGCAATGAAATTTTGGTGGCGCAGGTCGTTAAAAGTCGTGAATAGCGAGATGATCGTAACCGATGTCGATATGTTCTAATAATTATTGATACTTGAGTGATGAACGCATGTGCACAACTTCCGCAGGTGTACTTCTTTAGAAAGTAGCGAACAATCAAGGCAGTGGACATCAGAGTGTGATTAAATCGAAAAGAAGCCCCTGAAATCGGAATTTGATGAAAATGGGCAAAGTCGGAACTCCATGAAATGTATTTTGATTGAGCGGTCAAAATAAAGCTTAACGGGAATGTGCCCTTGAATACCCTCGTCCACCCTCGTTCACCCTCGTCCAACCCGCGTCAATCGAGACGCAAATTCCCGAGGATGGATTATCCGTGCGGGCGGATGGACTCGTCCACTGAACGCGTATACCCGCGGGTACCCGCGGGGATACGCGTCAGTGGCCTCGTCCAGATCTCGGAAAAGCGTGACGTTTCCCGCGGTCGGCACTGTACTTTCCTGTGCGAAAGTAAATACTCCAAAATAGATTTTTCCCCCCCTCAAATCTGATGAAAGCTGTGGCGATTGTGAAACATTGAACCAAGAGCAGTGGTTTGTTTTTGTGCATGCCTGCTTTAGAATTCAATAAAGGGAAAGGGGGGGGGGGGGCTAGAATCCAAGAGGATGAAGAAGATGTAGAAGAAAAAGAGAAGGGTCTAAAACAGCGTGGCAAGCTTCTGAGATTATGGTGCAAATCTCAGCAGTAGAGGGCTTGCGATTCAGGGAAGCGTCGCAATGATCGGCGTGATTGGTTGCCGTCCTCACGTCACGGGGGCATACTAATTGATGGTTTCACCGTCAGGACCGAAAGCCCCTAGCCTCCTGCTGCATACAAGGCAGACTTCCTATGACGTCAGCGTGGCGCCTTTCCAACCTGGCTGGAGAAATGCAAGGCCCCCCCCCCCCATCATCCTTTCCTTCTCATCCCTCCTTCCCCACCCCACCCCCCCCCCCCACCCCGTCACTCTGCGTCGTCTCAAACCAAGGCATTCATGCGGGCTCGCCGAATAGCTCTCCTTGCTTTAAGTGCCGAGTGCCGTTTGTTGCCACACATACATTCACTACTGTAGGCACATAAACGGCAGTAACAATATGAGGTGCCTACATTCTTCATTGTGTTACCACTCATCACACTTTGTATTGAATGCATTGTGTTTTTGTTTGCAGTATTGAAGGTCTATGGTTGTAATTCTATGTTTCATTTCCTAGAAGACCTTGACCTACAATATCAAAACTTTATTCAATTCATACCATTCACCTTTACATTTCCGTATTAACACTGTTAAATTCCAATGTATTTGAATGATTCATGGTCAATTGCCTATAAAGAAAGACAGAAAGAAAAGACACATTTTGTGTACATTCAGAATGGTAGGCCCCTACATCATAAAAGTGCATCATTGTAAATTATTGTTCTCATGTGGGTGTTCGAGTGTTGGAAACAGATAAAAAGAAGAAGCTTAAGTTTGTTGTGATTTATTATGTGTCCATAGGGATCCAGTCTCATATTCCATTTACATTGTTAAGTATCCATAAACCAAGATGCAAAAAATATACATATGAAATAGTAGATTGGGAATGATTAGTAGCCATTGAGGATGTATTCATATTGAACCCTTGGGCCCCTTAGCATAAAGTGTCATGATTTTACGTATGTTGCCATGGTTACTGCCACTTTATTGCCTGGTGTCCGCCACGTGGTACAGGGGAGTTGTTTTATACCAACAAAGTTCATGAAACCAGCCAGGGGCTGTCATCCCCAAATATGGGTTGGACGTGTCACACCATGTGTCAAAACATCTGACCAATGTTTTGCTGGTATAGGAGATTTCTCCCTTGTGACATCATGGCAACGGAAGAGACTCGTGATGCATGCATAGATAGAAACATATTGTATATAAAATGGCTGAGATTCCAAATCAGGTAGATCGCAGCAAATATAGGGAGGTATTTTTAGCAGGCGGGCAGGCCACGAATAGACAGGCAGGAATAAAGAGTCTCATCTCTTGGTTGACTCGGGCTTATTTTTAGTGACCATGTACGCACAACACTTGCGCTGACGAGGGGGTAATGCATGGAGACATCTGGTAGCTGCAGTTGCTATGTAGCGAGGCGCTTGCACTTGGCTTACCATTGTATTCAGAGCTGCTTTGAAACTAATTTTGTCTGCCGTTGACGCAAGCCAATGCCACAGCGGATAAAGAGAAGTTACTCAAATGTACCTACTTCACATGGATATTTTTGTCTGTTTGTTTGTTTGTTTGTTTGTTTTTTCTTCCTTTAAAATGCTTGTTGTAATCACGAATTGGTGTTTACTTCTTGTTTGTATCCATATTTGGATGGTTAATTGATAAATTAATGTATATTATTCATGTATTTTTATTTTCTTTCTATATATACCTCTATGTTTGTATCAGTATGTAATAACTTTTCAGTGATCCATTCATTGATGAACGTGTTTGTAATCTGCTGACATGCCATCGACTTTTATTGACTTTAATACTGCATTCAAAAGTATTTTAATTTCTCTCCAACAACCAAAATGTAGAGAAAGCCTTGTTTGTGAGTAAAGAGATAGATTAATGTCATCCATTGTGAATGGAGGGATCCTAGGAAGTTTCTAAAGAAATTAAAAACTTTTCAAGAACTCTTTGAAAAAGCAATCCAACAAACAGTTCAATTTTTGTACATTTTACCATCATAATGGTAAACTTTATGTGATTTCCATGATGATGTGGCAAGCCCCTAAAAGAGAGCTTGAGAACCAGAGTACCTATCCATCCAGTCACTTAAAATGCTTTAAAAACAGTGCATCTAAAAAGAATGCAGGAAGAAGCCAAGTCAAAGGTAAAACCACAAGACAATCTTCCACGCACAGTATGTACTCACCTGCTGTCTGGTGTCAATCACCCAAAGTTTGTTTGGCATGTTTTGTTTTGTCTCTAACTAACAGTGTACGTCATTCTCTGCCCTGAAGTACACCGCACATTGCACCTTAGATAATACCATGCAATCATCTCTTTCAGAGTGAACTCTAGACACACTTTTGTTTGATTCATACAACATATTGATGTCATTACTATATCCATGGAGCTACCTACTACTGTACACATGCAAGGGGAAGTAAAGAAGGAATCCTACAGCATTGCCTAGTTCTTTTAAGGAAGTTTTGATTATTACTGTATCTTCCATATATTTAGAATAGATGCATTACTATCAGAAGTGAGTGGGTTAAACTGCAATTGTAGGATTAGTTGCTTGTGAGGTTGCCCATGGAGTAGTTTGAGTTTGGAGCGTTAATCCTCAAACACTCCCAAGGCAAGACTACTATTTTAGAATGTCACCACCGTTTTTAAAAATTCACTCAGCTCACCAGTGGAACTGACTGAGTGAGTGTAGCGTGGGATAAGGTCACTCTAAGGCCTCTAGTGGGCAATGTTTGTCCATTTCTCAGAAGAGGAACGACAGCAAATGATAATCGCTTTCTGCAGGAGAAAAGACGAGGTTTCGCAGAAAATGATCCAGTTTTGGACACTTGTGAATCTCTAGCCACCAGCTCTCCGTCATTCCCCTGACACACGCAGCCCTCCTCCTCCGCCTCTTCCTCTCTCACAGTTAGCATCAATACCCTGAATGCTGCTCACTATGCTTGCCATCTTTTTAACATTATTATCATTTCAAAGAGGTTTACAAAGGCAGATCACAGACTTGTGCACAAGGAACACATGAATGTACAACTGTATTTCAGGAGTGGTCACTGAATTTTGAACTTGAGACATGTTCAAGATTCAAGATTTAAGATTCTCTATGGTCTGATTAAGTAAATACAGAAATTTGCTCTCCACTGGCACAAAAAAAAAAGACATACAATGGACAGCAAAGTGACAAAATCATTGTAAAATGAACAAAAAATGATGTTCACATGTATACATACATTGGTGTATTTTATATAAAAGTTTAACATGCGGTAAGAAAAATCCTAATTAAAATCCTCATTACATTTGAATGTGATGTATCTTTCACTTCCAGAATTTTAATTTGTCAAATTATCAGCTTACCTTGCTACACGCCCTCCCCCTATATGTATGTTTTCTCCTCTATAGGGTAAGAAGAGATGAAAATGAAAGGGAGAATATAATGAGTGAAAGTTTATAAACAAGAGTAAGGAAAAGAAGAAAAGACTGAAAGTAGTGACTGGTGGGGGGGATCACAAACAGCGAATATGACCGACTGTTAAAAATATACTTGCGATGTACTAGCATTTAGGCCTACATTGTTAAATCCTTCTTGATTTTGACTATCAAATATGAGTTAAACTGAAGTTTTCCACTGTATAAAGTCTCATTATCAAAATTGTAGCATTCGAAGTAAAAAAAAGTACATACGAGGTATATTTTTGGACTTGGTAAATTATTCTCATGGTAGATCAAGAGGAGATTATGGGATCGTGTTACTATCGCACTTCACACAAGCCATTATACTTATCCAAGTGGATGACCGATCAATTTTTCTTCTTACGTCACTAGCAAAGCGACAGATATGCCTTTCCGTGATTTATTTTTTCCATTTGCATCAATGGAGCCTCACCATTGCTCTCTCTCTCCCTCTCTCTCCATGCCAAGTGTCCAGATGCTGAAGGTGTGTAATGATAACATTACATATTTTTAATGCCCCTGTGTAAATATCATATTTAATCAATGGCGAAACTCAATCGCTCCTGTCAACATTTGACGTCATAAAGTTCAGAACTTGTATATTTCCATATCTCCCTCTCTCTCTTTTTCCTTTCTCTTCTGACTTGTTCAGAGAAAGATGGGAAGATATAGATAAGGAGAGAGAGGAAGAGAGAGAGAGAGACATATAGCGGTATTGCCAAACCTTGAAATTCCACGTTCGAAACAAGAGAATCAGGCATGCGTGTTATGATGGCCCTTAGTTCCAGGCCCCGGGAATGACGTAAAAGCTGGGCGCTAGTCAAACACGAGGGTTGGCCGATGTGTGCACAGCAGTGCACATCAGTTTTTCCCTTTTTCCTCTCTCCCCTTCTTTCTCTTTCTCCCTCTCTCTATCTCTCCCTCTGTCTCTCTCTGTGTCCATCTTCGCTTCAACAGCTCGTTTTCACCTCCCATGAAAGAAACATTCTTGTGCAATTTCCCCTTTCTTCGCCTGATCTCACACAGCGTTCACCCCCTGTAGTGCCAAAGCACTGTATTCTAATCTACTCCTTTGACGTTGTACGTTTTATCATTATGTGTATCTTCAAGGTATAGGTTCTGTGGTTTCAGCTTATCACGTCCACATCCCTAATGAAAGGTCAGGTTGCAACGTACTGGACATTGCCAGAAATGTTCTCAGTATGAAAGTAATTTGATTCTGAAGAATATGTAGGTCCTACACAGATCATCAACTTCTGTCTGTTTTTTATTTCTCATTTTACATATCCCTACTCTCCCGTAAAATGCAGATTCTCCCTTTAAATTCATTGTGACCCTTGTACAATGTATGGGGAGAGGATGATGTGGTTCTATTTCTAACATATTCCTACTCTCCCGTAACTAAGCTTTGCATGTTTGACGCACAAAGTATTTATAGCCTATCCAAGTAAGACATTGACCCAGTGGCAAAATGATGGACATATATGTATATCAGCACTTGTGTGATAATCAGATCTGACCAATATTTCTTTGATTTGCATATCTATGCTTTTTTGAAGGATTCTTGGTAGGGTTTTTTGTTTGTTTGTATGTGAATGATTTTTTTTTTCAGTTATCATTATTGTTGTCATATTATCATTCTTGTTATTACTATTTTAATTAATTAATTAATTGATTGATTTATGTATGTAGTTATTAATTTTGCCTTATGATTGCCATGTAACACAGTATTCATACTGCACATGCTTGATGTATTCAAGGGAGTGACGCATGGTCATTATTTTACAACATCTTGAGAAAAAAGGCAAAACAACAACAACAACAACAACAACCCCACAACCAAGCAAAGAGGCAATTGACATGCCAGTAGTGAATAATGACTCCGTTTTTTTTTTTACTGTGATATAATTGGAATGGTCAAGGAGTATTCTTAATTGTCTGCAGTCGTTGATTGCAGAAGACATACAAGTTCTGTATTAACTTGAATGTCATGTTCTGATCACTTGATGTAATGAAGTGACGTAAGACCGTGCCTTGGTAGTGAATAATTTGAGATGATACATTAAATTATTTTTCATTATTCCCTTTTCCTTAAAGCTTCGGGACCACACCCACGTCCACTGCTTCCAGTATTGACGTTGTTATGACGTTTGTAACCTTCAAAGTTTTAAACTTTGATGATCAGTTTGCAGTTTTCAACTAGTTTACAGTGCGCATCCACACAACAGCTAAAACTTTAAAGACTGAACTCTCTTGAAGTAAGAGTCACACTCGATGATTAAACCACAGAAGCAGAAGAAACGCATACAAGTGTACATCTGTACACACAGTGCTAGCAACAATTTGTGCAACAATACAGTAGTGTACAACACACAGTTTAGGTTGACCTGGAAACTGAAGGAAATGGGGTTCATGGAGAGGTCATGCTAATTTTCAAGTTCATTACTTGTCATGTCCACTATGATTGGGGACCCCCAATGGCTCGTCGTATAGAGCATAGACCTTAGGATGTCTTGCGATTTTAATCATTGACCAATCTTTAAGATTGCTAAATTTCGGGTGCATCTACAACTGTATGTGGGGCTATGCCGCAGGCTATAATCGTGAAGATCAAAACTCCCAGGTAATATTTGAATTTTGAAAGGAATGCCATGTGAACATACTGTAACTTATGATTCTATAGCAGTGATGCCCTGCTGAAAGTACAGATGTACTTCCTCGAATCCATCACAAGCATACTTTCGCAATGTGGATATTTTCTATACATGTACATGGTGGCGGATCCAGAGGGGGGCGTAACCAGCACATGCCCCCCTTTATTTTTCATTAAAAACAGAAGAAATAAAAAGAAAAAAATGAAATGAAACCCGGAATTGGCAACCGAAATATTAGTTGCGCCCCCCCCCCCCCCCCCCCCCCTTTACAGAATTCCTGGATCCGTCCCTGGTACATGTATGTTTGCTACAATACATGGCACATATCGTTGTGGTAGACATTGAGTTATGGTACATTACATCTGATCCCACAGATGGATCCTACTTGTATTTCAATATTTTCAAAATTCTTGATCATGCTTTAGTAGTTCTAACCATGAAGGGGATCTTACAGCCCCCTCATGCCCCTGCCTAAGATAACTGTTCTACATTTTTCTCTGATTTTCCCTGGAACGTTTTTAGGTTGCTATCAAGATCATTGACAAGTCACGCCTGGACGACTCCAACTTGGAGAAAGTCTACCGGGAAGTGCAGATCATGAAGATGCTATCACATCCAAACGTCATCAAACTCTACCAGGTAAAAAAAGTAAAATATAAAGAAAGAGAAAGCTGCCCTTCCATCAGCTTTTCAGCGGATTCACAGACTTTATTATTTCACTAGAAAAGGCCAGCTGAATCCTAATCTTTAGGGTTCTTAAGCTTGACATTCAATCAACTGAGCACCATGCAAAATATAAAAGACATTGGAGGTGAGTTTTTGAGGCCAACAGAAACCAATTACGGTGTTCTATGGTTTCAAACCGACTGTCTTAAGATTTCAACGTCATCAGAGAACGCTGGTGGAAGCCTCACAAGTGACTCAATAATTATAAATTTTGAAAGTTTAACAAACTTTAATATCAAGTTTCATTCAAATATAGTGAATAAGAATATAATCACTCATAAGTGGAGATCTCTGGGCTTTTGTCCACTACTGAATTATATCTATCATTGATGTATGAAAATTATGCATATAATATCCATGTTTTGCATGACATCTGGAAATAACAGATCATAAGATAACTTACAGATAGGTGTACTCTCTCCTTCCAAGGCACTGGCCAGAGTGTCGGAAGTGATCATTGGGTATAAGCTTTTGGTTTTATAACGTTCACAGTTTGCCTTCTATCCTGTGTTCAGCATTAGAATTAGCTCTTTCAAACGCACAAAAAAAGATTGTATGTTAAACAATTTGTTAGGGTTAGAGTTACGTGCCCTATTTCACACACACAAAAAAAGATTGCAAGTTGAACGATTTGTTAAGTTATGGAGTTATGTGCCCCCGCAGTACCAGAAGGGAAGAAGGACAGATTAGATTACGCTCCATTAAAAAGATAGTACAGTTGAGGCTGGTTCTGCTCCAAGTTGTGATTGCAGCGGAAGAAGCGTGATGTACGCATGAACAGTATACATCTTCACCAGACCAGCATACACTCTACTGTACTTCACATGCTATTAGGTGCCTGGGATGAGTGGGAGTACGTGGCTGTTTTGATTGCCTACTGTACCGGCCGGCAGCAAAGCAAGTGACACTTTTGTTATTGGAACCAGGAAATCTTTGAGCTTCTGCAAACTCCTGCATGGAGTATCAAATGTACTCCATGACTTTCAGTTAACCCTCCGTATGCCAGATGTATTTTCTGTCCATAAAGTAAGTGTGTGAAATTTGAACACATTGACTCGTTGGTACATAGAGGCTTAAGGATAGTGTGTTGGTTCTTGTGTGTTTTTTGTTATTGTTGGTGTTGTAGCTTTCCTTGTATTAAAAGGAGACATGCACACATCCATATAAATGTAAACTGTTAAGGAGCTCGTGTAGTTTCACTTTTGGAAAAGAAGGGAAGTAGAGTACCAGTGTGGTAGAGGCTAGTTTACTACATGTACATTTGGACATTTTGACCCCATGGCTACTAAAGGCTGTAAGGAATTGTTCAGGGATAGGGGTATCTGTAGGTTTTGTTGTAGCCTCTTTCTGTCTTTTGCTAATTAGTCAAAATCTGTCGATCTTTTGGCATGATGAACACATCATCCACATGCATTTTATTTTTTTTTTTGGCCAGTGCACATTAAAGTTGCACTCTCTGTAATGTGTGAAAGGTGCTCAACCTGAACTTGCTCTGTGCCAACGAGTTATCACCGTGGCAACTCTACGCTCTGCATATCCCTGTACATCCCGACCCCCAGATCAGTCGAGAGATATACAGGTCATCTTTTCAGGAAGATACTTAATGATGTCATTCCATGATGATTCACAGATAGATGATAGTTGCGTAGGTTAGTAATCCCAAGATCCTGTTTCGCACAGTCTGGCTGTATCTGCCTGAAACTACAGAGAGGAAATCAGTTTTGTATAGATTCCCTGTATAGGCACACCAGGATTGTTATAGAAGTCAGTGTGAAGTTCAAATGTTATCCTTGCTATGCCAGCATCTGGAAGGGTGCATTTCATCTGTTTATTTTCGATGATATTGTACACATACATATAGGCCTAATAGGATTGGGGTGACATGTATTAAATATGTGCCATCCAGGGCTGTATAATTTTGTACATTGTCAATGGCATTCCTATCAATGTGATATACATATCATGCAGTAAGCCTACTCCATTCAGACCACAGTGTGAGATGATGCTGACACTGAGTAAGATGGTGCTATGGCATTTCTTGATGCAAGCACAATATTATAATGTGATCATGCAATATAGGCCCTACTGTGATATTGTGTCTGCACACTGATGAATAATCTACTGTACCAGCTGTATGAGACATACATTTACGCAAGAGTATAAAAACCTCTTGTGGTTTTCTCTTTGCTATAAGCCTCTCCATGAAACATTCAACCCTCTTTCTCCTTCTTCTTCCATTTTTTCTTCTCTTTTTCCTCCTCTCTGTCATTCCCCATACATCCTTTTAATATTTGTCAGAGACCTCGGAAAGCAGTGTTTATCTTTGGGATAAATTGCATTCTTTCTACCCTGGTCCTTTATAGTCCTTCCTGGTTATTGACGTCATTGGCAGCAGCCCGTTGTCAGCCAGTTGGGCCCTAGTCTCCATCCCCAGACCTCCTCTTTAATGGTGTCACAGAAATGTCCCATGGGACTCCCAACTTCAAATGTGTACTACATAATATTATTGTATGGCTTTGACTGTATGTCTTTCAGCCCTCCTTTTATACTGCTTTACTGAAATATTTTTAGACAGTAAGACTGAGCACTTAGGTCCTACATGTACTGTATTTCTGGCAAATGAGTACTTCATAAGATTTACGTAAACGATGTTTCACGTCAGCAGACTTTTAATAATAGTTTGTGTTTCACCTTCAAAATATTTTAAACTTTTATGCAATCCATTGTCATGATATTTATATATATATGTATCTCTCTCTCTGTCTCCTTGAAAGTTTGCTTTGAAATACTGAGTAGCTATTTTTTTTTTGTCACTTTGCTGTACCATGTTCAACAATGCAAGTGATAAAATGTCATGCATTAATATATATGCAACTTGTATTTTGTGTAGATTGTGATAGATTGAGTACATATATGACTTAATGTGGGGTGCTAGTGGGAAGAAGCTAATATTTGTTGAGCTATGAGTAAGGTCTCTTGTTATTGTGCTGTAAATGGAGGATGGAAAATTGTCTGGAACCAACAATGTGTACACTTCCTTTTGTTTGGAGAAAAGTGGAGATAATAAGGCACGCACACATTGTACCCTAAAGAAGAATAAGAAAAAGAAGTAGAAAAAAATCAAGACTTGTGTGCAATAACAATGGAGTCAAGATGAAGAGACTACACATGTGATAACTCATTCTTACACTCATATGATTGTACATTGTACACTGCACACACACACAGATACACACACACACAGCATCGTCACTAATGAACTGTGTGAAGTCCAATAGGAGACCCATACATACTTCCTGTGTGTCTAGATAGAAGAACATGCTGCTGCGGCAATTAACACATTATCAAAGGACACTGATGTCCACAAACCTTGGCACAGTGTTGATTTCCCTGTGGTTCCACGAACTCACTCTATTAAAGACACTCAGTCGTGGCGAGTGGTTTGTGCGGCACGGAGACGAACGCAACACGCTGCCTCCCCCATTCTGTATCAAATGTAGTGACCCCCGAATGAGAATAGCGCTGGCTCAATGGGTCAGCGAAAATACGGTAGGCTACAAGAGAGCTCCCTGTGCTTATCTCCTAACCCAAAATGGCTGTCCCGAGAGCTTCCGAATGGACGCACACTCTCAGTGCGCATGCGCATGAAGAGAGGGCAAAAGAGCCACGCGTCTTCTGGCCTCTCTCCTCCAATCACCGCAGCTCGCGGTGACAATATTTGTGTATGATGCGTACACACACACGCACACACACACACACACACACACACACGCCGCAGCGTCTTCTGGCCTCTCTCCTCCAATCACCGCAGCTCGCGGTGACAATGTTTGTGTATGATGCGTACACACACACGCACACACACACACTTGTCTCAGTGGTAGCATTGTCCCACACGTTTATAGATATAGCACCGAGTCTGCCATTGCGCAATTGCACGCACAAACTTCGGTCGTTCGGAGTTTACGTACCATTAGGGATGGCGATCGGCTGCCTTTAAAATAGTTCTTCCATGGAACCACAAATCTCAAACTCTTGTCAGCCAGTTGTCATGGCTGGTCTGCATTTATTGCATTGCATTACTATTGTTCCACAGACATTTGATTGTTTCCGCCCCCTCCCTTTTTAATTTTATTTCCTAAAGCAAATACACTGTATGTTTGTAACAATCCAATTTTCCTCATTTCATTATTTCATCTAACTGTTTCTTCTCATTTGATGTCTGTAACTTTCTGTTCCTCTGTATTAAGCTGGTTTTATAACAGATATTAACTACAGGACGAACACTATCTCTGCAGCTCTATTATCAAGTCCTTAATCCTTAATACATGTCTTTTCTATTTCAAGGTAAAAAATATTTTTGTTCTAAAATGTTCCTGAATATATCTCCCCCCTGCAAATATATTTGAATTCCAGCATATTAAAGAGAAGAGATACACACAAGATTGCTGTCATGTGCATATTGATTGTTGTCAAAAGAGATTACCCCAAATGTAGGGTGACACCGTAAATGCTCGCAGACAAAAAGTGGTATATCAACCGTCAGTCCTATGAGCCTCTTGGTCATGAGTTTTTTCTCTCATCAAATCGTTTCTTCCACATATTTCGTGGGAGTCTGCATTTATGCGATTATGAACTCAAAGTGAGTTTGAAAGATGAAAGCAGCATGGTTTTCTTAGTAAAGTTCTCATGTGTCTGTTTTTATTCAGTAATGAATTCAGCTTGACGCTTATCAAATACTCCAAGAAGAAGAAGAAGAAAACAACAAAGTGTGGTTTCTCCGTACCACTCGCAGATTTTTGAGAAATGTAATTTTTTGTTGTTGTTATCGTCAAAAGTCCTACATTAATACTTTCATGTGCGTTCCTAGGTGTTTCTGAGATTTGAGTATTGATACGGATTAGTGTTGACACCAGAGGTCATGTTCTCTTGTGTTTTCTTTTCCCACCATAGGTCATGGAGACAAAGAGCATGCTGTACCTCGTCACGGAGTACGCCAACAACGGGGAGATGTTTGGTAAGGCGATATTTGTGTCGGTGTCCCCCTCGGTGGCCGACGTGGGGATGGTTGCGATATCTCCGCGCCAGATCATGTTATTCTGGTGCCCTGGATTTTGATGCTGAGACCCTGAAATGTTGCCCTGAAATGTTGCTAAGAGGGGAGATGGGGAGGTTAAGGCATCAAATTGGTCAGAGAGAGGGGGTTGAAAAAGAAATTAAAGGTGGTGGTGGGGTTGTAAATATTGAGGAAATGGATTTTATAGTTCAAGTTCAAGTTCTTTATTCAACACTTTCATAAATTATGTTGATGGGTTGTCTGGTCATATTGAGATTTTGCAGTGTTACAAAATTTCATTATCCCTTTGTGATATCAAGTAGGAAGGAAGGTTTGCAAAACTTTTGATTAACGAGGACATTGAATTCTGTTATCTGCTGAATCTGTGGCTTTGTAGTTAGATTGATTGTAAGTTGAAAATTTTTCATCAACTCATGACTATGTGTATTTGTGTTCAGTATTTGACATGTCCACAAGATTAGTGTTTTTGTTGTGATTGTTTGACCTTTACAGTATGAAAATCTGTCATATCTTGAGATATGAAAATGTTTCACAAATGCAGATGTTGCTAAGAAATGTAAAAGCCCTTTCACTCACAGACCATGAAGTCGTTATCTTGTGCGACATTGCGTGTTATTGAGTACTTGCTGTATACGCACTCTGATTGAAACCAACCTGCCTCTCAGGTTCTACACAAGTGCGGGCAAATGTGGGATTGAAATATTTTTGTCTGGACAAACGTCATACAGACAAGTTTGTCATTCTGAAGCCGCCAGCCAGGCACACCAAAGCCTTTGGAAAAACAAAAACAAAAACAAGAGATTCACTGTCGCGTCCACACATCGCTGGCTGTGTGCAGCCTTCTGCCATCCAGGCTATGCTTGGAATTCGACCGGAAACATCAGCTGAGACCGATGCCCTATTCTCATTCCTACCTCCTTCTCCTCCCTACCCCTCTCCCCCCTAGCTAACCCCCCCCCCCCCCCATAACGTCATACCCATCTCACCATTGGAGAGATTTGAGCCGAACTGTGTTTCTATGACCCAATTCCGTCTTCTTGGTTCACCCTCTGACGCAGGCTTCTTCTTATCATAAACCCTGCTTCCCTGGCCCCGCCTTCCTTCTCACCCTGGCCCCACCTTCATTCTCACCGTGGCCCCTCCCCCTTCCTCCCCCCTATCTCCTTAATCTGCAATGAAAAGGGTGTTTGATCTCTTTTTATAGCTCTTCCTATTGCTCTGCCAATTCATGCTGTCTCATAGTTGGCACTCAAATTCCCATCTCTCCTGAGATTTTCATTTCCTTCCAGATATGTTTTCTGTCTAAATCTTGTTTGTTCCTCCATCCAATAGTTTATCAAGTCATCTCCCCATCTCTCTCTCTCTCTCTCTCTCTCTCCTTTTGTTTCTCTTTCTCCATTTCTTGCCTATACACTCTCCCTCCCATCCCATTATTCTATCACATTCCTGAGTTCAAATTTCTACCTTTTTGTTCTCTTTTCTGTCCTTCAGTTAAAACTTACATAAATGCACCTCAGAATTGCATACTGCCAATTTGAGTGCATTTCTTTGTGACACTTTTAGTTGCTACCCCATTGGCCCGAATTCACGAAGGTGGTACGAATGAAACTATGGTTTAAACCATGGACAAAAACCATGGAGCGCCAAGTGTCGCATGGAATATTTCGTTATGAAATCAGTCATTTTGTCAATGAAATGATTATTTTGTAACGAAATGACAACATTTTGTAACTAAATGAACACTTCGTCCACGACATGATAATTTTGTAACGAAACGGTCATTTTGTCGTCGAAATGACCAATTTTGTAACGAAATATTCCGTGTGACACTTGGCGCTCCATGGTTTTTGTCCATGGTTTAAACCATGGTTTCATTTGTACCACCTTTGTGAATTCGGGCCATTGTGTTTATGAGTGGTGGTTTTAAAGTCTACAGAAAACAGCAAAACCTGCCTCAGTTCATCATATCTTCCAATACTGCATCCCATCGTAACCATGGCAGTGGGTATAGTGGTGATATCCTGCAGAATGCAAAAAAAAAGGGTGTTTGTACGGTTCAGGAAAAGCCAACAATATTTGCCTCGGGTTCCTAAGACTTGGTATACACTGCAATCAAGTTTTAATCAAGAAAATGAATCAAGTCATACGTATGTCAATGAGGATTTTCTTCCTTTCGGCAGTACGATCCCCTTTCATTGTTTTTCTTTGGTAACATGGTTGTCATGACTTCCTGTTGTCGTGAATAGTTGCTGTTCTCGTTAAGGAGAGTTAGGACAGGAGGATAGGCTGTGAAAATGTCATTTAATGTCGAACGAAACATGAATGCATCGCTATTGTAACGACACCATTATGAGGCATATACACATATGGATGTATGTGTGTATTATGTCTGTATGTATGTCAGTATGTATATTAATAGGTACATTAATATTAATTTTTTGTTCCTTGTTTGCTTGTTTTTATGGTTCCCGTCTAGATTACTTGGATACCCATGGGCGGATGACGGAAAAGGAAGCGAAGAAGAAATTTCGGCAGATCCTCTCGGCGGTGGAGTACTGTCATAAACGGCACGTCGTCCATCGCGATCTCAAGGTACATTTTTCTTCCTGGAAGAAAATCCTCCAATCAGTCAGAAAAGTTACGGTCAGACTGCCAAAAGATATTGAAGTTTTGCCAGTGTGACCACAAACTTCCTGTGAAACATCCCGCGAAACTTCTCGTGCGACTTCCAACTCCAACTAGGGATGTTTCCCCCAACCCCTGATCTTTTGCCATTGTGACCACTAGAAACTAAAACTTTGCAGTTTTTGTCACGTGACCAGTCCACCACCTGTTTGTGGATGGTGCCTCGGAAGCGCACAGCTATTGTGTTTTACAGGTGTTCATTGTTACATCACAACCACTGGCCATCAAACGGCACTCTCTTTCCTCTTCTTTGAGCACGTGCACTGATGACCAAAAATTCTTGATGGAAGATCAAGAAGTTTGACTGCCAGTGTGACCGGACTGTGACTGAAAACTTAATGATCTTAAACTTTTGAATCCTTCGCCAGTCTGACCGTGCACATACAATGTAGTAGATGTGACGTCTCTCTCCCTCCTCCTATCCCTCCCCCTCCCCCTACCCCAGTTGTCCTTGATCTTGTAAAGTCTAAACCTGTCACTGCTTCACCATGTTTTTTTTTTTCATGCTTTCTTCAAGTTGCCTTGTTTGAATTAAGCATCAAATAGCCCATCAATGGAGAATGGATTACATCTGTTGATATGTTCCTTAAGAAAATATTAATGCGATATATGGTAATTGAAGGGGAATCTGTGCTATTGGTTTAAATACTTGCTGTAGTGGCTATGCATTTCACTTTATTTGTGTAGAGGGAGATGCGTACATACAATGTATCTCAAGTGCTGCATACATTTTTTTTAAATTTCTCTGTTTTGATGCTCAGATATGACGTATGTTGTGTATATCTTTTTTCAGTAAGTGTGATATTTTGTTTTGTGAGAACGTGGGACCATTTTTATCATCGCCATGCTGTTCAACAAGAAAGTATACAGGAAACGTTAATGAAGAAAGAAAATTGTTACGAAATAGGGCCTACACTGTACTGTTGTCTCCTGCAGAGAGCAACGACTTTTAATAGCGTGTGATGCTGCTGGCTGGATATAATGCAAATAGTGCGGTGTGTAAGATTTACGCAAGATTTCTGAGGATTTCAGTGATGTGTGTATTTTGTGTGTGTGTGCTGAAGCAAGTTTTGTTCGACAAAGCATCATAATTTTTTTCCTTTTACTTGAAACAAAGTGTGATGGAGATTAGAAGTTGATTGTGTTTTTTTTATTTTGTAAAGCTTTGACAAGGAATGTAGCATCTTTGAGGTGAAGGTTGAAGTAGAGAAAAAAAAATAGGGAGATGCGCATATATTCATTGACAGACAGAGACAGATAGGAAATGGTTATAAAATGAAAGAGAGAGAGAGAGAGAGAGAAGGAGCGAAAATATATGTGAAGAAAGATATAAGAGGAGAGAGAGAGAGAGGGGGAGAGAGACAAGGATTTGGTTATTGAGGAAGAGGCATAGAGTGCTGTAGATTGTGGCTAGCAACGCGGGGACCACTCCTTGCACGTGCCAATTGGCCCTCGCTGCCGAGCATTGACGTCAGGACGGCAGGTACGCTAGCAACCAGGCTCTGTCTTTTGTCCTGGCGTGAAAATGGTGGCCTAATTATTGGGCAGACACTCTCTTCCCCCTCTCTCCCTCCCTCTCTCTGCCTCCCTGGTGTTGTACTGCAACAGAAATAAGGCATGGGAGACCTAGGGGTGGGGAGTGCCGGGAAGGGGGGGGGGGGGGGAGTTCATAGAGGAAGGGGAAAATATAAAGGAGAGAAGAATAAGTGTTGGGAGTACTGTTACATGTCTCTCAGAATGAGATACAAATTGTTGCGGTATCCGTTGAATACTCTGCATGCTTGTAGCGATCAATCGCAAAAGAAGAACCTCCTTATGTGCTTGTATTTCACCCCCTGATACATCAACCTCAACATTTCCCAGCAAGCTGCATGAAAAACATGTTATGCATGCAAAGGAAGGAAGGCAATTTTCCCAATTGTAAAATGCATGTGAGATACAATGTACGTACCGGTGATGTTTTTATTTATTTGTTTTTTTGTGGCGATGTATGATTTGGGTGTCTGTAGAGCAGTCCATATAATCAGAAGGATGTTAATGTTCATCCTCTACCAGTGGTATTAAACACTTCATGCAGGTATCGCTGGTAATAGCTGTGCTGTTGTCATAGGTGGCCTGCTTGCATATGAATTTACAGTACATACATATGCAGCATTGTTGAAAGGGTTGATGCCAGTGAGAAAAACGGAAAAAAAAAAATGCTCATTGATATTTTGGTTTTAAACATCATATATATAAAGAATGGGCTAGCATTGGCTGCAATTGCCTAAACGGCACCCCCCCCCCTCCCCCCTGCCATCTTGGCTGCAGAGTGAGCCTTCTGAGCTGATGGTGTGGCCAGAGCCCTTGTGACAATGAGAAAAAACAAAACAAAAACACAGAATCAAATCAAAACAGAATCAAAACAAAAGCTAAACACAGCAAAACACTTAAATAGACAGCTAATGAGACCTGGGGATTGTAGACTGAGGTGAGCATGCACAACACTCCATACGCAGTCACAAACGAGTTCAGTGCTCTGTGGGCGATGCCTTTTTATATTCTGCGCACAACAAGAAGTGAGACTGATTGATTTGTTCCTACAGATGATGTTCATAAACATGTTGACAATTTTAGAGTAGGTTGGTGTGGCAAGTCTTCAGTTGTACGTATTATTGTGAGTATTTGTGTCGTTTTTGGCATTTGTGGACAATGCGTTCAGAGCTGGCAAGGTGTATTTCTTCTGAGAAAAATGGCAGATGTACAATGTATATAGAAACTGCAAACTGCCAAAGTTGCATGCCCCCCTATCACCATTGTCTTTTGTAGCTACATCCTCTGAGTCAAACCAAACCATGGATGGCTGATTACCTCGTTGAAAAGTCACAAGGAAAATGCACTGGAATGTGTTTTCTTTCATTCACTGTTATGCCTTTTGAATAGAGACATCATTTACCGATACAACATACTAGTTTGGATGGCTTTGCCCGCGGTAGGAAGTGTGAAGGCATTGTCAAACTTTGTGTGCTCCATTTCAATCATCCCAAAAAATAACAACAACAAACAAACAAATGTGGTATGCTGAGAGGGGAATTCCCTACGTAGGCCCATCTAATATAGTTTCCCGGCTTGTCAGAGGAGTACCCCAGGGATGATTTAGTGAAGAAATAAAAAAGGAGTTATGGGAATAAATATTCATAAGGAAAGTAAAAAACAGCAAGGAATTCTGATTTAATAGTACACCCCCTTCTACAAAATACACATACCAGATTAAGAGATAGAGAGCTGTTTCAGACAAGCCTTTTGAAACTTTTTCATCTTAATCCTTAATTTGCATTCATGAATTAATTCATTTACATTTTCTTCAGATTGCAAAACAACGTGACTGGTTCCATCTTTTCTGTGTTGGCATCTTGTATATTACATGTGTATATTGTGCATGATTATTGGTGAATTGATACACCCTGCTCCATAGGGTTCCTGGAGGCAAGATTTCTGCAGTGTTTAAACTGAGACAGTTAACATGATGAAATACATTGTGGCAAGAGGGCATCTATCAAAGCAAAGTGAATAAAATGCCTATTTTTCAAGAAATTGATTTCTGTGATCACAATGACATTGCAGCTTTGAAGAAACAGTAGTCCCATCCAAATCGAATTGTGTGGACATTTTTAAAAAGCTGCACCCCTGAAAGGAAATTGGTGCGACTATACTGACAGCGGCATTGTACTGAGCACCGGAGACGAGTCAAAACTTTCTAATTCGGAGTAATCTGCCTATTAAATGGCATCAGGAAGTTGTTTTACTGCATGTTGATCAATACACTGTGCAATAAACAGGACTATGTGTGCATCAAGAAAGAGACTACAATCTGTCAAGTTAAATGAGTATTTTAACCCTAAAAAGACTGGGGGGGGGGGGGGGGGGGCCCTAAAAGGCCCCCCCCCTCGACATTTCGCGCGATTACTCTGCAACGCGCAATTAATTTGTTTTAGGAGTATTACGCTTCAAAAAGTGTCTGCCACAAATTTTGTTTAAAAAAACAAGAAAAACAAAAGGTTGAAAAAACAAAGAAATACATAAGAAATTCATAAAACAATAAAATAAATAAGAAATTAATTTTGATACCAAATTTTTTTTCAAGTGCATTTGCTAAGAATGCCACAAAGAATAATTAGACCAAAAATGAGCACTTTTCGAGCTTTATTTACTGATTTAGATCAAAGAGTCTGATTTCTTGCATAAATTAGCATAATTAATCAAAATAAAATAAAAGAAGACAATTTTGTAAAATTTAAATATACGATCTTGTAGATTACATCGCACAATACCATTGTGCAAATTTCCGCTGCAATCGCGCGATCCACGGCTGAGATCTTAAGGGGGGCCCCTTTAGGCCCCCCCCCCCCCCCCCCCCCCCAGTCTTTTGAGCTACCAAAATAGCCCAGTCTTTTTAGGGTTAAGAGTTTGGTTTCAAAATGGGGTAAACACCATTTTTAAAACTGTTTTACAGAAAGTTCATCATCAGATAGGGCAAAGTCAAACTCTCCAAATGATACCTTACTTGTAGCATAGCAAGGCATATTGTTGAAGTTACGATTAAGAATGTATACCATGTTTTCATATTATTTGTCTCATGTTTTAGCAGCTTTAATCCAAAATATCTCAACTTAACAGAATGGAGTTAACTCATTTTGCTATCATACTTATCATATCTTTCTCATGTTGTTTAATGTGTCACAGAATGCGACACATTTTTATTTTTTTTTTATAAGGAGAGCCATAAAAATATTTGTATGCCCTTAGACAGAAACTGCAGAATTGCTGCAAAACAGTGATCAGAATCTCTACAAAAGCAATGTCATGCTCATTTGCTGAAGGCAGCCAAAAAGTTTCATTATAACATAGTGATACATGACTCCGATTGACTGTTACTATTTTTGTTAACAGCTTATAAGTTTTCCTAGGGTTTCAATCATTTGCTTCTCTACCCCTCCCCCCCCCCCCCCCCGCGAAGCTTGTGCTTTCATTTAAGACTGCTTTTTCTCACCTTGAGAGTTATGGAACATCATTAAGGTGAAGCCGTATATGTGATGGCCATATTATGATGCAGTATCTAACACGTCATGATGTTGCTTTGACGTGCAGTGACATTTTCAGTTTGAAAACTGCACATTGTTCTTTTGGGGTCCCAGTGTTCGTGGAAGATATGCTGCGTTGAAACAAACATGTCCTACCTATTCTTGCCTGGTAGTGTCAATTTGATACCCATTGGATCAGGCTTACATTTAACCCATTGAGGACAGTTTGATTTCGCTAGAACACACATTTTCCATAGACACCTGCCCGAGTACACTCAAGACTTGTCCTCAACGGGTTAAAGGAAGATTTACCACAGGCACGAAATCATGCATCTGTATAGTACCGGTTTTCAAGATGTATAATAGTTAATCTTATGCATATCATTTTTTTTTTGTAGCAACAGCTGGCCTGGGGCTTGCCCTACATAGCAAGAACTAATGAATGCAAACTGGATTTCACCTGTAGGTTGTTATTGAATAGAAAGACGTGAATTGGACAGATTGTAACTGGGTTCTCCCGAAGAGAAATGCTTAAATCTGAATTCATTAGTAAGTCGAGATATTAAATTTCGGTCAGATAGCCCGAGAGAAGCATGCTCATGGTACATGTAGTTTGCCTGAACACCGCAGTTTCATCTCATGAGATGGAATATCAAGAGACTGAGACTATTTCCATGCTCGAGAAAGCTGAGGTAAAACTAGAAGCTTTCACACTGTGACACTTGGAGCAGATGGCCTTTTTTTTCGTAGCATTAAATTTTCTCGAATTGCCACTGGCATATATGTATTAGAGCATTGTGTAGGCAAATCCTTTGCATTTATTTTACTTTCACAAATCTGTGCCCCTCATGAAATTCTCGAAAGTTTCATGCAGGCGAAAATGTCTGGTTTTGCAGTAATCTCCAGCATGTGCATTAAGTTTCTTTCTCCGAAGAGCAGAACAACAACAGCATTGATTGCACCTCAAACATGAACTATTGAGACCGCACACAGTTCTCTCGTCTCCCTCTCTCTCTTTACACTGTATTACTGTATATCATACGTATCTGTCTTGATATTGAAATAATGTGGCTTGATTCAGTTTGATATGAACAGACTAGATTTCAAGATATCTGTTGCTTAATAGGCCTCTCTGAACATAACTCAACCAAGCCACGAAGGTGTGTGCAATGTTTTTCTAAGTGTGATGGGGGGTATTCTTCAAAAGTGTGACTGCACTGCAAACATCTCATCCGCGATGTACGGCCATCTGCAGAATTTTGGTATGTGAATGTCTGGAGACGTGAGACTAATACTGGCAAAAAAAAAAAAAGAGAGAACCTCAGCCACTGACTGGCATATGGCAGCTATGATCAAGCTAGCAAGCATCTCCAATTCTTGTCTGTGATGAGTGTGTGGTGTTGAAGTGCACTAAAGAACACCAGCATTATAGATAAATATATGTATATGTGTGTATATACAGAAACCATATATCTACTATATTTCTTCTCTTTTTTTTGGTGGGGGGGGGGGGGAAGAAGAGGAAACATATTAGCGTGGGAATTCAGTATACCAACAAAAATCAGGACAAGGGTTGGGTGTTACATGGTGGCAGGGAAATGATAGATAATAGTGTGTGTTACAAAACTCCAGCGTGTAATGATGACTGTACAATGTAATTTGGTGTATATAGTTATGCATGGGGGTAATGGATTTGTTTCTGTGTATGGTAAAATACACAGAGCGGGAGCAGAATGAAAGAAAGAGAGAGAGAGAGAGAGAGGGAGAGAGATACAGATTTGAGGGAAGATGTGAGGTTAACCCGTTGAAGACTAGTCCTTGAGTCATGCTTGTGCAGGTGTCTAAGGGAAATGCATGTTATAACAAAATCAGCCCATCCTTGACTGGTTGAAAAAGATCTTGCATTGCCTACAGAATTGTGTGTGTAATCATGGATGGATCGATGCTTGAATTGTGTTTGCCACCAAAGTTTCTCTGAAACACAATGGCTTACAAATAGTTTTAAGTATTTCACCTAACAAAGGACAGAATTGTCTGGAAGAATGATCAACTAGATAACATCTTTTGGTGGCATATTTCCAATTTCCTCACTGCCCCCATAATTGCTGTATTACATCATTACAGGTTTCAGTCTCTGCATCTTATAGAAGACCTGTTGTTGATTTTGCTTTGTTATGTCTTGTATTGTTTTATCCGAAGTGAGGAGAGATGAACAAGATAGCTTTTATGATTAGTATCAGTTTGGACAATAACATTATATTATCTTAGGACCTATGCAGGCAGTACTGTAAATATACAGACATATTAAACGCTTGTCATGACAGTAGTGTGTGCACAACTTGCATGGATCAGTGGACTCTTGCACATTGCATTTATGTCAGAATCAGTGTTGATATATATTCCGGTATATTTTTTTTTTGCATATGTGTATGTTGTTCAATTTACGAATAGCATCCGTTCTGCAAAATTTGCAAAATTAAAACCTGGCTAAATACATATGCCATATAACAGTAGAAGTTTTCACAACAATGCATTATTCTTTTTTTTTCTGTGTCTTCTTTTTTTTTTCAGGCAGAGAACCTCCTCCTAGACAGCAGTATGAACATCAAGATTGCCGATTTTGGCTTCAGCAATTTCTTCACCCCGGGCCGGCAGCTGGCGACGTGGTGCGGCAGCCCCCCTTACGCCGCCCCTGAGGTGTTTGAGGGCCAAGAATATGATGGTCCACAGCTGGACATCTGGGTGAGTGGTTGTATCTCCCTTTAAATGCGTTTTCTTTTAAATCTTTCCTATTACGTCATTAAAGGACTCTTGTTCTGTCGTTATTGGCTGTATTGGTCAGATGACCATCAATCAGTTGTTGGTCTGTACTCTTGAGGTCACAGTGATTCACTTGCCATCTGCCTTTAATAGCATCTATGTAAATCTCACTGTAGGGTGTTTGACAGTGAAATGAATAAACTTGTGCTCTGTGAAGCTCTTGCCTAAATACCTTATTTGGAAAGTAGGAGAAATATGTACATATACATTATTTTGCGTTGTAGATACATTACATATATATTTTGTTTATTTGTTTGTTTTTTGTTATGTACTGGCATCTTTGTAACTTGTTCTAATGCAAACATGTAAGAGGTGTATGCTGTGTGCCTTTCTTTTCTTGTCAATGATGGCAGTTATCCTTCATGCTTGATAAATGATAATTAGTACCAATATTAAAGTCCTCACAGCATTGATTACATTTTGCTCACAGTACATACATCCAATGATGCTACGCTTTGTCACATCAAGTTGTTGAATCTTTGCAGAAAAGATAACTGTAATCTTCGCAGGGAAATATACCCTGGGAACAAAATGCAATCCATAATGATCATTAGATCTGATTTTGTCACTGATCTTTGAAAACCAAGATATTTCTCAGGCAACCTGGTGCATTCTTGATTTTGTAGTCGCATAGATTTTCTTTTTCTTTTTTCTTTTTGTAAGTGATCACAAAAGGGAAGGGAAAACATCACTAAGTTTGATGTGGTAAAGGAAAACACTGTTTAAAATTGTGGAAGAACATATTTTCAATAATGGTGAAGCATTTGATGAAGATGCTTGCAAGTGATGAAAAAGAATGAAAACCAGAAATTTTCCAAATATCTCTTACCAGAATAACCACATATAAATGTAACCTTTCACATCTTTTCCTGTGAGAAAGATGAAGCATGGAAGATCAAGTCATTTTGTACAGATTCTTATATTATTTTTAAAAGCAGTTAGCATTCATTTCCTACTCCATTTTTTTTATGATTGTTTAAGATATTCTCTTTACACACTGCCAGAGTTGCTAGTTGCACGTGCCACTGAGCTGAGATTTCCCAAAATGGAAACATTTGATAAAACAGTTCCTCTTCGACTATTCACAGGGTGGTGATTTCAACCTTGTTGATTTATTGGCCATCCCAGGGAGTAAGCTCATTCACCAAAAATAGACAGAATTCTGAGAATTCATACATGTAGTGATTACTGAGATGATGTCCAGTTGAAAAAAAAGAAAAAGAAAGGACGAATGCCCTTGCATTGCTTTTTCCCCTAAAAAAGAGATGATGGGGCTCTCAGGAATTGATGTGTTATAAGACCTTTTAGAATTAGTACAGTTTGCAGAGGTTTTAGTTTTGTCTGTTTACATGTGTGTTCCTGTCTTTTTTTGTGTGTGTGTATGTAGGGTGGGGGGGGGGGGAATTAAAAACTAAATTGTGTGGTTTTTTTTTTTTGTCTCCTTAACTCATTGAGGGTGAGTCCTGAGTATACTCGTGCAGGTGTCTATGGAAAATGTGTGTTGTGGGAAATGTGTGTTGTAGCAAAATTAGCCTGTATTCAAAGGGTTGAAAGTATATGATGTAATGCCACTTGTAAGGTGTTTCTTTTGTGAAACACTCAGATCTGTAGTATATTGTTTTTGTTCGAGGCCTTGTAGGAGGTGTATGATTGGTATCGTATTCAGGTGTGCACAGTGTCATGCTTATCATTCAGTGCCATTGGCTGTGTACAGAAACTCAGTTTCCACACTGAGTAATGATAAGCTAAGTGTAGTATATTCCTGTTATGTTTGCAATGTTTTCAGGCATGTTGTGGCATCCATGTGCAATGTGATGTCATATTATGCCTTGTCAAAAATTAGTGTAAAGTTCAACCTCAGTGTACTGAGATTAATGCTATGATAATCGGTGTCGTGTTTGGTAACAGTGTATGTGTATAAAGAGCTCATCATCATTCATGCTCAGTGTATTGTTGATAATACCCTATGCACTGTTATTACTGTGCATGAAATTTAGCATTGACAGGAATGCCTAGTGTTAAGGCAAAGGTCCTGAACCACACGTGTTGGAATGGAATATATATACAACAGCAGTACCTTCCTCTTCTTCTTTACCCTCCGAGTAGGGTTCTGCCTGAGCCCTGCCGTGACCATTACCGGCAGATATGCGCCCGCGCCATGATTGAGGCCCCTGGATGAAATGACGCAAACTTCGACAGCTATGACATCATCGCTCCTAATCACATATCGGAACGGCCTGTCAAAATTTGGCAGGGAGGGTGGGGTGGGACAAGGCTGCAGGGGTTTGTTCAGCTAGGCGAGTGCGGAGAAAGCAAGCAACACAGAGTTCATACTTTAACATGTGTGTCTGCCACCTCAATTCCCATATGAGTTAGTATCAGCCTCTCAGATCTGCTCACTAGATTTGTGAAACTTGAATGCACAATCTCTTCATTACCATACACATATCCTGCCTGAAAATTTAAAAATGAAACTCAAAAGTATAAAGTAGTACTTCTTGTACAATGTAGGTATGCTGCCAATTTCCTATGAATTTTAGTTATGATTGTTCAATAGCAAACCCTTTCCTCTTTTTTTCATACTTGTTGACAATATTTATATGTAATTTAATTTCCTGGCATTACGGGCTCATTACTTTCTGTAAATGGCTGAAAAAAGCCTACTGCTCATTTATTTTCTAGAAATGTTGCAAGAGCATATACCAGCAATGTCAAAAGTTGATCCCATTAACATGTGGTTGCTGAGCCATGAAAGTGACAGGTGTAATTAATTGTGTTTTAAAGGACAAGGTGTCCAGTGGTGTTCATCTTCCATGAATTTATTGACAAATAATGCCAGGCTTAATTCTGTTATGTGTGTGTATGACCTGTGGGACAGATATATGATTACAAATATTTAAATAAAAATTCTGACACAGCCTACCCCCTCCCTCCCTGCCATCATTGCATGATAATGAAAGCTTACAATTTAGCAGTGCTAGCCTGCCATCCAGAAATCTATTTGGTATCAAGATTAGTCACTCCCTGCCTGGTATGGTATTAACCTAGTTTTTCCGAGGCTGCTTGCAAATGAAATTGGCAGAGAGCAGTCGACGGAGGGAGTGTGGCCTTCGTCTTTTCACACGTGTGCGCTTCAAATATTGGATCATCGGTGGGCTGCGTTTTCCAGCCGATGGCTACATGCACGGAGCATTGGCACATCGCAAGAGGAGAAGATGAAGGGGGAAAAAAATCAATGAGGGAATGGTTGTCACGACCCCATGACATTTACAAGTCGCTTGGAAATCTAGAACTAGGTATTGATATTGGCTTTCCATGAGCATGCGATGTGGCGGATCCTTCCAATGGGTTAGTGGTCTGAATAGGTAGACTAGTCGTCTGCAGAAGAAATCATCACGGGAGGATCGAGTGATGTCATCGGGCCATTCGTAATGAAGGAGAAATTCAGTTGGCACGTTTGGTGGCGGGTTACCACATCACCCCGGTTTGTTTTATTGTTAGCACGCTGATGATGCCTCTCGACATCTGTTCTGTCTAAATAGTGCACTAGAAGGGGACTACAGACACACAGACAGACAGACAGACAGACAACACACTCACACACACACACACACACACAGCCAAGCAACATTCATCAAGAGTATGTGTATAAGGAGAAGGCACTTCCATTCTGAACCCGCTCTGAATTTCTCCCCTTACCCCCCTCCCCTTTCTCTCCACTCCCTCTCTCTCTTATTTTCATTTAAATTTTCTACTTCTGTCTCTCTTTTCCAGCTTTCCCTCCTTAACTTAATTTCTCTCTTTACCCCTCCTCTCCATCCCTTTCTCCCCCCATACCCACCCCCCACTCTCTCTCTCTCTTTCTGAGGAGGAACAGGAGAAGAGAGAATGTGGAAGGGGTCAGGGAATGACCTTTGATATTTACCGTCTGCGAGCGAAAAGGAGGGAAACGTGCACCGCAGACTAGGAAGCATTTCATTCTCGCTCAGTTTTGTCATGGTTACCGCCTTGCGCCTGTGTGCGCGGTTTTTGCACCCAGCGTTCCGAGCAGGCGTTTGCAGTGGAGGATGTCAGTGAGGTACCGGTTTGAATAAGGCTAGCACCATAGCTCCTCAGACGCTGATTGTTGAATGCAGGCACGAAGGCTTTTTCTCTCTCTTTCTCTCTGTCTTGTCCTTTCATGCTTTGCACGCCATAATGTATTCTGCATCGATTGGCCGTGAGTCAGGGTTGTTAACACCAGAAGTGAATGTGCCGGTAGGTAGCAGTGATAATAGAACAAAAGTGATGTCAGATCTAGGAAAATTCAAGTACTCCAAGGATGAATGGTGGAGGGAAATATGAAGAATAGGCAGAGTACATTGAGTATACAACTCAGAATTTAAGAGGATGGCAAAGGAGAATTAAAAAAAAAAAGATAAAAGAGAGAATTGCGAGCAGAAGGAAGGAGTGATATAGATGGGGAGATGAACAGAATAGACAGATGAACAGATAGACAAACAGATCAATGATTGGATGAAAAAATGACAGACAGATGGTTCAGTAGCTGTATAGTGCCATAATGGGATGATATCATTACTTGCATCAATATCATTTTCTTATCACTCATTTTCTCTTCATGGAACCAAACATTTCCTGCATCAACCTGATGAGATTAATATCATATACCGGTAGGCAATATGTACAGATGAATGTGTCAAGGCTGAATTTGATTTTGATGAATCCTGCCTGATGATCCCTGACCTTAATCATCTGCAATAGGTTGATCTCTTTACACTGTCCATACTGATCAAAGCTTCTTTACCAAGAACTGGTCCTTGATTGGTATGAGGACATACACTGCTGGAAATGATGATAATTTATGGTCTCATTTATCTCAGAGCAGTGGCCTTGTGTGTTAACCCGTTCCATCCGGGAACCTGGTGGCCTGCATATTAAGTCTATATGGGGATTTCAGAATTTTGTGTGGAAGGGGTTAAGACTGCTCTTCCCAAGTTGTCCTTCCATAATGGCATTAACCCTATTACTCCTAAGTATCCATCAATCTACACAAGTGGATTAGGATGAACTTCCCAACAAGTACAAACACCTAGTCCAAGGGTGTGTACACATAACATGGGATTTGAACTTGCAGTCTCCTGTTTAAGGCTCCCAAGCCATATACACCACACCAGAGTGCCCCCATGCGAGGGTCTAGATGGAGAGTGTTGGCCATGATTTTGTCTTGGATGAGTTTTCAAAAGTTCTGAGCCACCTCTCCCACAGATGCACCAAAATCAAATTTTGTTTATTTTGTAAATATTGTTAAAATTGTTGGATAAGTGTTTTTTTTTTGTTTCCTCCTTTTTTACATTGTTATACACTTTGGACATTTAATGAGGCCATTCTCCTGTAAAATTGGAGGGTGTTTCATAAAGCTGTTTGTAACTTACGAGTGACTGGTGATCAGTTCTTGTGCTGACATTATGGAAATTCTGATGTGTATAGCACATCAGAACTGATCACCAGTCGCTCGTAAGTTGTTCGTAACTTTACGTACAGCTTTATGAAACAGGGCCCAGATCTGCAATATTAAACAAAGTCTGTAAGATATCTGTGCCACCATGCAAGATCTAAGATTTAAGTCTGTCTCTGCCAATGGGACTTATGTGTATACTCCATGTATTGTCAAGAATATTTCATGATTGTGGTCCTGCGAGTGATGAGTCCATAAATTGAGCTGAGAATTTATTGTTTTTTTTTTTCCTCTCTCCACTTGTTCTCCCTGCAGAGTCTGGGAGTGGTGCTGTACGTCCTGGTCTGTGGAGCACTTCCCTTTGATGCTAACACCCTACCTCAGCTCAAGGAGAGAGTTCTGGCTGGCAAGTTTAGGATACCCTACTTCATGTCTCAAGGTAAGTGCCAGTTTTTACAACTGAGTACTACATACCACCATCTCGCTTTCAATAATAGCCTAAAATTTGCCAGCAGGGTAGACATGTGAAAGCAAGTTTATGAAGGGCACATGTCTAGTGTAGAGAGTGATGGTGTAAAATAAAGGATTATTGTATAGATGGGTATAAGTGTCTATATGGGCAGCAGGCCTTCTTGGTCAAGGAAAGAGGCGGGGCTACCAAGCATGATAGAAAGTTTCTGGTTAGTACAACTTCTTAATATCATAGGGTCTTGATAGACTGAGTACCAACATGTATATTCTCTCACAAACTGACCTTCTCATTGTAAGTCTTTTTCTCTGAGCCTAATTCATGGCATCTTTCTCAAATACGTAGCTCCAATTTTTTTTTTCAAATTTCTGCAAAGATGCATCGATGAATCCATTCCATGTGCATGCCTATAGTGTTAAAAGAGTAGTTTGTGGAATTAATGTTGATCTTTTCTCATGACTCCCTCCCAGAATGTGAACATCTCATCAGACACATGCTGGTCATCAATCCGGCCAAGAGGCTGACCATCGAGCAGATCAAGTCGCACCAATGGCTGGCGGACTGCGTGGTGGCCAACACCATGCCGGTCAGCCCAGTGACGGACATCCCGAAGCCCATCGGAGAGTTCAACGAGCAGGCGCTGCGTCTCATGCAGAGTTTGGGCATTGATCAGCAGAAGACCATTGATGTAAGCATCTGAGGGAGTGTCCCATGTGTTCCCTTTAATAGTTTGTGGATCAGCTTATAATTTTGGTGTGAAAAGGTTTGTGTAGTAGGTAATTGAGTAAATGGTGGTGTGAACACAATGGCGACATCCCAGTAACTCATAAAAGTAATTCAGTTTTCAGAATGCTGAAAGCCAAAGGCCATTCATAATGTATTGTGAACATAACATCTTCTGATTGTTTTTGTGAAGTAGCCTACATAGAGACAGGGATTACCGTACGTTTGAGGTACACGTTATACTACCATAATCATGGTGCTTTTGTTTCCTATAGGACTTCTCTGATGTAATTCTGGTTGATTGTAATGCTGACCATTCATCCAAGATTTAAAGGTGTCTCAACTTGTTTGTAAATTGCCTATGTTTATGATAGCTTTTGATATTTTCTTGGTCCTGCAGTCACTTCGAAGGGATGCCTATGACCACTACACAGCCATCTACTATTTACTGGTGGAGAGGTTAAGGCTACACCGATGCAGCTTTCCCGTGGAGGGACGAGTAGATGTGCGAAGCCGTAGACCAAGCTCAGTGGCCGACCACGCTATCATGAAGACTCAGGCAGGCACCATTGCCAACATCACACCCCACCAGAGGAACTCCAATGTTCGCAACGCCATCCAGGTGCAGCAGCAGCCATGCGTGAACACCACCACCCAGGTGCTTGGATTCCGACCCATCCAACCGCTGACCCCGACCACACAGCCAGTGGTTTCCGAGTCTGCTCAGTGTGCCCTGCAGCGCAAGAGGAAGGAGCCCCCGCTGCAGCAGACTGCTTGTATCTTCAGCGAGGGCGATCTGGTACCGGTGCCTCCAGCAGTCAGTGGCACCCTCCTGGAACCGCTGCCCAGGATGAACGTTCGAAAGGTCAGGTCCATGTCGCCCAACCACATGGTGGTCACGTCTATCGATGAGGGTGTGGAGGCGGACTTGCCAGAGAGCGAGAACGAGATGGAGAAAGCTGGATCCATAGAGCACTTCAAAAATCAGCGGACGCACTCCTTGGCAGAGTCCTATGATATCCAGTCCAGTATGGCTCCGAGCCTCAGTGACTTTGGCATTGAGCCGCAGGAACTCTCAGCGTCCTTTGACTCTCAGGAGGAGATGGAGGTGGCACAGAATTTTGCCCACGTGCAGGCTCTGTCTGACCGTCTTTTCCACTCTAACTGCAATTCTCCCGACCTGACGCAGCAACAGTCAGAGCCCATGGTCCCACCGCCTGCACCAACGCAAGCCATGTTCCACCATTCGGCATCCTTGGACCGGTCAGGAAGCCATTCTCCTGTGAGTTTCCGGGAAGGCCGCCGAGCCTCGGACGGACTCCTCGCGCAAACAGGGCGTGCCTTCCGCCAAGTACCCAAGCCCACGCCCCTCATCAAGGGCATCACTGACATAAACATTGAAAGAAATCCGCACACACCACTGAATATGAATACATGCAGTCTAGCAGCTGAGCATGGCAGCCAACTCCACAGCAGCGGGTTCAGTGTGCAGAATCCAACGGAAGTAAGCAAGGATGTGTCCGACCTGAGCTATCTGCCCTGCCAGGTAGGGGAGAAGACCATCACTTGGAGGAGGTTCCCTGCCCAGGTCCAGTCCATGGAGCGGCGCCAGAATCGCATGCATGCTATGAAGAAGGGCATCCACACGGAGCCCGCAGGTCACCTGACCCACAGCTCTTCCCTGGCTGGCCAGTCCAGTCTCGAAGACATGCCCAGGGAGTTCCCAACCCAGGTGGTGCCCTCTCCTCGGCCCCTGCAGCAGCGGTTAATGCAGCAGCGGTTGATGCATAAGCGCCAGCACCTCCAGAAGCAGTCGCAGCTCAGTCAGCAGTTCCAGCGCATGCAGCTGGAGCGGCAGCCGAGTTTCGAAGGGCGCCCTCCGGCGCCAAACCGAACAGACTCCTATAAGCAGGCGCAGCAGCATCCCGTTCTTCCACAGTTCGCGCTCAACGACGACGCGGCATTGAACGAGACTCTAATCCAGTGCCACAACGAGTTCAACCAGGCTGCCCCTGCCACCGGCAATGCCCCCGTCTTGTACAATACGCAGCTGCATCAGACACCTGCCAATTTTAGTGAGCCCTCGTTTGACGTCAGCATGGACACTTCTGACATCAACGTGCCACTCTCAGAAGCAGGGAACTTTTCATTCACTCCCTGCTAGCATTTACTCACCAACCAGGCGCAACTTTTGGCGTCAATTGTCTTGTATTTTCTTTTTTTCTGGTGAAATCTAGATAGAAGAGCTGGCTGGTACAGCATCAAAATTTATTTCAACTGAAAATGTTTGATTGTGATATATTTGATTGGTATCAGTTCTCCCTCATGGAGGAAGTGGATATTTTATCCACTGATTGAACTTATTGAAGAGAAGAAGGGTCACTGGCTAACAGCACTCTTTTGTGCCATTTGAGCCACCACCCGCAAGGTTACAAGGAAGTTTTATTTTTTTGAAGTAGATAGTATTTTTGAGATTTCAGTTGAATGTTGGTGTAGAAGTGTACGTGGCATCCAGATTCAAACCAAAGTCTCTGTGTAATATCAATTGTGTGAGAGTGGGCGAGAGAGAGAGCGAAGATCAGAGTGTGCGGGACGACTAGGAAGGTAAAAGATAGTGGTAGAGTGCGAGAGAGAATGAGAGAGATGTGCTGATTGCAAGTGATTTGAGAATTATTCTGTCTTGCCAGGGAAATTTGTTAACTGCAAACAGACAACATCTTAATGAGATACAAAGCTTGAAATCCATTGTCCAGTGAAGATTGTTATTTTTTTTTTCGTTTAGCAGTGTATAGAGGCAAATACATATTTTGTATTGGTTTTTTGTAGTCGAATGTGTGTTGAAATACTTTGACGAAACTCTGGTCCAGGTATGCAAAGTAGCTCCATTCACATATCTTGCCTAAAGGAGTGGTTTCTCATACCATCGCTGGTCACTTCCGAGCTCGGTGACGGTCATTGCTGCAGGACGGTGTTGTATTTACCTTGTGTATCAGGGATACTTGTAAGCAATCGCGCTCAGACCATTCAAACTACGACGATGGCGACCATATTGATTGGCACACACATTTTCTAGTTGGTCACAGTATAATATGAATCATCTCTGACAATTGTTGGTTAATACCTCATTAAATGCTAGCATCTGCGTAATTAGGCTTTGCACATGTGACTTAGCTGTGACTCCTCATTGGGCTGGCTGTGGACTTAATGGCAGTTCTAGTTTCAAGGAAGAATCCAGTGCGACTTGTTAGAGTGTTGCATTGTTGCTCACTCTTTTTACTAATCTTACGTAGCACCAAAAAATTATTCCTCTGCTTTTGCAGTGTTTGACAAAGAGGAGAACATTTGGTCCACCCAGACAGTATATTTTATTCTATTTTTATGAGAGTATTTATCTATATCAAGGATTCACATTTAGGCCAAGGATGGTAATGGGCTAAATTCTGTACTTATGCTGTAATGCATTAATTGCCAGCATTAGAGGTTTTGTTAACTGTTTTGACTGTCTCTAAACAAAGAGAAAAAAAAGAATATTTCCATCAACAGAGGATTGCAAGATTTATGTGCACGATGTCATCAAAATTATATTTTATTTTTGATTTTTGATGTTGCATTTGTATGTATGCCAAGAGTTTCTGTTTGGTGTAGTTGGAAAAAAAAAATCATATTGTGATAGTAAGTAGGATTTGGGTAACCAACATGAGTAGAGTGCTGTTGCAAGTGAGTCATGCAGCTATCATCAAAACAGCATATCAAGCAATTCTTTGTGTATTGCCATGGAAACTTCGTGCATGTGCACTCACATTCTAGTCATCAAATTTTTTGCTGAACATCATTCGTTTCATTTATTACTTTTTGCATGGCGAAAAGAGTCAACTCTTAATTGTTCTCAGAGTCTGCAGATTTGATTTTGATAATATATCAACGTGGACTAATCTGTATTCTGAGATTTTGCTAAAGGTGTCTGAGACTCCTCGGAATTGCTTTGAGGTAGATGATAGAGGTCACAAGGTCATTAGATTTGAAGATGGATGATTTGGTAGCATACAGGCTGCTGTCAGTCGAGTTGGAGGTGGCGACCAAGGTCTGCGAAGGCCGTAGCTCTCCTTCATGACCCTCAGTCACTGGCATCCGAGAGCGGTTCAGTTTCTCCCGCAGTGAACCACAAATCCATGGTTTTACCCATCGCGCCATTCACTCTAGAGGTTCTCTGATGTCTAACTTACTCTCGCATGCCGTTAGGTCTATACAACTGACATACAAAATGCCCTCTCCGCTTGTCTTCAGTTAAGATGGAATACAGATGATGCAAAGAAAAGTTACAACCCTCTATGAAAAGGGGAAGAAACAGGAGAGGAGTTGAAAAATGTTGCGCTGAGAACAAGGGTGCAATGTCTCCCTCATTTCACAGTTGCTGTCAGTAGAACTAGAAAGTCTCAGGGTGTGGTACAAAGAGCTGCGGCCTTGGTTAGATTGAAGGGGATGGTGGAGTCTCTTGGTCTAATACAAGCAATGCCCTGACGTGGCATTATATAGTGGAGGTAGTTCAAGCATTTGTTACTAGCTGACACTTCCTTTTCCTTCCATGTGCGTTTGCTGTGATCTGCTGGCGTTCCGTTTTCTGTGTTACTGTGTCCTTACCACTTGTTTGCTTTTGTGTGTGTTTTTGACATCTCCCTTAGCAATACCTCAGATAACAGAGTGTTTTGTGTTTTATTTTTTTTTTTCTGTTCTCACGTGTGAGATTTCTGGTGGTAACGAATCCTTGCTTGTGTATGTGCCTCAATATGTAGCCAGTCACCCAACATCCCATTGCCTAGCAACCAGTGTCAGCTGGTGATGCTTGAACTGCGACTTGTGTCGTCCCAGGGCTGTGTGCAGGCATGCGTGAAGGGCGCAAGTGATGGCGATGGCGCGGAGTGGATGAATGAATGAATGAAGGCGTGACTTTTGATACCTCTCGACTTATTCCAATTTGATATGCGCTGCTGGCCTGCCAAAGAGTGTAGACAGCTCACCCGCCATCTTGTGCCGTCCAGTCACTCTTGAACCTTTTTAGACCTTTCATTATGATGTATGATGTGAAGGGGAATGTGATTGTACTTTACTTGGTGTGACCGGCGAGCCACCGAGCCAGCTTACTGCTGGTAGTGGCATCCAAAGTCAGTCATTCAAATGCTTTCAAACTTGGCCTCTTGTGGGAATTGAGCCATCTCAGTTGTAGATGTAAGTTTTTCGAATGTTTCTTTGACTCATGTAATCCTGGATGTGGTTGTTAATTTTGTTGGTTCTTCGAAACCACAAAAACAGATTACCTAAAGCCTCTTTTCATAATGCTGGGTAGGAGCTAACACATTAACTACTGCACAAAGGTTCAAATGAGGAAACCCTTTCCCAAATACCAGTTGCAATATACCAGTATGGCAATGTTTTCAAACTAATACTGCCAGATTTGTAATTGTTTCCAGTAATTGTATGCATTCTCTTTTGGGAAGCAGGTTTGTTGTGGTATTTTCACTAAGTATAAGTAATTTTGATGTGCGCAAATTCATGATGTCACGGCCATTGTTCAGTACCATACCCTGTATGGCTTGGCCGTCACAATTCAACACGCTCTTTGCGATATATGAGCGTAATATCATGAAATTGAAGTCAACAATAATTGAATACAAGTTGGCAACTCATTTTCATTCATTTGGAGTGTAGGATGTTTACAGAGGATTTAGTAATTTATGATAATGGATATTGTTGAACAAAAAAGAAACAATTTTGTTCATGTCAACTCACACTTTTTGTTGTGAAAAATCTCGAGGTATATGGCATAATGTTTCATTTTAACCTACATGTAATGTGTGAAACACATTATTTGGTGCTGTGAAGTTCAAGCAAAGTGTAAGAAATTCTAACAATACCATGGCATTGTCAGAATTCAGCCGATGGCAGAAGAATAGTATTGTTTTAAATGATGTTTATGTGATATATGAATAGGAAGAATTGTTTTTAAGCAAATGGTGAATCAGAAATATGATTATTCTTGACAGTTTGCATTTTATGACTGTTCACAGCACATTAAAGTGTATAATGTGAAGGTTTGCTGCATAGTCTGTTGTTCATGCAGTATATGTCATACTTTGTGTAGAAATATCAAACGACTTCCAGGTATTAACCCCCCTAGACCAGTACTTGTCCAGGAAAAAACCAAGAAAATCTCTGGGCGTAGATGCTCATAGTTGGTATGTGTTACAAGTTAGCGTAATTGACGGAATGTGTTCAACTCAATTTCTGTTCAGTGCAGATTGTGTGTCATTATGGGAAGTAATTGGGGAGTGTGTGTGTCCTGTGACTTTTAATTTGCTCAGATAGGCTACACTCTTTGCTTTGTAATGATTGTGGAACTACTGTATGTCAGCCTTTCGTTGGTGTTTCAATGCGTTTTCGAGGTGTAATACTCACTGCCATGAGACTCACAAATTGGTGTTATATCCTTCACTTGGTACTTGCTACACCGTGTTCAGGATGTGTTGGATCTGCGCCCTTTCAAAACCTGATTTCACACCGTTTGTGCAGGGCAGTGGCATTAATCATGTCTGTTTGCATTGGGTGTACTGCCTGTAGATTTGGGAATAAGCATTGCCATTTCTTTCTGGGAAATTGCAACTATTAACCCATTGAAGATGGGCTGAGTTCTGTAAGACACACTTACATTTACCAGTTTCCCCAGCCTGAGAATACCTGGGACTACTCTTCTACAGATTAATGCATCTTCTGGTAACTGCCATCATATCCATGCCTTGCACTATGGGGCAAATATTTTCAGGCTACCTTGTATGGTAATGCATTATTTTCTTGCAGTCTGGAAATGTGGAACATTGTAAGTATCTAGCACAACTGTAAAATTGATATTCATCTCAAAGGCTTTGGTGCAAGAGTGCAAAATTTTCCTGCCATATCATGTGTAATCCCTGCCATCTCTATGTGACACTCCCATTTCAGTGCCATTCATGTTTCTTGACCCCTCCCACTCTACAAGCCACTCCCATTCATGTGCTCCTCCCACTCCTCCTTGGCCCCATCCCCCCCCCCCCCCTTTGGTGGTCTTGTTCCTTGATATTAAACACACACAGGAGTCCGCTCTCTCTCATAATTATAATACTAGCCCAACTACATTACGGACTCTCCTCTATGCCAGGTACCAGTGTCGTACACTCCCAAAGCTCAGACAGTGCCCTTTGACCTATGTGGTCACAAAATTTGTGAAGTGTGTACCTCTAGTTATTTTGGCCAGCGTCCCCTACAGCTGGTTGTAGCAAGTCTTATAAATCTGTGTTAACGAGTGGTAAACATTGACACTGTGTCGTTGACTGTTTGAAAGTGTTGTATTTTACAATGAGGTCATATTTTATTGACTGTAGGGAAAATATCCCCCAGGCCATTGCCAGTCATGTACATGTATTTCATCTTGACAGGTTTTTCGTATGTCTGAAATTTCTTTATCTACCACTGTGGGAAGTAAGTCTGTCCCCCCTCCCCAAACAAAAAAGAAGAAGAATGGGAGAAAAACACACAAACACACACACCACTACCACCACCACCACCAACAACAACAGCAACACCTACACCACCAACACCACCAACAGCAACAACAACAGCAACAACAACAACAACAACAACAACAACAACAACAACAACAACAACAACAACAACACCCCACCAAGACCTCCCCTCTAGTTATCCTGTTTATACTATCCGGTGTTCCATGTGAATTGAAATTCATTGCTATAAATATTTTTTGTTTCCAGAAGAGGGCGTCCTCTATGATAAGGAATGGATGGTCACAACTCGGTCATGCACCTGAACTCTGAAAAACTATGTAGAAACATACTTTGCCATACAAATCATTATGCACGGGTCGAATAACTAATCATATGAACTGCGTTTATGAGGTAATCAGGGATTAGATAGTTTATTGCATAAGCTATACCAGAGTACGTCCATGCCAGCTATTTTATTGATGATATAATGGTTCATGCAGTACAACCTCGCACTGTGCGACTGCGTGCGATTCAATAGAGCAATAGTACCCAAGCCGATGGTAACTTTCCACCGCATCATTTCTTAAAAGCTATACTTGAAAGGAAAGAGGAACAAATATCGACTTGTTGTGGATGTGAAGGCATGTAAGCTTTTCATTCAATTTCTTGGTACATTGTACACTGACAGTCACACTTTGATGGTTTTACAGAGTTGATCACAATTGTAATCGGTCATGCTGACCGTCGAAATCAGTGGAAAAAAAGAAAGTTGCATAGATCGTTTAGATGATGACGTAATAAGTCATGTAGAGCTATGTATCATCGGCATTTATAATTTTTACTTTATTCATGTCTATTATTACTTTTTAAATCATTGTCTGATGAGCTCTCTGCATGTAAAGCAATACAGCTACTGCAACTCATTGCTTTGTCTTTTTGTTTTCTGTTCTGTTTGGATGGTGCACAATTGTACCTTTTGACAAGCATGGACTTGATTTGCCAATATCTTTTGAGCTGTTTATTTGTCAGGTGATACAACCATTACACAGTAAACTGTTGGTGGTAATGCTGTTCTTTGACAAGTACTAGTCACTACTGAAGACGAGAAAACGTGTTGCGCGCTTTTAAACGTGCAGAGCTCGAGATAATATACGCCGATCAGTGCATGTGCTCTACTCTGTACAACAAACGGGGCGCATATACACGTTTTGAGGATGTATTTTGTTTTCCGAACTAACTACGCGTATGAATGGGAATAGTCTTATATTCCATCCATATCAGTTGGAGCAACGTGGAAAGCCGACTTGTTTGTCTTGCCGACAAAATAATTTATTGATGGTTTGAAATAAAGCTCTAAATGTTAGTTTGTAAAAGTGTTGTCGAATATATTTATCGTTCAGATGCATAGCGATTAGGTTAAACCTATGTTCGTTTTCTTGAAATAGCATTGCAGCTAAAGTAATTGTCAACAGGTGCGCACGTAATATTTTCTTTTTTTGATATGTGAGATTGTGTTCTTTGGATGGAATGCAGCAAGTTGCATTTTGAGAAGAAAGACAAATGCGAGATTGATGTGTAGACGGCTACTGTACTTGATTATGGACAGTGCCAAGAAATAACACAAGTTTTTGTGGGATAGAAACCTATTATTGTTGATTAAAAAAAAAGAGTTTATATGCGCAGAGTGAGAAAACAAAAGGCTAATGAGTATTTATGTGTCATTGTAAGTACTTAGGGCTGTGCATTATTTTATTAAAAATATGGTGACATTCAGTGATAAAGAAGCTGATAACCGAAAGATGTTGTGCTTGTAGTTTTCTATGCTCTTGCTTTTGGTGTCTGTTTGATTTTATACCTAAATACTGTATATGCATCTATAGTTCATACAAACGCATATAACATGTATATATATATATATATATATATATAGTGAAAACTTTGAGCAAAGAAAACAGGTTTTCATCGCTTCAATATATATATATATATATATATATACATACTATATATATAGATATATATTATGTTGCAGCGTAGATGAATTATATTGTATATACATATATATATAGATATATAGATATATATTACGTTGCAGCGTAGATGAATTATATTGTATATACATATATATATATAGATTTATAGATATAAAATTACGTTGCAGCGTAGATGAATTATATTGTATATACATATATATATATATATATATATATACATTTGTAGATATATAGATATATATTACGTTGCCGCGTGGATGAATTATATTGTATATACATATATATTGTCTGTATGTGTGTGTGTGTGTGTGTGTGTGTGTTTGTCTGTCTGTGATATCAGTCATGTTTCCAAAGACCAATAAACCGTGGCAATGAAGGAGAATGATCATTATGAACATGATGACAAAAAGTAAAGAGAAAAAGAAAATGGAATAAAGTTATGATTGGCGAATGAGTGACAAAATGTACACGCACGCACACACACACACACACACACACACAAATAAAGAAGAAAATTAGTAAAACGATAATTAACAAATTGGTGAGTAGTAATTTACTCATCTGTAAACCATGGAACAATCATTATAGTTCAGTTCAGTTCGATGGTACTAGTTCGGTACAGTTCAGTTCAGTTCAATTTATTTTTGCACTCCGTTTCCAATGGTACTAGTTTATTTTATTTATGCATTCCGTTTTCAATACAATGTGCAATATATTAAAAAAATGACAAAATGATGTAATAAATTATGATTGAACTGCACAGTTTGCAGTGAAAAAACCCACAATTCTTAGGAAGGGGATTACAAATGTATGTGTATTTTTGCACGAAGATTGCAGTCTGAAAAAAAAAGTATATCTTTAAATTTCATTTTCAATTGATAAAATAAAGGATCAGATGGGGTTAAATAAGGAGAATTCAGTGATAAATCACAGAATACTTTTCTGAAGAATAAAAATCGAAGTTATTCTACTTAAGCCCAAATTTCCCTAAGCAATATTGCAGTACGTTATGTATGGTGAAATCAGAGCATTATATAAATCAATAAGAGAATTTTGAGGTTATAAGGATTTTAAATCGGTATAGATTTCCCAGTACTTTGGAAATGAACGTGCGAATATTATGAACATGATCATTCAAAGTTAAATTTGAGTAAATTGTAATTCCTTAAAAGATTTTTCTAGTGATATTCAAGTCAAAGATAATCCCCATCCATATATCAGACATTACAGTCAGTATTTTTATCAATTTATGGAAAAGTCGGCCTACGGAAGAAACGTGTAAAATGTATTTCGGAAATAAATAATCTATTACATATCATAAGCCATTGGGAAACCTCATTTATGTCTATTAACGTATAAATCAGCATTTCAAATCCTGAAGAGAGTAAAAAATGTTAGTATCATAGTATCATCAAATGATATAAAATCAAGACCGCTGGAAGACTTTATGATATCACCAATTTAAGATACAGAATGGGGCCCAGAATTAATCCGTGAGGAACACCACAAATGAAATTTTGGAGCCCACATCCTACAAGCTTTGCTTTTTAGTGGGTTCCTCATATTACACGTCAATTATAAATGTCCTTATACATTTGTGCATTATTGGTTCAAACTGACAATTGTGTGAAAAACATTTCTGCTTCAAATCAAATGGAATATAAAACTTGTATGAAATGTGGAATATGGAACATGAATAAAAAAAGATAGATTTCCGATCTTCGGAGGATTTAAATGACACGTGTTGCTTTCTACAAGACAAATAATCAATAATCTAGGAAAGTGTTAAACCGCGATCAACACAATATCTTTGTAACTTAATTTGTCATGATCTACCGTCTCAAATGCTTTAGAAAGGTCCATAAATATTTCTATAAACTTTTTTTTTAAATTCTTTTATTTTTCATTATTTTATTTCATTTCATTCTATCTTATTTTTTTTGTGCAAAATAATGGTTTAGTGTTTTTATCTGATAATTGAATAATTGCCAGGTCGGTGGAATATCCTCCTCTGAAACCGAACTGATTTAGTATAAGAATATCATTCATGTCCAAACTTATAAATCATTAAAGATGTTCATCTGTTCCTTTTTTTTTTTTTTTGGTATAGATTCATGCGTAATCAAACGGATAAAATAGAATTGAAAGCAATGTATCCATTCAATCCCTAGAATTAAAGTTAACTGATATTTTAGGCGATAGAAAACAATATTATGGATATGAAGATAAAATAATCATTGTTGCATTGCAATACATTTTATATTTTTGTTTGAAATAGTCAAGTCGTATCTACAACACATACTTATTATGCAGGGATTGTGCATAACAAACTTTGATCCATTTTCTGCTGTTTTAAGGTGTGTTTACTTTATTAGCGCGAGAATAAGCCGTAAAGCTTAGGTCATAAAAATCAACAACAAAAATAACGCTAAACACATTTTGTTGCCGTCTTTGTTCCTGTCCGTTGGCGCTCAAAAGTCCCGATTTCCCCATAAAGAAACAACAGAGGGCGTCATGCACTACGAATAAACTTGCGGCATTGCTCAATCCCAGCTGCAGCTGATGAATGTGTAGAATGATGCAACGCGAAGTTTATTGCAAAGAAGTAGGACCTGTAAATCAATTGGACCGGCCTTCCAAAGCCCACATATCACACTGTCCTACTAAAGAGAATGTACTAAAACAAATGTGGAAAAAAGGAAAACATAGTAATAATCATACCATAATAAAACCACCAAGCTATTTTCAATGTATTCACATCTTTTAACACCTTATGTACCATGGTGGAAACCCCCTGTGTGCCACATTATTCTGAGACACCAACGCAGTCACACTTTTATTTTTTATTTTTTAAGAATCCGTGTAACTTCTCAAGATTTCTGTTGAGCTGGACATTATTAATTAATTGTTGTTGTTGGCATCCATCTGTCTCGTGAGACAATGGTATATACCTTGCATATGACACTCAATTTATTTCTTGCTGGAGCATTTCCTACTATGGCTGAAAAGACCAATTCTTGAATGGCAGTCTCTGCTACACTTGCTGCAATTAAAAGAGGTTGGATGTGGGGATGTTATGGGCATAGCTGCTGACCTCTGTTTGCGAGCTTTCCTGGATTCCAGTGTCTTTGCATTTCTCTGTGTTTCCCCATGTATGATACCATCACGTACGACAAGTCTCCAACTTGTACGATCTGCAGCAATGGTTTCCCAACTCTCCACTTTCAAACCATTTGCTTTCATGTCGCGCTTGCAGACATCCTTGTACCTGAGGTTTGGCCGACCAATAGCTCTGGAACCAGTGGCAAGCTCTCCATATAAGATGTCCTTTGGGATACGACCATCATCCATTCTGTACACATGTCCTATCCATCGTAGACGCCTTTGACTCAGCAGGGAAAACATGCTTGACATCTTAGCATGTTTTAGGACATCAGTGTTTGGGACTTTATCCTTCCAAGTTATGCCCAGTATGCGTCGAAGGCAACGAAGGTGGAAGCTATTCAAACGTCTTTCCTGGGATGCATACAGAGGCCAGGTCTCACTGCTATACAGCAATGTGCTCAGGATGCAAGCCTGATAAACGCAGATTTTGGTGTTTACTGTAAGCTTCTTGTTCATCCATACTCGTTTGGTGAGCATAGCCATAACAGTAGAGGCCTTGCCAATACGTTTACCCAGCTCAGCGTCCAGAGACATGTTGCTAGTAATGGTTGAGCCCAAGTAAGTGAAGCTGTTGACAGCATCCAACTGGTAATTGTCAATAGTGATGGAGGGAGGGGTTTCAACTCCCTGGCACATGACTTTGGTCTTCTGTAGGCTGATTGAAAGTCCGAACTCCTTGCATGCTTGCGAGAATCTATCCATGATAGTTTGGAGGGCTTCTTCTGTATGAGCTGCGAATGCTGCATCGTCTGCAAACAACATTTCCCTGATTAGTACATGACGCACTTTGGTCTTTGCCTTCAGACGGGCCAGATTGAACAGCTTGCCATCAGATCTTGTGTGTATGTAGATACCCTCGGTAGCATTCTCAAAGGCATAGGACAGCAGCATAGAGAAGAAAATACCAAACAAAGTCGGTGCCAGGACGCATCCTTGTTTCACCCCGTTACAGATTGGGAAAGGTGCGGAGATTGACCCATCATATCGCACTGTGCTGTACATGCCGTCATGGAATGAAGAGATGATGGCCAGCAATTTTGGAGGACAGCCGATCTTCTGGAGCAATCTGAAGAGCCCCTTTCTGCTAACTAAGTCAAAAGCCTTTGTTAAGTCTATGAAGGCTACATAAAGTGGTTTCTTCTGTTCCCTGCATTTTTCTTGCAGTTGCCGGAGAGAGAAGATCATGTCAATGGTAGATCTGCCTTCCCTAAAACCACACTGGGATTCAGGGTAGATGCGGTTGGCCAAGAACTGCAGGCGGTACAGAACAATACGAGCAAAAACTTTCCCAACTATATTCAGCAAAGAGATTCCACGGTAATTGTTACAGTCACTGCGATCTCCCTTGTTCTTGTACAGAGTACTAATGCTGGCATCGCGAAAGTCCTGAGGGACTGTACCTTCCTCCAAGCACTGACAAAAAAACTCATGGAGGTGTTTAAGGAGAACAGGTTTCCCACACTTGATGACCTCAGAGGTTATGCCGTCCTCTCCTGATGCTTTTCCACTTGCGAGTGAATCAATGGCATCACCAAGCTCCTCTACAGTTGGTTTGGCATCAAGTTCATGCATAATAGGCAAGCAGTCAACAGCATCTAGGGCAAGTTCAGAGACAACATTTTCCCTTGAATACAACTCAAAATAGTGTTCAATCCATCTCTCCATTTGCTTCACCTTGTCAGTGATGATTTCACCTGTCTTTGTTTTAAGAGGGGCAATCTTCTTAATCTGTGGGCCTATGGCTTTCTTGATTCCCTCATACATTCGTCTTACATTCCCAGTGTCAGAGGAAAGTTGGATATTGTGACATAACTTCATCCAGTAGTTATTTGCACAACTTCTGGCTAATCTTTGCGCAGCACTCTTGGCAGCTTTCAGGACAGATAGTGTTTCCCTGTCTGGATTGAGTTTGTAGTTTAGATAGGCTTCACGTTTCTTATCCAGAACTGCTTTCATTGTACTTGCATTTTCCTCAAACCAATCAGGATTCCTCCTTAGTTTCTTCCCAAAAGTAGAGAGAGCCGCTGTATAGATAGTGTTACGAAGGTTGTTCCACTTTGAGTTGCAGTCTTCATCCTTATCTTTTCCTTTTTCCATGCAGTCTGAAAGGTCTTCCTTGAGTGTATTAAGGAACTGATGAGCCAACATTGGGATTCCAGTGTTGCAGGTGTTGATGCGAGGCAGACATTTCTGCTTATTTCGATGCAGCTTCTTTGGTTGTAGTCGAACTCGGCTACATACAAGAGAATGGTCGGTATCACAGTCTGCACTATGGTAACTGCGGGAGATGAGGACGCTGCCCAAATTAACACGCCTGGTGATTATGAGATCCAACTGGTGCCAGTGGCCTGATCGTGGATGTTTCCATGAGACTCTGTGGCAAGATTTGGTCATAAAGTAGGAATTGGTGATACAGAGAGCTCGATATGAGCACAATTCAAGTAGTCTCTGACCATTCTCATTTAGTTTTCCAATGCCATGTTGACCAAGGCAGTCGGGCCATGATTCGTAGTCAGCTCCAACTCTTGCATTGAAGTCACCAAGTAGGAACAGGTGTTCAGACGCAGGAATTCTGCTAATGACAGCATCTAGATCATCGTAGAAGTGATCCTTAACATCTGTTGATGAACAAAGTGTAGGGGCATAGATACTCACGATGTTGACCATACCTGCAGACGTTGAAAGACGCAAGGTCAGTATACGCTCAGATCCACCTGATGGGGGTTCAATTGACGAAAGAAGGGTATTTTTCACAGCAAAACCTACGCCATGCAGACGTGGTTCGTCGGGAGCCTTTCCTTGCCAAAAGAAGGTATAGTTCTGTTCTTGCAAAGAACCACTGGATGAGATCCTGGTTTCTTGCAGTGCTGCTATATCAACATTAAGTCTGGAAAGCTCGAGGTCAATCACAGCAGTTTTCCTTGCATCAGAAATCTGCTGTAAGTCATCAGAAAGGCCAGTGCACATAGTTCGTACGTTCCATGTTGCCAAACGTAGGGTAGGTAGTTTCTTTGTCTTCTTCATTGATTTGCCTGGTGCAGTGTTACAGTCCACTTTTCAAGTTTTGCTCTAGCTCCAAGCACCCATTGAAGCAGGTGGACTGTGGCGGGTCAGCATCTTATTGGCTGGGGGCTGCCCAGCTTGAGGCGGGCGGTAGCTGTCCAATGAGACGCGATGGCCTCTCCCACCGTCGAAGACAACCCGTAGCGCCCTACTTTACGCCAATCAAGTTGGACTTATAACTCGTAACTGCTGTCTTCCGTGTTGTGCTTACGCTGCATAGCGAAACTGGAGTGTCCTCTCCAGGGTATAAGCCTGGGCATACATATGGATACCCTGAGTTGCCCATGCATCAGAGGACCCCTCTCGGCCTCGCTGATTGAGTCCAAAGGAATGCGCTGCAATACGTTTGGCACCAGTTTGGCTGCAGGAGCTGCCGGAGTGTTGACCGAGTTTATCCACAGACCGCCTATCGGGGCTCCACTCCGTGTTGCTGGATGGCCGGTGGCTCATGTTTGAGCTCATACGCCCTTCAGATGGATCTTCTTTTTCATTCCATCAGGGTGTCCAGCCACCCTCCTCACCGTAACTTCCCTACTGGGAAGCCAGTGGGGTTTACGGTTTAGTCGCCGAGAGCTCGACCCTGAGACAGGTAGTACTGGGCTACAGGTTACCAGTAGCAGGTCCCCCCAGGCCGTAAGGCCAGGGAAGAACCCGACCTGACTCCTTAATTAATTGCATATTGCATATTTGCATAATTGCATATTTTATCGCCTAAACACTCTAAAGGCCCATGATATACATTTATACCTAACTGCCATATTTATGTATAAACACACTCAAAATTTATTACCATTTTTTCACAATGCCCTGGTAACCAATGACCATATTTCATTCATACCCTCTCCGTCGTTCCCATGATTTTCATTTAAGTAATCCAAAGCTTTTACTTGCTCAAAAGTCGATCAGACATCACGGTCCGGATACATGGAACACTCTTCCTGAGGAGTTGAAACAGTGTGCCTCCTTGTTCTCATTCAAAGCAAACTTAAAGAAGCACATTTTATTACAGTATACTTCAAATACGAACTAAAAACAAATAATCTATATCAAATTATATGACTAATGTTGGTCTCCCGATAGCAACATCGCATATCGTTCCCTCTTCCAGCAAACCAATTCTATTATTCTAAATTCCAGCCTATCTGCCCTTGTGCACTTTCAAGCACTTGCACGTACATTCACCAAAATCACACATCAGAGTTTATTTTCCCCTGCTATCTTCGCAGCAGAATTTGTATTGTTATGAATCCATAGTACGTCCCTACCTTTTCCTCGGGCGGGCCATCTTTTCAAGCAATGCTTACAATGGCGGCCCTCTGCATAATCGCTTCTTAACTACAATTGTTATTGCAATCCCTGCTGCACAGACATGCATACTGTATATTTTATCATTAATTTCCTTCTATATCGTTGTTTATGCAAGTCAAACGACTCTGTTTTGAATTTACTTTGTATATTTCTCACATGTTCATGATTATGTAACTTATGTATATTGATTTGCAGAAAATAACGTATCAATCAATCAATCAATCAATCAATCAATCAATCAATCATGTAAAATCTATGACTAATTTTCTTTCAAATGACCAGGAGCTACATTACTGTAAAGGCCTGACTTTTGCACACCAAGCAGTGGCAGAAACTGTAAAACGCAAATCCATTAGATTAGGGAACACCAATAGCAAGTCTATCAGAAAATAAAATGCAAGCTATACATAACCAGGGTGGCCCAGAAAGAATGGAACATTGTTGCAAATATGTCATTATTTTTCATACTATTGGAAAGGCCATTCTTTTTCCAATACAATGACATCAAGTTCTTTAATTTGGTTTGTGCGTTATGATTTTAGGACCATTTTTGTCAACCCTTGCAATTTTCATAATGCGATCATTTTGCACTCTCAGAGATTCCGAAAGCAGCAAGAATTCGGCCTGCCATAGAACCAGTAGCGTTTACAATGTGTGGAATGTGAGGCGCAAGGTGTGATTGTCATTGTCCGTTACCATTGTGAACGAAACGACCGGTTGCGCTCATTGAGATGCTAGATTTAGCTGGAAAATATCGAGGTTTATTCAAAGGCGTGATTGGCAGTGACGTGAGTTATTTTCTTATAAAATATTTGTTACCATGACAACCTTCATTGCTATGAGGTAACCATGACATTTTGATAATTGGAATTTTTAATTTGATTAAAGAGATATGTTTATATTGACTTATCTTTGGTGTTTACCGCATGATTTTATGATTTTTGATAAAGAATAGAGTCATATTCTTTAAAAAAAATAATTTGTTAATAATTTGTTGCCATGGCAACGGCTAATGATGTCATTTAGAAATATGGCAACAGGTGGATTCGTATTCAGTACTCCCAAAATAGGGGAAAAAGCACAAAAATCTAACTGTACAGAAATTTATCACCTACTGATTTTGTTTTTAATTCTTCCTTTTCTTTCAGTTGCAATATTTATTTTTCTTTAAAAGGCGGCTTTGGTCATGTTGTTGCTATAGCATCGAAAATTATGTGAAATGAACATAGTGGCAAAATAAGCTGATAACCATAATAGTAATTTGTAATAAATATTCCACTCAATCTTGCCATTTTCTTTTTGCTTTTTCTTGAAAATATTATTTCTTCTTTATAAAAGACTATATTACTATGTTATTATGTGAATTATTCAGATATCCATTATCTTTCTTCGTTTTATGTTCTTCTTAAATGTGGTTTATGATCTTACGAACCGATTGTTCCTTAGCTGTACCATATTTATGTTAAATTTGTCCTTGTTTTTTTATTGTGTAAACATGTAATGTAATTTAATGTATATCAACACAGGGCTCCCCTGTAAAGCAGGCCTCTGTGGATGGCACTGAATGGGACTATCCTGCTTTTAAAGAAGAGTTAATGAATAAATAAATAAATGAAAAATTTGCAAATCAAGAAGTAACCGTATACCCATCAAAATGGCATAATTCTTTAACGAAAGATTTGTTAGGAAAATAATTTGGCATGGGTATTTCTACACTTATTTCTATTAATGTGAGAAAACGAAGATTTTCTTTCAGTTAGGAATGAATAGTAAAACATGTAAACAAAATAGAATGTAGTAGCTTTTCAAACATTAAAAGAGTAACAAATTGGTGTTTGTGACACGTTGTATTGCTGCTGTGAATGTAAGCACTGTTGTGTTATCATTGATCGTTGGACCTCATCACACATATCTTTCATTTTTTAATTTCTTTTTGTTTTCGATTGGTGAGCCCAATTTTCAACTTTCAACCTTCGTCAAACTTCAAAATCTTTTAAATTAATAGATAAAATTGACATAAAATGTTGTTACAAACGTGGAAAAGCACATGTTGTTTGAGCATAAGAGGGATTTGTTGTGTCATGGCCGAGTTAACAAACTTAACAGATGGGGCAAGAAATGCTAAAATGTACTGTTTATGTGCAGTAATGGGGGGGGGGGCGCTCTGGGGTCAAAAATAGGTAATGAAACAGTGAAAGTGCTTAGATATGCAGCAGAAACCAAATGTTCTCCATATCCCCAAAATTATTATGACCTTTGTGACATTTGAAAAATGACCAAATTGATGGATTATAATCAAAGATCAAGAATATTCAATCGCCAAAACAGACAGGATCTGGTTAGCTGTAAAACCCCCCCCCCCCCCCAAAAAAAGTGTATTATTGTTATTATTATTATTATTACTTTTTTTACAACCATAAGTGTATTTTGTAACACATGAAATGTTAATGGACTTACTCTCTCGACTGTATACATCCAATGAAACAGCTATGAAGATATCAAATTATGCGCGGTCACACGCAACCACTATTTAGAATAATGGATATAGTACTTTTAAACGGTATAGGCATGTCTAGTGAATCGTGTGTACAATAAATTCTGAAACACAATACATTGTGCAGATTTAGTATGTGCCAAAGTCCATACCTTATATGAGCTCGAGAAATACAAGTAGTAATGACCAAAGTTGTTCCTGTTTCTCACAAATATTGCGTGAGTAGGGTTTTCGATTCTACAAGTGATGAAATAAATTTTTGGTTACACTATTAATTTGAAAAGTGTGACCGAATGGGAGCCGGTAGAGAGTTGGGTGGTGTTGTTTGTGTGTGTGTGTGTGTGTGTGTGTGTGTGTGTGTGTGTGTGTGTTTGGTTGATGTTGACGCACCTCTATACCCAGAATCAATACGTCGGATTTAAATGTCTGTATAAAGCCAATGCATCAAATATTAACAGTGAGACAATATTTTCTCAATCGGCAATACATCTCACATTTCCTACTGCATGTACTGGTTGAGCAAATATAAAAAAGACCACATTGACTGCACAATACAGCTTACAATTAGTGAAGTATTTGTATCAAACATCAAACAATACCTGCGAATCCTTGTGATTTGTTTTTAAAATCAGCATTCAGCATTGAAAAATGTAGACAGATCCATGAAACATAAGTCATATCAAATTCAACCCTGGATAGCTTCCAATGTGTGTACACATAAAAGAAAATTGAGTTCTTTTGAGGAAAAAAAAAAACCCTCATCTTTGAACATGGCTAAAAATCTAATTATGATATAGTGTCACAGCCTCATCTTGAAAACATCGACCTCTCATTGCCTTGATCTCCAACTAACATACATCTCATAATAGCTATATAGCTTCAATTTTTTCCCCCAGCTTCAGTGGCACATTCATCGTAGACATTCACCCGAAGTCATAATACTTATCACCCTTTCCGTTCAGACCCTTATACTACCTAAACAATCCTTATTATGACTGCGATAGCCTAAACAAAATCTATCTGTAACATCTGTAAGAAAAAGGGATTGGGGTTCTGTCCTAAAATCACAGCTGATTCACAATACAATCTAAATGTACTTACACTGTATATACATCTCTTTGGTTCAAATGTAAGTATTCCTGAGTACTGCAATAAAACCTACATTATTTTCCAACAACACTAACATCTACAAGTCTCTTAAACCTTTCCATATCTTATGATTGACATCATGTAATCGCGAAAGAAAATAGAAATCCATGAATACTGAATGGGATACATATGACACACATGCACACACACACACATTTATGTTTTTGTCAATCTTTTATTTTTCTTTCTTTTTCATATGAACAATGAGATACAAATATTAGTTAATTGCAAAATAATACAAATTTCATTATGACAACATCGGCCAATAGCACTCGATGCGAACTATTGACTCATCCTATTTTACTACAGACACTACATCCTTCACTCTCACACAAATAATCTACTTCTATGCAAATATACCCTCATTTCCACAGCCACTTACTATATAAATAACAAAATTCAATCATCCCATGAAAGATGTCTTATGGGTAGAAATAGTGCATTCAACATGTTATCATTGAAAAAAATATATGCAAAATTTGCTTTTATATCTATTCAAGTAAACATGAATGTGGGTACAATGCTTGTTTGTATGTTATTATTTAATTTATTTTTGAAATGATTCCTAACTTATCAAACACTGTATTTTGCACTGCAAAGTTCCTACCCGGGATATACTCCTTGGGTCAAGAGGCAATGCAATGAGTCACCTAAAGAGAGAAACTGGTTCCAGCAAATAACATATAACATGCCATATAATTTAAGTTAACCCAATTAGGGGGAAAACACAAATAAATGCCTAACTACTATTGCATAACCGTTTTGCTCCACCCCCCCCAAAAAAAAACAAACACTGTAATTAGTATTCTACGTGTTCGAGCGACGAACTAGAATTTGCAGTTGTGCATGCCCTCTATAGTGATATCAAAATACCCCACATACCAATCCTCGCATTGAGATGATCGAAGGTTGAATTCTACGTTTTACCTTTCACTGTATCTATGGAATTTATATTTAATTTTCTGCTGGGTATGACGGCATACCATGTGCGTCTTTGAAGATGATTATGCAATTATGACACATTTCCAACGCTTGCATGGGCACTTGATAGCGAATATCTTTATAAAATTGTGTTCAAGGACATTGGAAATTCAGGTAAAAGAGGTATCCGACAACAAATCTTTCACAAATAAAGACATGCTGTGCTCATTAAAATTATTTTGGAATAAAACCTGTGAACAGCGAAAAACGTGTTTCGGGGCTGACTGAAATGTTTTATTATAAACCATTTAACATTGTCATACTAGAAAAGAATGCCACTTGTATATATAAGCTGGTAACAGTAAAAGAATGATGTTGAAACACAAATGCAATATAAATACACGTTGACTTTTGTTGCACCGTCTATCATTGCTCACATCTGTTACTTGAAAACACATAAGTCACGCTCATTTTTAGGAAGATGTATTCTTGTGACTTTTGTTAATCCTATTAGTACTTTAGCAGTGAACATGGCGAATAGCAGATGATGTCATCGACAGGATCTTAGTTTCGAAGGTTTTTTTTTGTTGTGGGAGTACCCATGTAATCTGAAGAAAATTGAATAATTATACATACTCTACACCTATATATACATCCATTCGCATGACCACGTAAGTGATGTTAGGGAATTATAAATCAACATACAAGTCTCAGGCCTGCATACTGCGTAGGCCCTTTACTGTCACTGATTCCGTATCAAGTGACTGTACAAGTAGTGTGTGGAATTATCAGGTATTTAAAAGTGTTGCTGTTAGGTGGATAACAAGCGCACTTGTCGTAGATATCGGTTCTTTAAAATGTATAATACAACCCTTACTTGATAATTTATCATAAGTACTTTTCCAGTATTTACAGTGCATGTTATTCCTTATTAGCTTCTGTGTGGTCTTGCCTTCTTTGTTCTAATTATTAGCCCCTGGCGGTTTCATTTTAGCCCAAACTGTCATTCATCAAATAAACTAAAACTGAACAGCCTTATACCCAGCTGCACCAGACTTGGTGAGTTAGCTCAGTCGGTAGCGCGTCTGCCTCACGATCCCAAGGACACGGGTTCGAACCCGAGTCTGGACTGAGCAATGTTGTGTGTAAACATACCGTCCCCTCCAGCAAGAGGCAAAACACTCTGTCCCTCGGATAGGACATAAAATGGAGGTCCCGTGTATGAGAGAGTCACAACTTATCCAAGTAAAAGATTCCGCTTCATTCATTCATCGCAAAGAGCAGGGTATTTAGCCCGGTGAAGTGGCCCCGTCTCACATCCAACTGGACCCGATGGAAGACCAGCTTAGTGTACCTAAATATGGGCTATCCAGCCATCTTCTCTTTTTTTCCAAATTTTTTAGCCCTCCATGGAATATTTTATTATCTCCATATATCAACATAGTACAAAACTCAAAGCATGCAGCTATAATCTCCTTTTTAAAAAACATTTCTCTCATAAACATGGACACAAACAAATGGTGGAGTGACTGCCACTTTAAGCTGAACTTGTTGAGAGTACCCGATACAATTAAATATATCTCTCATATTCTGCATGATATTCAATAGGTTTTTTCTTCATAGAGTTAAACCTAGGGACTTTGTTTTTCAACTTCACCGCGATTAGTTGTTGCTTAATCAAAATCACAACACAATTTAGAGCATCGTTTCTCTTTTCTTTAAAACCAAAAATAATATTTTCCATGCTAAATTTTATCTGTGCTCTAGAACCTTCATTTATCCATTTTTTCAGTTTCATTCCAGATTGACTTACTAGTTTCACATTCATAAAAGAAATGTACAATATCCTCCAACTCTTCTTTACAAAACGAACATTTGTCACTACTAACTTTTTTCATCTTATACAGTTGCTTATCTAAAAACAAAATCCTATTTACCTTTATACTGAAAATATCTCAATCCAATGTCCACAGTAAAACGAAATATCATAATATGATACTTTTCTATTTTGACAGTTTCAGGGGGACTATCCAAATGTCGTTTCCATTTAGAACATATCAAGGTAAACATTTTGTTTTTCCAAGAAGAGCTTTATAAGTACACCTACTTCCTTTTAATTCTTGCAGTAGTATTTTGATATGTAATGTCAATAATGGATCTATAATATTTTGTTCACATCTTTGAAAATAACCACCAAACCGACACTTAATTACTTGACTTACCGAATAATATGACAGGTAATTAAGTTTCAAACACAATTTTTGTTCACAACCTTCTCGGGTCAACAAATTTTCCTTGTTATCAACCATATCATTGATATACCTGATATACCTTTTTCGTGCCAATATTTGAAAAAATACAGTTTTATGTCCAATTTGATTGGAACTATTTCTCCACAATGGATAAGTTAAAAAACTCAGATCCCTCTGAACGACATAATAGGGACATGACATAAAATACATCTATCCAAAATGGATTTGCAACTTCGTGGGATAAAGTTAAAAAAATATTTATCGCCAAACCCTACTTGAAATGGCTTTGTTATAAATGACTGCGTTAAATGACTGACATCATTACATGTTTCTAAAACTATTCTTCGAATCCATGTCAGTTTTAATGTTATACCAAAATGCTCAACATCTGCCATTCTAATACCCCCCCCCCTTCATATGTACCAACCACTTGTTTCCTACTAATTTTATCTGGCTTATTCTCCCATATAAACTGAAAAAAAAACTCAGTTTTTTTTTATTTTCATTAATTTAGCTGAGGGAGCTGGTATTGATATAAAAAGATGATTGAACTGGGGTGGCAACAGTAATGATTTAACAACTATTACTCTTCCCCTAAACGTAATATCTCGTTTAATCCAAAAATCGTCTGACGTTTTACCCTATCGAAAATCCTATCATAATTATAATCCGGTATTTTATCAATTACAAGATGAAAATGTGTACTAAGATAACGGGGAAAAAAAATCATCCCACATAAAATGCACTTGTCTTTCAGTTTCTAAGTCATCATTTCCTTTTGATGCACCAATCCAAACTACATTTGTTTTTTTTTTTTTTTTTTTTGCATATTGATCTTTAGCCCACTACATTTTCCAAATGAATCCAAAATATGCAGAGTACTGCGAAAACTATTTGGTACCATCTAAAAATAGTACTTTGTCATCTGCATAATGAAGGATCTTAAATTCTTTCGCGCCGACAAAGATTTCTTTCACCATGTGCGAATCCCAAGAATTTCTACGCATAAGAAAAACAAGTAGGGGAATAGTGGGTCCCCTTGCCTACATCCCCTTTCTATGCGAAATCTGCGTGTTACATGTCCATTGACAAGAACACTAGAATAGACATCATTGTACAGTAAATTTATCCACCAAATGAAGGAATTACCAAACTTAAAGAAAGAAAGGGTTTTAAACAGAAATGTTGAGAGACACTGTCAAAAGCCTTTTCGATATCAATTAATAAAAACATCCCGGGGACTTTTTCCCTTTCAGTAAAGGCAAGTATATCATACAAAATTCTGATGTTTTCACCAATAAATCGTTCCCTAAAAAAACCTGTTTGGTTAACATGAATAATACGATTTAATACAGTTTTGAGTGTACTAGTAATACAACTTGAGAGTATCTTACAAACAACATTTAACAACGAAATTGGTCTCCAGTTTTTGATAAAATGTCTCACTTTATCACCCTTATAGGAAGTAGTGTTATCAAGCCAGTCTTTTGCGAAAGAGAAAAATGTCCTGAAATGTAAGCAAATTTCATACTACGAACCATATATATACCTAACTTTTCAAAAAATACTTTTAAAAATTCTACTGTAAATCCATCTTGACCTGGAGCTTTATTATTTTTCAAATTCTTTAATGTATGCTCAATTTCACTATAAGAAATTTCTCCCTGTAATGACTCACGCTCTTCATCTGTGAGATATTGAAAATGATATTCATTTACATCAGAAAAAGAGTTCTTCTGCATCACAGTTTGCATGAAATCTATACAAATGTTCGTAGTATGAAACAATTTCTTTCATAATGTCTTCTTGATTCTGCAACACTGTATCATTATCATTGATCAATTTCTCAAATGTTTTTTTTTTTTGTACTATCCTTTGTTCTGCCCTACTTTGGCAAAAGGAAGCAAGTGACATTTTCATGGATATTGATTTTTCTATTGATTTGGCATATTTGAGGCATGCTCTATTTAACTGAAAAATCCAAAAGTTACAATTCTGGCCCATTTCTGAGATATTCGGGTAGTAAAAGGAAGCAAGTGCACAAAATTGCAGGAAAGCAATTGGCAAAAGGAAGCAAGTTACAACCTCATGATATGATTGTTCCCTGCTTCCCTTTGCCAAATTATTTATATTTTCACACAATCTGAAATACTTTGGCAAAAGGGAGCAAGTAACATCCTTATGATATGATTGTCACTTGCTTCCTTTTGCCAGATTTTTCATGTTTGCTAAAAATCTGAAAACTTTGGCAAAAGGAAGCAAGTTACCACGTCATATGATTGTCACTGGTTCCCTTTTACCAAATCATTTATATTTGCACACAATCTAAAATGCCTCGGCAAAAGGAAGCAAGTGACATCCTTATGATATGATTGCCACTTGCTTCCTTTTGCCAATTTTTTTTTATGTTTGCTACAAATCTATAATACTTTGGCAAAAGGAAGCAAGTAACATACTCATGATATGATTGTCACATGCTTTCTTTTGCCAGACTTTTCATGTTTGCTTCAAATCTATAATACTTCGGGAAAAGGAAGCAAGTTACATAATAATGAGTTTCTATGGGAATATCAAAATTCTTCGAATTATCATAAATGCATGACCATATGACTTGCACGAATACTGACGTATTTTCTCATCACAAATTTTCATGTTGAAGGGTCTACCCAAAAACACATTTTCTTCATTTGTAGCATTTGTACTCGATGTCACTTGCTTCCTTTTGCCAAAGCAGGGCAGTGTTTTTCCAAAGTCAGAAAATATTTTGCTGGTTTTTCTTCAGATTCTTGCAGCTGTAGCCTACTTGCTATACCCTTTCAAATTTTTGTTGTCTGAATTTTTCCAATCCTTCTCTCAATGACTTAATCTTATCTATATTTTTTCTGGTGTTTATATTTTGATCTAACAATCTTTCTAATCCAACTATCTCGTTAACAAGATTATTTTCTACTCTTTCTACTTTTTTCTTCTGTCTAATAGCATACATACAGAATTGTCACTGCTCTCAGTTCCATCAACAGTGTGTCAAAAAACCACTGGTCTTCAATAACAAATTTTTAAATCACCTTTACTGACATTTTCTGTTTACCATCAAGACAACCAAAGTCAAGATGCTGTGAAGTAACCTCATTTACCTTCTCCTTAATAAGGTCGACAAATTCAGATTCTTTCAAAATGCATTCTTAAACTTCCAATAACTGAATTTCTTTTGACATTTATCCAACACAATGTCAGGGCTGATCATTGAATGGTCAGTTCGATATCCCAAATCGATTTCACATTTCCTAACCAAAGAGAATATCTCTGATGACATCAAACAAAAAAATCCAATCTACTTTGCTTCAGTGGTGTTAGCTGTCGCCAGGTATGAGATTTCGTACCGCGGTGAAGATGACGCCATGGATCCACCAAACCAAAATCATTTTTTTTTTTTTAAATCTCAAGAGCCTTTTCCCTAGCTCTTCTATTACCAAGTGTAAGATAATTGAAGGTATCTAATTCCATACTCTCGACCAAATTTCAATAATCACAAAGAATTTGATGATGGTCATCGAAATCCAATCATATATTATCTGTGCCTCTATAGAATTCGGGATGATCACTATTCGGCCCATATAGTACAATCAAAGAAAAATCTAGAAAACCACATTGAATACTAAGGGCTACAAAATTTCCTTTAATATCACACTTTACTCTTTTGATAATGATAATGATGATAATGATGATAATAATAATAATAATAATGATAATAATAATAATAATAATAATGATAATAAAGGACATTTATATTGCGCAGCTACTATAATAATATACTCTACTGCGCATTACAAAGTGACATGCATATAAGAGATTCAAACAAAAAATACATTACTTCAAGAGATGACTTTTTAACCTGGCCTTAAATTCATTAATTGTAACTGCTTGTCTTACAAACAAAGGGAGATTATTCCATAATTTTGGTGCAGCGTACAAAAATGCCCTGTCACCAAGAGTAAGTTTTGATTTCCCCGATGGATATTTCAATAATGTTTGATCCCGTGAACTTCGAAGATGATGGAATATTTGAAATGATGTTTTTAACTCTACAAGTTCCTGTATGTACACTGGTGCTGTACCATGAATAGCTCTATATACAATTAGCAGAGTTTTAAATATGATTCTCTGCTTTACAGTCAGTCCGCAGCGTGAGCGAAAACGCACGTATTTATTCAAGTCGTATGCACGGCTGAGCGGTGCTTGCATACGTAATGAGCAGATACATGGTCATGAATAAATCCGTGTAGAGTATTTCTCGTCAGTTTTCGACACTTTTAGTATCGACTGAAAGAGAAAACATAAGCAAATATGCTCATGATCAAAATAAACGGAAAAGAAGAATAAAGAATATCAAAATCCCTCTCGAAGTTCGGTATTGTATTCAAAAAATATTCCTTCACGTTTGACGCCAAAAAATTAACCTGAAATTTTTCATGCCCCTCTAAAATATGGTGAAGACTATGTCCGCTAAGGTATATAGTATCACAATAAGGGCACGTTTTCCCATCTTCATTTCAATACGGGTCAGGAACTAGCAAAATTCAGAGACATGTCTAGCGTCGAGTTTAAAAAGATTATCCTCGCATTCGCACCGGAATTCCGGGTCTGTGATTGGTCGAAATCTGTCGCAAGACGCGGCGTGTCGCATTGCGTAGTATCCATTGGCTGCTGACTCAATGCTGTGAGTTTTAAATGTTAGGTTCCAAATTGTGATCGAATTTTCACTCTCTGTACAAAACTTGAACTTTACACAGGAACCAATGATGTGTATGTGAGTGTGCACTTACAATGACCCTGAACAATGGACCTGGCTGCCACCTGTCCCGAGCTCTGCTGCAAGGCACATGAATGCTTAATCAATTATTCATGTGGATTGCCCCGAGCACTGCTAGTCTGAATTCTTGACACAGGGTGAAATTCATGCACATGAAAGAAGTAAGCACATGTTTCCATGTGCTTGCACACACCACATTTCAGAATGAACAAAGACTAGCTGCGATAGTGGAATTCCTCATGAAACATTCAAATCCTGGCCATTGTCCACGACCATTGTCTGGGTATCAACAACACATTCCACGCGTGTTCATTCACTACCCCACTTCCAGTAAGAAAACATAATTTGCCTTGTTTTCAACAGGAAAATTCACAACCTTAAAAATGGTGCCTCTCTTCGTTTTTTAATTGATCATACTCGCTCAAGTTTCACGATTGTGAAATCGAAGAAATTACGGAGATCTATTTTCAATACCAGTCAGGAACTAGCAAAACATCAAACTATGATCTAAAAGCTTCTTGAACATTGGCAAAATAATCGTTTACTTTGATGCTAAAATGGACTACTATATTGACATCAAAAATAGGGAAATTAGGTATCAAATTAATGAGCATAATCAGCTCTATAACTTACCCAACCATCCTGGGTCAAACAATGCACTGTGAAAGCTATGAAAGTTGTTATTGCGACCTCTGCAAAAACTCTCGCAAAGTATCGCGAAATCTCGTCAGTCTCAAGGACACAAACTGCGTAAACGTGATTCTGAATAAAATTGTCGTTCGTGCCTCATTATCGCACACGCTGCGGACTGACTGTTTACAGGCAACCAATTTAATGCACGTAGTAATGGACTACAATGAGAAAAAACGAGGAGAATTACAAACTAATCTAGCACATGCATTTTGCACCCTTTGTAGTTTACCTAATTGATTATCAGGTAAGCCATAAAATAAACTGTTACAATAATCCAATCTGCTTGTGACAAACGCACGGATGATTTTTTTCAGTACTTTCCCGTGTCAAATGCTTCCGAATATGTGCAACATTAAACAAATGATAAAATGCATTTTTACATACTTCAGAGATAATAATGTCTGTCAAAAGATAGGCGTGAATCAAACCACACTCCCAGATTCCGTGCAGAATCAACAGGATAAATATCAACATCAATCACTTTCAGGCTTTCAGTGCGTAGTTTTGAAACTTGCTGTTGAGTGCCACATATTACAAATTCGGTTTTCTTATCATTAAGTAGAAGATTGTTGGATAATAACCATTTGTGAAGATGCACAATACCTCGCTCTATAATGGACACAGAATAATTCTCATCTGCTGCAGTAAGTGAAAAAGATATGTACAGCTGTGTATCATCCGCATAGGTATGACACATTAACCACTTCTGGGAAATTGTGTTGGATTTCATGGAACAACCTACTAGCATACAAAGTAAAGAGAAGGGGACCCAGGCAGGAGCCTTGGGGCACACCACAGGGTACATCAAGCTCCTTGGAAATACTGGAATCGACCTGAACCCTCTGTCTCCTATCATTCAAATAGGACTCAAACCATGACAATGCCCTGTCAGTTATTCCAAAGTGTGTTTGGAGAACATTCACAAGAATGTTGTGTCTAATTAAATCAAAAGCTGCACTCATGTCCAGTAGAACCAAAAATATCACCTGTTGCTAGAATAGAATTGAGCATCCAATTCTATGGCTGCATTGCTCGAACTCCAGTATGAGAATCCTTCTTTAGAGAATGATAATTCGCCACTACAAAAGATTCTACCGTGACAATCTACTTTTGTAAAAATGTTCAAGGTAACCATTCAAGTCAGAAAAATGCAATCCCCTGCCTATGTATACTCCATGTAAACAATCGCGCACCCACCACCAGGGAGGCGGAACAATACTGATCAATCCCCTGCCTGTGTGCATGAAAACAGTGGAGCACCCATGTGTGTCAGGGGCTGCATTATCAATAGGAATGATTGAATAATCGCTCTAACCTCATTTTCAAACACAAAGCGCAATATGGTTGCCTTTTCCTTGTGTTTCATCACCAATACATACCCTATAGCTACAATCTTAATTTCTTGTAGGAAGTTAAATATATATATATATATATATATATATATATATATACATATATATACATATATATATATATATACATATATATATATATATATATATATATATATATATATATATATATATATATCAATAAAGGCGGAGGAGCTGTGTTGGTTGAGATCAGCATCGCTTTGACAAAATAGAATATCGGACGATTTTGTCAGTCGGTTTAATTGCACTACCATTTTCCAGTGCCGGCATCCTTCGAAAGATAACAAAAAATAATAATGAATATCATTTATAAAGCGCTTACTAAAGTGTTTCTAAGCGCCGAGCGTCTTGAAGAAAAAATTAGAAAAGAGAAATTCAGTCATGCAATAGATACAAATTGTAGTACGGTGAAATACAATATAAAATACATAGAATACACATTGTAAATTATAACTGATAGAACTAACGTACATGCCATGCGACAACCGATAAGTTTGCAATAATGTTTTGAAGGAGTAGTCTACTGTTAGAGCTTCACGGACGTGGATGGGTAAGTTGTTCTAGAGTGTAGGTGCAATAACACTGAAGGCACTGAAAGATGTTTTACCCCCCATTCCCACACTACCCATGTTTATAAATGGGTACCTGGCGACTGTACGGTAATACCCGCATTTCCACATACGTTTGTTCTCATCGGTCACTCGTCGGAAGCAAGGTTTGTTGTTTCCAGTCACCCACCGTAGTGTATCGGATCCCAGTCCGATGAATCCGACTTTTTGTTGGTCGACTATCAGGTAAGTTTGATACATTTCGGGCGTTGATCCAATGAAGCAAGATCGTCCGATGAGGATCAAGCGCGTTTATATGTCTGACACTCACTTGACACTCGACCAACCAAGTAGGATTCATCGGACTGCGATCCGGAAGCAACAAACTTTGCTTCCGATGAGTGACCGATGAGAAAAAAAATCTCTGTGGAACGAGGGTATTGACCTAATGACAGGGCCCTCTGCTGGAAAAGTGTCAACTGGGGATAATTCGTTCACTTTGATTTCGTCAGTACCACACCAACACAAGCTTTGCCCTCGACACTTGCGTTGACAAAAAGAGTAAGGTTTCTATCGTGATCCAATGAGTGAGGTCTCAAGGGTGATCACGCCTTATGTTCTGAGGCACTTTGTAGCCGAAATACGCCATGTCGGTGGAAAGCCTTTGTCTGACTTTTTCAAACTGCTCATCAGAAAGCGTGTCGTAATATTTTTTCAAGATGGCATCATCGCTGCTATTTGAAACGTCAAGTGACTTATATGGAAGAAATTTAGAATCTACGCCCATGAGTTTCAACGCCTCTATGACATCTTCATTATATGTTTCCAGTCTTCCAATATAGTCGTAACCAAGGCAAGGGTTACAGATCTTGTGCACGTCTTGCCAATGAATGTCGTAATTCTTGGCTAGGAAATAGTCGATGAACTCTTTAAAGGTGACATTGTACATCTCACTTTTTACCGACTTGCCAGGCATTTCCGCCTTAGAGTGATTTCCGTACTTAATGTATATTTTCTTATTATGAGCCCGACGCTGATGAAGATTTCTATTCGGATAGGCTTCTAGTCGATCTCGAAATGCAGCTAAAAGATGCGTATATGGATTACGAACAAAGATAACCTTTGTAAAGTTGGCAGCGTAGAATTTCCTTGCACTCTGGTTTACTTTGTGCAGGTACTTAAAATGTTTCTTTAACAGCGTGTTGGATTTCCTTGGAGCCAGTTTGGCGTCTTCAGGTATAAAGCCGTTGACGGTGAGGAGGAGTCTGCCCCAGTTGGTGCCGCCACACTTGGGGACGAGGAGAAGCAGTGTTCGCTGATTCGGGAGGACCCTGAAAAGGCCACAGGATTCCGCAAGACGCGGGGAGGAAGTGCTGTTGTTCCGCAAACACTCACGCCGCAATGTCTCTCGGCGAGCCACCTGCCTGTCTCTTATACTCATTGGTGGTGAGGTTTCCTTCACGAGATATTTTGGAGGACAGAAACAAAAAGTATTTTCATCATCGTGAAGGAGGAGCTGTAAATCAGTGTCCTTGAATCGACCAGATGTACATGTATCATTGTAGAAACCCCATCTCATGAAACAAGTATACTGCAGGTGTACAAATGATGAAACCTGCAAGAATGTTATGATGACCCTCGCAATTCACTTGAACAATAAAAAGAACAAATAAACCTTGACAGAGGCTACTCGAAAAGAATCATTTCTAAGTTTCGTTAGGAAGGCTTTCAATATACGGAGGTAGCACCGGATGACACAGGGTATAGACTTCTAGCCCAAGTTTGAGAGCAGCTTTCTGTTCATACCTGCTATGGTAGCGTGCTATTCGTGTATATAGGTATTGGGCAGATACGAGCTTTTTCATTTCATCTTTCTGTCGGGGGTTCTTTTCCATTTGTAGCCAAATGATAAAGGAAGTAAAAACAAAGTCTCCCTCTTTCTCTCTGTTTGTCGTTTGCACATGACGTACACGAATGGGAAACATGGAAAATGGAAATAAAAGAGTGAAAAATTCTATAAAACATGGTTATTGAAACTTTCCTAAGCGACAACTGTGAATATAGGGCCTACTGCTGAGAGATGTTGCCGTTATTAAAAAAAATATAGCCAACTTTGATTTCTTTCAGATGACACACAATCTATAAATATCAGCCAGTCTAATCTCTTTCTGTTCACACAACCTACTGATTTTTCCCTATTAAAGAACGAAAGATAAAGTGGATGGCTAAAGTGATCAAAGGGAATCAGTGGGAATGCTGTTGGATGATTGTTCCAATCCTTGTGGGATTCATTTAGGAGTACATTACATATCTATTGTTGTGTGACAATTATTTGCTTCAGAATGGTCTCATATTCAAGTAATGTGCAGTTTAATGATTCCAGGTTAGCATGCCTGTACAGTGACGGGCGATCGTAACGGCAAAGTCTCCCTCTAACGATCACCCTGTCACTGTACAGGCATGCTAACCTGGAAACATTAAGCTGCACATTACTTGAATATGAGACCATTCTGAAGCAAATAATTTTCACACAACAATAGATATATTACTCTTAAATGAATCCCACAAGGATTGGAACAATCATCACCCAGCATTCCCACTGATTCCCACTGATCAGTTACTAGCCACCCCCTTTACTGTTGTTACCTTTCCAGGAGTATGGTTGTCCTGTCTGTGCGGGGTTAGAGGACCATAGATCTGCCTTAAACTCGAGGTCTTATCTGTGTAGAGAATAAACTTGATTCATCATTATGTTGCCTTCCACAGGAGAAAACACGTTTTGGACATTAAAAACATAATTCGTTCTTCCTGAAAGTCATCACGATGTCATTTGTTTTTGTTTGCTTGCATTCATTCTATTTCTCAAGTCCAAACAAGGTAGAATTGCATTGTGATATTTTTATTAGCTGTGTCCTTCTGTGGAAGCGTATTTCTAGGTTCGAATCCCACTAGTTCCTTTTTTCCGACAAGTGTGTTAAAAATAAAGTTCAGCAGTTGGGATCTTAACTACTGTACAAAGGGAGACAGCTGATTAGAAGCTTTCATGTAACATCTTTAGTTCAACTTTGTCAATCTTGAGTTTTTCCTGTCTTCTGAAAAAAAAAAGTTATTCTGCCTTCTAACATTTGGGATCACAGAACAGACAGGAAATGGTGATTTTAGAAGTTATTCAAGACTTTTTTTTTTGTACAAAAGTATGATGAGATATCTCTATAAAGGCCCCATTGCATTCCTTGAAAACGCTTTATATACTCTGATAAAACAAAAAAAAACAATTAAAGCCACTTTGTGACGTTTTTGAGAACTATTGTCTTTGCATCATTGATATAATTTACTGAATTCAAAAGGCCAAAGTGTTTATTTATCTGCATCTGAAAAAGTAATGTACCTGTTTAGGTTTTAGGTAACGTTACATTTGTAAGCCATTGCAATGCTAGTTTCATGTACCAAGAAAAAAAGAAGAAAAAGAACAAAAATACGCGTAAAAGAACGTCAAGTGCAGACACACCCGTGAGTATCTATATCATCATTTTTTTTTTTTGTAAGGATCTCGACGTATTTAGCTGTTTCAGATGCTGTATTCGTGGTATTCACGAGTATTCCCAACTTTGTTGACAGGGTTCGAAGCTTGTGAGTTACCTAATGCAAATTTTGGTCATTAGGTAGGCAACTAGACACACGTACGCACACACACACACACACACACACACACACACGTATATACCGGCGCATGCAAGCACATAACCATCAACTCGGGTATCTTACATTGATGCTGGACCAAGATACCGAGATGCCTATAACTGATAATAGAGAATACGATAACTGACATGGGAATGGTAAACCTTACAAGAAAACATTATCAATGTTCCTATTTGAATTTTAAAAGTAAAGAGTTAAGTGTAACTTGTTCATACAGATGTATTAATAAGTTCAATGAAAATATATGTTTGGGAGAATAATGAGATACCAACAGATGTAAAATGCTTTCAATAACCCAAGCTCGTCTGGGGATTAAATTTATGCAAACTAGCCCAATTATTGGGTGCATGGATTCATCCTAGAGTTTGTTAGATTTTCTTAAAATGTTACAGTGATACTTTTTTTTTTCTTATTGCCATGTTAAAAACTAAAGACCGTGTCACACCTTTCCGGGCAAGCTACGCGGGCTTGTTGCGAGAGGGGATTTTCCAGCACGCAGGACAATTTTCTGCGGGCGGACAAGAATGTTTGCGAGTTTCGCACTTGTGTCTTACCTGCTGGACGCGTCTAACTTACGTACTACTTGCGTGTATTAAGTATGACCTGCGTGAGAGCATTGAAACCTACCCGTTTTCTGTTATAAGCGACTTACGGATACTGTAAAGTACATGCGTTGGAGTTGCCTGCAGGGTGCTGCCAGTAAGGGTCTCCTACTGGTGTTCTGCGTGTACCTCTGCGGGCAAACGCGTTTCACTCGGAATAAGTTTTGAGCATGCTCAAGGCCTTGTCATACCGTATCTGAGGAAGTTTTTCGGGTTGACTTGCCGGGAAACAAACTTGGTACCCGAAGCTCTCCGCAGTTGGTCCACACCTGACAGTACCTACCGCGTATATCGCCCGTGGTTGCGCGGAGGTGCGCACGCAAGTCCAATTTACCCGCAGCAAAGCTGTGAGCATGACCAAAACTTTTCCGGATGAGTTACGGGGATTGCCTGCAGAGGCACAGGCAGAACACCAATAGGATGCCAGTAGCTGCCGCAAGTCACAAGCAGTTGACCCTCTTGAAGTACGTAGGTTGCCCGTGGATATGTGCATCTATGCAAGAAAATGGCATTCTGTGGGAGTTCTGCCATATCAAATTCCCCAAATCCTTGTCCGTCCGCAAAAAATTGTCCTGCGTGCTGGAAAATCCCCAAACGCAACAAGCCCGCGAAGATTGCCTGGAAAGGTATGACAGGGCTATCTTTGGCTGCGGGTAAGTAGGACCTACGTGCGCAACTACGGATAACTATGGATGAGATACGTGCCAGGTACTGTCATGTGCGGCTCATCTGCGGGGACTTCCACGTAGCAACAATTGTTCTTCGCAAGTCGCGCGCAAGGCTTGCCCGGAAAGGTGTGACACGGCCTTTAGGACAAACAAGGACATACATCTGTGCCTTTTTTTTTTATTTTTGGTGACCTCCTCTTATCTGAAGCATGCATATTATAGTTGTCCATTTCATAGCTTATAAAATCTTCATCTCACGTACACCACGTAGACCTGGCTTTCGCTCGGATTCTTAGGGTATGTATTTGGGCCTGAAGGTGCTTAAATACCCACAGTAAAGTACTTCCATTCTACAACCACCCCATAACCATACGTTTACACACCTGCTCATTATCGATTCACCCCATTGAGTTTGGAGCGGAAGAAAAATCAATATTGAAATCACGCATTGAATATATGAGTTTATTCTCACTGTTTCGAGAGAATTATCAAGCTATCAAGAGGTTTGTTTGGTTTTGTTTTTCATGCTCACTCAGAGTGTTGCCGTCATGAGTAGTATTTTTTTTTTAAAAGAATAATGTCATGGCAAAACCCTTGTTGGTTTTTAGGGTCTTTTATAGTTGGCAGTTAACGAATCGCTTCTAATAAACCTGGCGATAAACGGAGAGTACAATAATTCCAGTACTTTTTTCAATCTTTACGTAAAAAGCCCCCCCCCCAAAAAAAAAAACACTAAAAATAAGCTCGGATTCTTTTATTTTAATACCTGTTCCCTCCAATATTAAGTTACGTTGGGATTCAGTTTGTTGCTGCTAGATAGGGTAATCATACAGTAATCTTTGTTGTTGATGGCAACTTTGCGAACAAAACAGAGAAAGTCAAACCCCACCAGGGTCTCAATCCGAAAGAAGAAACAGACAAAAGCAAGATTGTAATGGAAACGGGCTGACACTTTCCTCTTCCTCATCCGAAGAAATTGCTGGGCTTGTTACTCTTTCTGTCCTAGTCGTTGAGGTGTATCAACGGCATTAAAGACCCCGTTAACTGCACATATGCAGAGCAAAACGGTTTATTGTTGATGAGCGAGGATGGTCAAAGGACACTCTACAGTTACACTATAGCCGGTTCGCTCGTGAGAAATGTCCTGCAGAAACCGATGGTGTGCTTTTTAACGTCGATGACAGGCCGGCCGCCAGGCCATTTCTTAAAAGTCTTCCAAATGCCCAAAGAACATAGTTCTGTTATTGGTGGGTCACCATTTTGGTCACTGCCCGAATGCCGCGCAGAGAAAATTCCTTACGTTACAAAGTTTTGACCTAATGTCGACCAGCGACCGATGAGAAAATCGACTAATTCAATAATCGTTAGCCGATGTGTCTGAACACGGGCAGTCTGCAAAATCGGTATGTCTCAGCTCTATGACCATACTATAACTAGTGTACATAGCATTTAGGGCCTAGATCCTATTCTTTTGTAACCATTTATAGACCACGCGTATTCTTTATTCCGTCATAACGAAAACTGCCGATCTGTACCCTCTTACTTGAAACTGGCTTGTTATCTTTTTTTTTTATCCAGATATTCCTCAGAATTCCCTGTGTATCCAACCTTACATTTCCTATTTGTCTGTAACGAGTGGCATCTACCCGAATTAGACAAATAATGCACAGGTGTGAGTGCGTTTGTGGAGATGCAGCGCACTCGAGGGTATTCACAATATTGTGCAACATGCACGATGCGAAGCCGAGTGTATGTTGCACTACATACATTGTGAATACCCGAGAGTGCGCTGCATCTTCACTAACGTCACGAACTTAAACCTGTGCAGTACCTACACTGTTTTAAATATATGCACTTTTTAAACCTGTACTTGGATGTGGCTTGTTATCTTTTTTTTTTTTTTTTTTTTTTTTTTTTTTTGTACATCCAGACGTTTCGCAGAATTACCGGTGTGTATCCAACCTTACATTTCCTATTTGTCTGTAACGCGTGGCATCTACCCGAATTATAATAAATAATGGATAAATTTGTATAGCGCAGTAACTGTGCAAATAATACTCTAAAAACTGCGCTGTGATGTAATAGAGCTCCTAACAATGATACTGATTAGACACACACAAAAAAGTAACAAATTAATCAAAGGCTACTGAAAAAAAGGTAAGTTTTCAACAAGGATTTGAAGACAGCAAGTGATGAGGCCTTCCTCATTTTCTCAGGTTATCTATTCCAAAGTTTTGGAGCAGCACAACAGTTACTGAGGGCACAATCCCCCAAAGTTATCTTTGTTTTTAAGTGAGGTTGCTTTAGAAACAACTTCTCCTTTGTACATCGTAAATTATGCAAATATGAATATGATTTTATTGATATCAATTCCGAAAAAAAAACCCAGGTGTTTGACCATACAGTGCTTTATAAATTAGTAACAAAATCTTAAATGCAATTCTCTGCCTTAAATACTGGCAACCAATGTAACTTCATCAAAACGAGTGTAATATGTGAAAATTTCGACGAAATGGACACAAGTCTCGCACATGCATTCTGAACACGCTGAACCTTGGTTATCTGTGAATCTGGTAAGCCAAACAATAACCCATACAATAATCAAGTCTACTGCTAATGAATGCGTGAACGAGAGTTTCAGCGTCTTTCTGGCTCAAATATCTACGTATGTGACGCAAGTTATGCATCATATAAAAACAGACTTCCATGTGGTCGATTATGTTTCTCCATGTTTATACGAGAATCAAGCCATACACCCAGGTTTTCTTCACAGAGATCGATGGTTTTACTTCCAAATTTCCAACTGATATATCATTGATATCCAGCTTTGCTACAGTACTTGTCTTGGTGTCCCAACAACAAGAAACTTGATCTTCCCATCAAAGCATTAATTTTTGTTTGGACATCCAAGAACGGACATAACATATACAGGATTCTAAGTTCGAAATACTGTAAATGTGTTGTTCACCATCAGAAATGAATGAAATGTACAACTGTGGATCGTCAGCATTAAACAATGACAGGAAACATTTGGGAAACGACTTTGAATACCCTTAATCAGATGACTTGTATGGAGTGTAAAAAGAAGAGGGCCAAGGCGTGACCCCTGAGGCACCCCGAAACATCAAAATTCTTTGACATTACATCCTCCATCATAATCTTTTGCCGCCTGTTAGAAAGATAAGACTCAATCCATGCGATGACAGACTCACTCATCCAAAAGATGAATGTAATATATTCAACAATATCCCATGATCGATAGTGTCAAATGCGGCACTTAAATCGAGCAGTACTAAAAATATTACTTTTTTATCATCCATAGCCAATAAAATAATCTTGATCTTAACCAAGGCCGTTTCCGTGCTATGAAACAGCCTGTATGCTGACTGCATACATGGAAACAATTCATAACCCTGAAGGTGTTCTAAAATCTGCTGAGTAGCAGCTACTTCAACCAGTTTTGATACATATTGTAAATTGGTAACTGGTCATAGGTTGTCATAACTCAATTCCATACCACATTTTTGAGAAGTGGCCTAACTAATGCCATTTTCCACTCAGATGGAAAGAGACCACTGGAGAGAGACATGTTGATGATTTTAATAAAGACTAGGAGGAGTGATTCTGTGCTATGCAAAACAAGGTTCGTTGGCATGGGATAAAAAAAAAAACAGGACTTCTTGCTTAGACTAAAAACTAATTTCTCAACATCTCTTAAAGATAACATTTTGAAATTATTAAAATTTGTGTGAAGTCTGGAAATCTATATTATAACACTGAAGAGACCTTTGATCTGAACTATTTTCTTTGATCATTTGAAAGTAATATGTACGACAAGCACTATTCATAACAAATAAAGTGCTATCACGAGCAGCTTTGAAATTCTCATAATCGAGAAGAAATTTCGTTCTCAACCATTTCTCCTCAGCTTTCCTTCTTTTTCTTTTATTTGTGTTCTTACATCATCTGTGAACCATGGTACCTGTAGATGAGATGACACAGTCTTGGTAATCAAAGGTGCATGTTTGTCCAAAATAGAACAAAGTTTATAATTGTATAAAGTAACCAACTCTGTAAGATCATCAGGAGTGTCTGTACTTAGTAAACTGTTAGCCACATCATGCTCATTCTCAATCTCAATCTGAAAAGAAGCACTGTATAGTTCTGGCTATAGGAGATCCTACACTTCAAAAAATGATTTCTCATGAAAGGTTGACGAATAAAAGGAAGGAACGTTCAGCGTCTATTGTAATGTTCAGGCCCATTCAGCCTCACATGAAGACACACATCAAGCACCAGGCACAGCTGAAGAAGTCCCATTGTGTCCAAGTTCAGGTTGAGTGAATACACATTATACAGTGGGTATATATAATTATGTACATGTAACATAAAGGCAACTACTTACAGAATATGGGAGACCATGCCTTCTTGCCTTGGCTGAAGAAGGCCAAGTTGCAAAGGAAAATTGAAACTGGTATAATAAGTGACCAAAATCATCGAACACTAAAATAAAGAAAAAAAAAAGGGTCTATAGTAATATCTAGATCACTAGTATAACATATAACAAGATAACAATGATCACAAAATGTAAAGTGTGTGCTAAACCAGCATAGATAACAAAGTAAATAGGAGCTCTGTGGAGAGCAAAACAATGCGCGCTAATCCTATCCCTATCCCTATCATTATCATAATGAAACCAACACTTTTCCGGATGAGTTACGGGGATTGCCTGCAGAGGCACAGGCAGAACACCAATAGGATGCCAGTAGCTGCCGCAAGTCACAAGCAGTTGACCCTCTTGAAGTACGTAAGTTGCCCGTGGATCTGTGCATCTATGCAAGAAAATTGATTGATTGATTGATTGATTGATTAAAAGGTCTTTATTCAAATAAAATCTGAGTCGGCGACTAAAAGTCGAATTACAGAGATATACAGAGATTATACAGCAAAACAGATGAAATAATAACAATCATAATACATAAAAAATTACATTACATTCAAACATTCTGTATACACAACTAATACATTTTTAACGCTACAGATTGTTATATAAATACAAAAAGAAAAAAATGAATGCACATTTTATAAACAGTAGCGGTACACTCCTAATTTTTTTTTTTCACAGAAAAAAAAGAAAAGGAAGAAACACTCAGGGCTACACAACTCATTGTCGAAAGAAGAAGAAGAAAAAAATGTAAGCTCTTCTTCAGATACAAAAGGGAGTACAGGAGTTTGCAGTGTGGTTGGAAAGACGCGTCAACAACCTACACGAGTACATTCCACAAATACTTGCAGTAACATTATTTTGTTGGTGAGGTGATCATCCCCCTCCCCCGTAATGTACACACATTCACTACCCACTCATACCTAAAGCATTTCTCACTGGCATACTCTCTCTGTCTCTCTCTCTCTCTCTCTCTCTCTCACACACACACACACATGCACACATACAGTACTGTACATTGACGTGTAGATCGCATATCTGTACAACACTCACAAACGCGCATGAGCATAAACACAGTGCACATGCTCAATGTACAATATGTACACACTCACATTCACGCGCATACATTTAGATACATATACGTACACACAGGGAAAACACACACACACATATTGCAGCTACAAACACACACACACATACACATACACACACATACATAACTCACACACACACACAAGCACCGTCATGTCCACAAGACCACACCCAACACACGCCCATACAATGTACCTGTGCTAAGTGCACGTTTAAAAACAGGCCCACCTACATGTATTGTACATTGTGTGAATGTCTAACAACTATCCCAAAAACTACAAAAAATACAATATATCGCCTCATTACCGCTGTAAACAGAAAATCTGCATTCTTTACAGCCGGGTATACCTTAAAATACCGCAGCCTTTTAACAATATAATATAATTATAATAACATTGCCCACACACAAAAAAAAATGACTTTGACTGCAGTGTGGAAAAAGTGGGGTTTCCTAGCATGCATAAAATACATAAAATTTCCTAATCAAATGTATCATTTGTCTTCCCTACCCACCACGCTGCAAACTCCTATACATATAACTATATAAATAGATTTACCAACACATTAGACAGTACTGAGAATAAAAAACTCTACTAAGAGTCATTGCAATAATAATCATTCAGTATATATCAATAAAATACGGTATTGCACTTTTCTTAAACCGATCAGTTTTACAATGCAGTTGAGAATATTTTGTAGTATTTCTTAAATTGATTTTAACATCTCTTTGATCCGGTAACCACAATGAATGATTGGGGTGCTTTTCTAACTGCAGAGCAAAATCTAAACACAATTTCCTTCTCCTTTCTTTTAAAGATAATAAATTGCACACTTGTAAGGCCACATCATATGTAACATAATTACAACCTAATATGATTTTCAATACACGTTTTTGAATCTTTTCTATTACCTCTGTGTGTTTTTTTTTTTTGTAAGACTCGAATGAAAAAGTGGGGCACAATATTCTAGAATTGGTCTAATATATCCTGTATACACTGTAAAAAGATCAACTATTGATAAATTAAAATGTTTCAATTTGCGTAACATAAACAATCTCCTATTGCATCTTTTCACCATTTCAGAAACATGTGCATCCCATTTGAGATTCTGCTGAAAATACACCCCTAAAATCTTAACAGTGCTTGTTTCTTTCAAAAAAATTTCGTTGATACACAAAATTTGCTGAATTGATTGCTTCATAAAAGAAATTGTCATAAAAACACATTTCTGAGGATTAAGTTTCATGTTATTCAACAATGACCAACTTGCCAGTGCATTAATTTGTCTTTGTATCTGGGATGGCTGATTTCTATTCCTAGCCTCTACAATAGTCAAATCATCAACATATTTATAAAATGAAAAAGGGCAATCTTTACAAGCATCATTTATCATAATCAAAAACAAAACCGGTCCAAGTTTTGTTCCCTGCGGAACCCCTGCATTGCATTCTCTAATATCAGAGATACTGCCATTGTATTTAACAACCTGTTGTCTGCAATATAAAAAATCCACAACTAATGAAATAACAATTGGGCGCACATTCATAAATACCAATTTATGAATCAGAATATTATGATCAATTCGGTCAAATGCTTTCGAAAAATCTGTTAAAACCATAATTGATACATTGCTTTGCTTTTCAGCATTTTTATATAGGTTATGAAGCATTGCAATCAAATAATGACAAGTTGAAAGACCAGGGCGGTTACCAAACTGATTGATATCGATTTGGTCCCTAATGTCTTCTAACAGCCATTTAACTATGAAAGACTCAGCAATCTTAGCAAAATAAGAGGTCAGAGCTATTGGTCTCAACTCAGATACTACTGGGGGAAAACATTTGGGAATTGGAATAATTTCAGCATATTTCCACATTTTTGGGAAAGTACCCTGCTTAAAGGCAATGTTGATAATATGACATAAAGGAAAACATATCTCATAAGCAAACTGGATTATTCTCACTGGCAAATCATAAGACACAGTTGATTTTCGTAAACTCAACTTACGTAACTTATTGAAAACATCATGTGGTTGTATGACTGGGCATTCATAAGGTGAAGGCAGATATGCAGGTAACTGTGATCTGTCCAGTTTATAAAAATCGGTTGTTACAGATAAAAACAATTCATTAATATAATTTGCTACATACTCAGAATTGTGACGTTCTTTTTCACTAATATCAGGTACATCAATCTGAATTTGACATTGAACTCCATGAGTCATCAATTTAATATTTTTACACCAATCAGCAGGATTGTTAATTTTCAACCTTTGTATTCTTTCATTATAAAATTTATCCTTCGCTACTTTTAATGCTCTTTGCACTTTGTTTCTAAAATATTTCCATAATTTAACATTCTTATCAATAAATGCTTTTTGTCTTTTTTTCATCAATATTTTAATTTCACAGTTTATCCATGGTTTATCATTCTCATGAATACTTATTTCTTTCACAGGTAAAAACTGATCTATTCGGTGCTTTAAAACCTGCAAAAACATATTACATATTTCAGAAACATCAGTGGTAATGTAAAGTTCTTCCCAAGTGTGCTGTGTTATCCAGCTGCCAAACTCACGAATACCACTATCAGTTAAGGGTCGAACAATTCTTTTTTTCTTCCTATTACCTGAATTTTCAAACTTATAATATTGTTGGTGTAAGGGACACCAAAAGATACAATTGTGATCACTCATCCCAAGGGGTGATAAAATCTCAACTGAATCATAAACATGACTGATATTAGTGATAATCTTATCTAAAATATTCTGACCTCTTGTGGGTTTATTCACAACTTGCTTGAAATTCTCTAATAACAGTATTTGAGTAACATCCAAATCATTGAAATCTCCAGCTATAACAAAGCCTGCATTTGGGTACTTTGTAGCTAAAAAATCCAAACTAGTTAAAATATGGTCAATATATAATTCGGCGTTTGGGTTTTTGGGAGGAAAATATACTGTACACAAAATAATACTTGAAATTAACCGAGGGAGACGAGGAGGTCGCATATAAATCCAAATAATTTCTATACCAACAGGGACTGAAACAGAGAGACATCTCGGTTGAAAATTTTGTTTTATATATGCTGCAACTCCACCACCCTTTTTGTTTATACGTGATTGAGAAAAAGAGATAAAACCAGAAAGGGGAAAGTACTCAATCGGTGTACTTTCATCAAGCCATGTTTCAGTCAAAACCAGGGTATGAACATCATATTTTTCTACAGAAACAGCTATCTCATCAAATTTGTTTCTAAGAGAACGTACTTTTGCTAAAAAAAATTGGCAGATCATATCTTACCTCTTTATTCAATTGGTTTTATAACAATGGCATTCTTTGGCAGTTCTGCCATATCAAATTCCCCAAATCCTTGTCCGTCCGCAAAAAAAAAAATTGTCCTGCGTGCTGGAAAATCCCCAAACGCAACAAGCCCGCGAAGATTGCCTGGAAAGGTATGACAGGGCTATCTTTGGCTGAGGGTAAGTAGGACCTACGTGCGCAACTACGGATAACTATGGATGATATACGTGCCAGGTGCTGTCATGTGCGGCTCATCTGCGGGGACTTCCACGTAGCAACAATTGTTCTTCGCAAGTAGCGCGCAAGGCTTGCCCGGAAAGGTGTGACACGGCCTTTAGGACAAACAAGGACATACATCTGTGCCTTTTTTTAAAATTTTTGGTGACCTCCTCTTATCTGAAATTATCAAGCTATCAAGAGGTTTATTTGGTTTTGTTTTTCATGCTCACTCAGAGTGTTGCCGTCATGAGTAGTATTTTTTTTCAAAGAATAATGTCATGGCAAAACCCTTGTTGGTTTTTAGGGTCTTTTATAGTTGGCAGTTAACGAATCGCTTCTAATAAACCTGACGATAAACGGAGAGTACAATAATTCCAGTACTTTTTTCAATCTTTACGTAAAAAGCCCCCCCCCCCCCAAAAAAAAAAAACACTAAAAATAACCTCGGATTCTTTTATTTTAATACCTGTTCCCTCCAATATTAAGTTACGTTGGGATTCAGTTTGTTGCTGCTAGATAGGGTAATCATACAGTAATCTTTGTTGTTGATGGCAACTTTGCGAACAAAACAGAGCAAGTCAAACCCATCAGGGTCTCAATCCGAAAGAAGAAACAGACAAAAGCAAGATTGTAATGGAAACGGGCTGACACTTTCTTCTTCCTCATCCGAAGAAATTGCTGGGCTTGTTACTCTTTCTGTCCTAGTCGTTGAGGTGTATCAACGGCATTAAAGACCCCGTTAACTGCACATATTATGCAGAGCAAAACGGTTTATTGTTGATGAGCGAGGATGGTCAAAGGACACTCTACGGTTACACTATAGCCGGTTCGCTCGTGAGAAATGTCCTGCAGAAACCGATGGTGTGCTTTTTACCGTCGATGACAGGCCGGCCGCCAGGCCATTTCTTAAAAGTCTTCCAAATGCCCAAAGAACATAGTTTTGTTATTGGTGGATCACCATTTTGGTCACTGCCCGAATGCCGCGCGGAGAAAATTCCTTATGTTACAAAGTTTTGACCTAATGTCGACCAGCGACCGACGAGAAAATCGACTAATTCAATAATCGTTAGGCGATGTGTCTGAACACGGGCAGTCTGCAAAATCGTTATGTCTCAGCTCTATGACCACACTATAAATAGTGTACATAGCATTTAGGGCCTAGATCCTATTCTTTTGTAACCATTTATAGACCACGCGTATTCTTTATTCCGTCATAACGAAAACTGCCGATCTGCACCCTCTTACTTGAAACTGGCTTGTTATCTTTTTTTTTTAAATCCAGATATTCCCCAGAATTCCCTCTGTATCCAACCTTACATTTCCTATTTGTCTGTAACGAGTGGCATCTACCCGAATTAGACAAATAATGCACAGGTGTGAGTGCGTTTGTGGAGATGCAGCGCACTGGAGGGTATTCACAATTGTGCAACATGCACGATGCGAAGCCGAGTGTATGTTGCACTACATACATTGTGAATACCCGAGAGTGCGCTGCATCTTCACTAACGTCACGAACTTAAACCTGTGCAGTACCTACACTGTTTTAAACATATGCACTTTTTTAACCTGTACTTGGATCTGGCTTGTTATCTTTTTTTTTTTTTTTTTTTTTTTTTTTTACATCCAGATGTTTCGCAGAATTACCGGTGTGTATCCAACCTTACATTTCCTATTTGTCTGTAACGCGTGGCATCTACCCGAATTATAATGGACAAATTTGTACAGCGCAGTAACTGTGTAATTAATACTCTACTGCGCTGTGATGTAATAGAGCTCCTAACAATGATACTGATTAGACACACACACAAAAGTAACAAATTAATCAAAGGCTATACTGAAAAAAGGTAAGTTTTCAACAAAGATTTGAAGACAGCAAGTGATGAGGCCTTCCTCATTTTCTCAGGATATCTATTCCAAAGTTTTGGAGCAGCACAACTGAGGGCACAATCCCCCAAAGTTATCTTTGTTTTTAAGTGAGGTTGCTTTAGAAACAACTTATCCTTTGTACATCGTAAATTATGCTAATATGAATATGATTTTATTGATATCAATTCTGATAAAAACCAGGTGTTTGACCATACAGTGCTTTATAAATTAGTAACAAAATCTTAAATGCAATTCTCTGCCTTAAATACTGGCAACCAATGTAACTTCATCAAAACGAGTGTCTATGTGAAAATTTCGACGAAATGGACACAAGTCTCGCACATGCATTCTGAACACGCTGAAGCTTGGTTATCTGTGAATCTGGTAAGCCAAACAATAACCCATTACAATAATCAAGCCTACTGCTAATGATTGCGTGAACGAGAGTTTCAGCGTCTTTCTGGCTCAAATATCTACGAATGTGACGCAAGTTATGCAACATATAAAAACAGACTTCCATGTGGTCGATTATGTTTCTCCATGTTTATACGAGAATCAAGCCATACACCCAGGTTTTCTTCACAGAGATCAATGGTTTTACTTACAAATTTCCAACTGATATATCATTGATATCCAGCTTTGCTATAGTACTTGTCTTGGTGTCCCAACAACAAGAAACTCGATCTTCCCATCAAAGCATTAATTTTTGTTTGGACATCCAAGAACGGACATAACATATACAGAATTCTAAGTTCGAAATACTGTCAATGTGTTGTTCACCATCAGAAACGAATGAAATGTACAACTGTGGATCGTCAGCATTAAACAATGACAGGAAACATTTGGGAAACGACTTTGAATACCCTTAATCAGATGACTTGTATGGAGTGTAAAAAGAAGAGGGCCAAGGCGTGACCCCTGAGGAACCCCGTATGGAACATCAAAATTCTTTGACATTACATCCTCTATCATAATCTTTTGCCGCCTGTTAGAAAGATAAGACTCAATCCATGCGATGACAGACTCACTCATCCAAAAAGATGAATGTAATATATTCAACAATATCCCATGATCGATAGTGTCAAATGCGGCACTTAGATCGAGCAGTACTAAAGATATTACTTTTTTATTATCCATAGCCAATAAAATATTCTTGATCTCAACCAAGGCCGTTTCCGTGCTATGAAACTGCCTGTATGCTGACTGCATACATGGAAACAATTCATTACCCTGTAGGTGTTCTAAAATCTGCTGAGTAGCAGCTACTTCAACCAGTTTTGATACATATTGTAAATTGCTAACTGGTCATAGGTTGTCATAACTCAATTCCATACCACATTTTTGAGAAGTAGCCTAACTAGCATGGGCGTAAATCCCGGGGGGGGGGGGGGGGGGGATGGGGGGGGGGGGGGGGGGGGATATATCCCCCCCCCAGAAATGGAGGAGGGGGGGGGGGGATGTCCTGTACAATCATCCCCCCTGAAATTTGAGAAAAAAATGGAGGAAGCAGAAATGTGATTGTAACAATTTTGGCATATTGCATGACGTTCGTACGCCCGCCTTCAGACAGGTAACAGAGCTGAACAGTATTCTATTCTATCTTGTAGGATAATGTATACATAATTTTCTCAAGCGCTCGCTCGCGAAGAAAGTAATATCGACATAAGGTAATATGGTCCAGACGTTGACAACGTCAAATAGCATAGGCTTATATGTAAACATGCTATGAAGCGAGCAACTCGGGACCATCTGCAAATTTTGTACGAAAACAAACAAACAATAACAAAAACTCTACCGCCATAATTGAACCCCCCCCCTCCAGTTCCTGAATCATTCCTGAAACGATGATGACTCTGATACATCTATGGGCATACCCAGGGATGATCAGGGGCGTCGAATCTATCTGGGGGGGGGGGGGGGGGGGCAAAGGGGCATTTGCCCCGCCCCAACGGAAATGTTGGGGGCAGACAAATCATTTGTCCCCCAAGCAATTCCCGAGATGAGGACAAATCTCGAACTTTCTTTATGGAAAATATATTGTACAAACACAAACAATAAGGGGATGCTCTACAGTGCAGATTTTCGACATCCTTCCCCCGCTTGGTCACTTCGACGCCACCTCGCTAGTCATACCTCCCCCAATCATGAACATAAACCGACACCCTTGACTACCAGTGGCAGATCCTGGGGAGGGGGAGGGGGGGGGGGGTAGCGCACCGGGCTCCCCCTTAATTTCCAAAGCAAAAAAATGTAGCTACAAACGGCAGTTTTAGGACTGTAAAATTTTCAAGCTAGCTCGCTCTCCTGATGTTGCTGCCAGTAATTGCCAGCAATTGCGCCCGGTGCGCCCCCATCCCTTAATTTCCAAAGCGAAAAAAGTATAGCTACAAACGGCAGTTTTTGGACTGTAAAATGTCAAAATTTTCAAGCTCGCTCGCTCTGCTCCCTCGCTCCACTCCCTCGCATTTAATCGTTATGTCATTCTCCTGATGTTGCTGCCAGTCATTGCCAGCAATTGCGCCCGGTGCGCCCCACCCCCCTTAATTTCCTAAGCGAATAAATATAGCTACAAACGGCCGTTTTTGGACTCTACGATGTCCAAATTTTCAAGCCTCCTTGCTTCGCTCGCTCGCATTTAATCGTCATGCCATTCTCCTGATGTTGCTGTCGGGTAATTGCCAGCAGTTGCGCCCGGTGCGCCCCCCCCCCCACCTTAATTTTCAAAGCGAAAAAATATAGCTGTTAAACGGCAGTTTTTGGACTGTAAAATGTCAAAATTTTCAAGCTCGCTCGCTCCGCTCCCTCGCATTTAATCGTTATGTAATTCTGATGTTGCTGGCGGGTAATTGCCAGCAGTTGCGCCCGGTGCGCCCCCATCCCTTAATTTCCAAAGCGAAAAAAGTATAGCTACAAACGGCAGTTTTGGGACTGTACAATGTCCAAATTTTCAAGCTCGCTCGCATTTAATCGTCATGCCATTCTCCTGATGTTGCTGCCGGGTAATTGCCAGCAGTTGCGCCCGGTGCACCTCCGCCCCCTCCCCTTAATTTTCAAAGCGAAAAAAATATAGCTACAAACGGCAGTTTTGGGACTGTAAAATGTCAAAATTTTCACGCTCGCAAGCTTCGCTCGCTCGCATTTAATCGTTATGTCATTCTCCTGATGTTGCTGCCAGTAATTGCCAGCAGTTGCGCTCGGTGCGCCCTCCACCCCCCTCAATTTCCAAAGCAAAAAAAATGTAGCTATAAACAGCCGTTTTGGGACTGTAAAATGTCCAAATTCATGATCGCGTTCATGATTTTTAGTGTAAGAATTAATACAAGAAGTTCATCTAAATGATACCATTTTATAGGCAAAATTGTTCAATAATAATCTACATGAAATGTACTGCTACCTTAAACATGTTGGACTGTTTCAAGTCGATAAAACACGCAAAAAATGCATCAAATTGCACCATTTACAACATCAATATGCAAAAAGTTCTCCCTGTGGGAGGGGATACCACCCTCCCACACCCTCCCCCTTCGCTCGCATCGCTCCCTCGCATCTAACCGCTCCCCCTAAGATCAAATCCTGGCTACGCCGGTGATAGGCCCCACTATTTTGTAGGCCTTCACAGTGATGTCGCACAGGCGGAGCAAGAGCTGAAATACCACGATGTAGTCATTCAATTATCTATGAACATTTCTTTTTCTTACTTGTTCTTTGATAGGAAAAAATCCCAAATTTCACCCAAAGTGTGCACCAGATCCCTGAATTTCAAGTCTCAGAATGCCAAATTTTCCTCGTGTGGGAGGGGGATACCCCCCCCCCCGCTAGGCCGCTCCGCTCCCTCGCACAGATATTCAAACTGCAAGTCCCTCCCCCACCCCCCACCCCATTATCAAAACAGAACGATGCCCCTGGGATGATTGCTTTATTGACTTAAATCAAGAAAACTGCAGAATACAATACAAAGAAATGGATATCCTTATTAGCATTTAATTGAATTTATTTGGACATTATTCAGGACTGCGCTACGTTTTTGAAAGGGGGGGGGGTCAAAATCGCCTGTCAGTCAAGAAGAAAGAACACTAAAAGACAAGAGAAAGAACAACAAAAAAGTCTTCATACTTTTAAAGTTTGATTTTCCGCCGAAAGTCAGCTGACAACCAAAAAACAAACAAACAAACAAAAACAGGAACAAAAAGTCTTCCCATTTTGCTGCCATTTCCCTCCCATTTTGTATGGAAAAGAGTGGGACATTTGATCCCTGTAAAGTGTGTGTGTGTGTGGGCTCCCCCCCCCCCCCCCCCCCCCCCCCGGGCTGCGCCGGTCCGGTTATGGGCTTGTAATCATGGTGATGGTGACTATCGCCGATCATCCCCCCCACTCCGCAGTACGGATTTACGCCGTTGCTAACTAGTGCCACTTTCCACTTAGATGGAAAGAGATCACTGGAGAGAGACATGTTGATGATTTTAATAAAGACTGGGAGGAGTGATTCTGTGCTATGCAAAACAAGGTTCGTTGGCATGGGATCTAAAAAGCAGGACTTCTTGCTCAGACTAAAAACTAATTTCTCAACATCGCTCAAAGATAACATTTTGAAATCATTAAAATGTGTGTGAAGTCTGGAAATCTATATTATAACACTGAAGAAACCTTTGATCTGAACTATTTTCTTTGATCATTTGAGAGTAATATGTACGACAAGCACTATTCATAACAAATAAAGTGCTATCACGAGCAGCTTTGAAATTCTCATAATCGAGAAGAAATTTCGTTCTCAACCATTTCTCCTCAGCTTTCCTTCTTTTTCTTTTATTTGTGTTCTTACATCATCTGTGAGCCATGGTACCTGTAGATGAGATGACACAGTCTTGGTAATCAAAGGTGCATGTTTGTCCAAAATAGAACAAAGTTTATAATATATTGTATAAAGTAACCAACTCTGTAAGATCATCAGGAGTGTCTGTACTTTATAGTAAACTGTTAGCCACATCATGCTCAATCTCATTCTCAATCTGAAAAGAAGCACTGTAGTTCTGGCTATAGGAGATCCTACACTTCAAAAAATGATTTCTCATGAAAGGCTGACGAATAAAAGGAAGGAACGTTCAGCGTCTATTGTAATGTTCAGGCCCATTAAGCCTCACATGAAGACACACATCAAGCACCAGGCACAACTGAAGAAGTCCCATTGTGTCCAAGTTCAGGTTGAGTGAATACACATTATACAGTGGGTATACAGATGTACATGTAACATAAAGGCAACTACTTACAGAATATGGGAGACCATGCCTTCTTGCCTTGGCTGAAAAAGGCCAAGTTGCAAAGGAAAATTGAAACTGGTATAATAAATGACCAAAATCATCGAACACTAAAAAAGAAAAGAAAAGAAAAAAAAAAGGTCTATAGTAATATCCAGATCACTAGTGTAACATATAACAAGATAACAATGATCACAAAATGTAAAGTGTGTGCTAAACCAGCATAGATAACAAAGTAAATAGGAGCTCTGTGGAGAGCAAAACAATGCGCGCTAATCCTATCCCTATCCCTATCATTATCATAATATATCATTATCCCTATCCCTATTATAATCAATTTCAGTTTGATAATCACCTCCTTGATACTCATCACTCAGCCGACAATCTGCAACATAAGAGTGTTGGGACTTTGTTAGCCTACACCTCTCTAGGCACATTCTACAACATATTAAGAGATGACGATAAAGTCCTTGCACTGTCATGATATTTTAATTTATCATCTGTGTTTGACACTGTCAGTTGTGTCTCTGTGATTATTTTTTAATAAGATTGAATCGTTTCGTGCGGGTGATCACGTGTTGTTCATAACACGCACATGTTCATAACACAGTTAGCTAGTTATATAGCTCACTGGCTTGACAAGGTGATTGCACAGTTCTGATACTCACCATTAACATCGATAAAAACCAACACAAAGATGATGGCAAGTGCACATACTCCAAAAGCTACGATTTGCCGTCCACGGTAATGAGTCATGTTGGTGAATGTTTGATCAGTTCATGCGACGACGTGATGATTGCTAACAATAGCCTGGAAAACGCAGACGTATGCTGTGCTATGCTGTGACAGAAACAATGATTAACGTTTATTTGTGTTTAATGTAATATTCATTTATTTTCTTGCTTGAAAAACAGAAGATTTATGAAAATGAAGAGAATACTATAAAAAGATATGAGTCGGGCCTCTGAAAACAACTAGGTAAAAATCAAGAATAATCGTGCAATATATGCAGTCTGTACGAATACTGATCTGAATACAAACATTCACTAATTATAACTTGCAGCGAAACTTTAAGTATAAACTTCAGCAAATGTAGCACTCCATGATTTTGATACTTAAAGGTCCAGTTTACCTTTGGGATCAGTGATTTATTTTTTGAAAGATATCACATCTGATGCATATGTGGAGCTCTGTTCTTTCACAAAACATCCTACCATATCAGATTTTTGCAATAAAGCCTACAATATAAGGAGATATCACTATTTTTCTTAATAAACCATAACTGTAGACGGTTTAGTCTGGAAACTTTTTTTATTATAACTATTGTTTACATTTTGCGTATCTAGGAATACTTAACATCAATAACACAGATTCTAATTTCTACAGTGTTTTTTTTCTATCTAACTCACACGTTAGAACTATTTTAAAGCACTAATGCTGGGTTTTGTTTTATCTGCAAATGGTAAATTATGCCTTAAAAAAGAACGTTGTATGTGCGTGCGTGTTTGTGTGTGTGTGTGTGTGTGTGTGTGTGTGCTTTTGTTGATGATTTAGCAACTTACATGTAGACCGCTTTGCCTTGAATGTTAATGTGTAAACGTAATGCATGTAAAGGAAGGTGATAATAATTTCTTTTACACCCTAAAGGATGAATACGAAATAGTTTAAAGTGAAGCAGATTCTTATTAAATATTTGTTGCATGTTATTACAAATAAATTGAAACATAATACCAATAATACACAAAAAGTTCAGAAATCTTCAAGTACACATTGTATGTACGTGTTTTGATATTCAGCCCGATTTATAAACTTTTGAACGATCTCTTCATCATTGTTTGCGTGGTTCGCAATGTAAAAGCTTGCTTTTTTTTTGATAGTGGACCTCTCTATTCTTTTTTTTCTTCGACTGAAGAATAACTTTGGATTTTCGCAGTATGCATTCTTATGTTTATCGATCTGTATCATGTATCCTTTGCAAAATCGAATGAATATGTTTATAATATTAATTTATGATTTATTCTATGCTATGTTTTGTTGAAAAAAATGAAATAAAAGAAATGAATTTAATTTAATTGTATTTCTACCTCTTCTTGAGAAACGACATCAATTGCTAAATATACAATTGATCCTTAAATTAACAATACCTTTTGAATAGTTAAAGTCGGTTTCTCTCTCTCTCTCTCTCAATTTAGCAAATATACACAGCCAAAAAGCAACCCCTCTCCATTCCTTGGTATAATGATTTGTCAGGGGAATTTCGATACTTACTGACAATTTTCTGTGAGGAAACGATGATACTTTTAGTAATGCAAGAAATGTAATGCAATCAAATGAAATGAATTTAGTAAAGCAAACAAAAGTCTAAAGGCTGATGTGGGGGGGGGGGGGGTTGGTCTTTGAAACATTCTGTTTCCGGTATATGTTTCATTGCTGTTGTTGCTTTATCATTCTTTTTACGGGTAGATGAGCCCAATTTTAGGGGAAGGGCTATGTTCCACCTCCTGAAACTTTAAACCAATAAATTGACATCAGATATTGTTGCCAACAAATAACAGCACATGCTGTGTGTTCATAACAATTAGTCACGAGAAACATTCTCCAGAAACAAAATATTTCACATATCTCCCAATATGACTGTTGGAATTTTTCAAAAGTAAACAAGTTGTTTTAAATGTACACTATCCTAACACATGCATAACTTATTAAGTGTCACAGGGAATTTAGTCAATCAGTGTAAAAATATCCCTTCAAGATAATTTATTGTGCTCTAAAATTTACATGATTTTTAAAAGGATGTGGGGAGCTACTTTTGTGTGGTGTGTTTTCACATATCTATGTCTTGTGTGCAGATTTCATCTTTGTCCCATAAATATTTATGAAGTTAGAGTCATCGTTTGCAAAGTATGATAAGATGATGATTTCTGCAGCAACAATCATCCAAAAACTTCAAGAAACATATCTGTGAACATATCTGTGTGATTCAGTCGTCAAAGTCAGCATAGCTCCAAATCTGCATACTTTCTTCAAAAAAAAAAAAAAAAAATCGCCAACCTGGTCAACAAAATCTGACCAGTAGAGTAGACGTATCACATCTTCGCAGACACGTTGTCTATATAATGAGGACAATATTTCAGCAACGAGGAACATCACTTTGTGTAGGGGTAGATTGTGACTTCACATAGTACTAACAAGAAATGTGCACTGATCGTATAGCTTACTAGCGAGCTATGCGACTCATTACATGACTTATCCCAGTTATATCTATACGCCACACTTGATTGCCTGAACATTCAATGCATGGTCTTATAATACCAGGCCGTCGTCTAATATAGCTACAACACATAACTTTATTTGAACTACCATTTATTCATTTTGTAAAGTAAGAGATGGACTTACCTCTCCCGACGACACAATCAAACGAAAACGTCCTTAACGAAAGATAGCAGATTATGCGCAACCACACCCAGCCGTGGTAATGAGAATAACGGGAGTATATTCAGACAATACAGTGCATGTTGCCGGGAGTATCGCGCGTACAGTACACACAATGAAGGTGTTATGTGCCAAAAGTCCACATATCATACTACGGTTCACAAAAAAAAAGAAAACACACAAAAAACAACAACAAACATTTCCCACTTCTGATCCTTAAAGGTGCTGTTTATCTTTGGAGGCAGTGATTTAAAAATGTTCAAGATATCACATTTGATGCATATGTGTAGGTCAGTTGTATCACAAAACATCATACCATCTAAAATCTTTGCAATAAAGCCTAAACTACAAGGAGATATCACTATTTTTCTCATTAAACCATAACTGTAGATGGTTTAGTCTGAAACATTGTTATCATAACAATTGTTCACATTTTGTATATTTAACAGTACTTTTATACTGGTTCAAAATTTTACAGTGGTTGTTTCTATCCCAAAATCACATTTTAGAACTATTTTGAAGCACTAATGCTGGGCTTTTGTTTCATCAGCAAATGGTAAATTATGCCTTTAATAGTTCAAAAACTATGCACGAGATAACACTGACATTGACATGAGCAAAAGCTGAATAGTGTACAATTTTGTATAGGAGGTAATTAAAACATGATAGCATATAAATCAGTTTGATCAAATTCAAGATTTATTTTGAAGGACGGTTTCAGATTTTGCTCTGTTTTCAGCCCTCTGTACAAAATTTTAATTTTGCACAGGGGCCAATTGGTGTGTATGGTAGTGTGTGGTTGGCATCGTGACAATGAAGTCTACCGGCAGCCCCCGTATGCAAATGACCTTTGCACGCACTTTATTGAACTCCCGTCTGTTGTATCGAGCAATGATTTGTGTCTCGCAGTTTGCGGAAGTTTTGAAGGCAATTATGTAGTTGCCTGTCTATTGAGTTTGCACAAGTCTGCAGCCAAGATGGTGGGGCGAGTATTAGATTATGTAGGCATGGTATTACCGAACACCATGGTATTACCAGACACGCACATTTTTGTGTACTAGTGACATTCTGTACGCGTAAGACTTGGTAGATTAGCCTCACAGAACGTTGTGTGGACCGAAATCGAAAAAAAAAAAAAAACGAGACATAAAAATGTAAAAACACGAAGAAATTCACATTTTACCTCAAATTTATAGTTGAGTGACCCGCACCTCGTCATAGTTAATATCTATGCATGTTTGAATCACATTTCGTGACTGAAATTCTATGAAGTCCCACTCACATACAGGAAAAATGCTGAAGATTCCGATAGAACCAAAAGTTCACTGATCGATATCAGAAATTTGTAGCTATCGTCCTCAAACGCGAACGATGCGGAAATACAGTTGTGCGCTAATAGGCCGTGTCACACCTGTCCGGGCAAGTCTTGCGTGCAACTTGTGAAGAACAATTTTAACTACTCGGAGGTCCCTGCTGATGACCCGCGCATGACAGTACCTAGCACGTATCTCACTCGTAGTCGCCCGGAGGTGCGCACGCAAATCTTTTTACCCGCAACCATGTTTAGGCCCTGTCACACCTTTCCGGTCATGCGCGCGGGCTTGTTGTGTGTGGGGATTTCCCAGCATACCGGACAATTTCTGAGGACGGACAAGGATTTGGGCGAGTCAGAGCATGTGTCTTACTTGCTGGACGCGTTCTATACTTAAATGCTACCTTCGGGTATACTGTTTGACCTGTGTACCAGTCGCGTGGGTGCTGACAACTCAGTGAAGGAATTCCTCTGAAGGAATGGCAGAAGTCCCATAGAATGTCATTATCTTGGCTGCATCCGGGGACTGCGAGGTACCTGCATGGGAGTTGCCTGCGAGGTGCTGCCGCTAAGGGCCTCCTACTGGCGTTCTGCGTGGACCTCTCTGGGCATCTCCGTCACTCACCCGGAAAAATTTTGGTCTTGCTCAAAACTTGGCTGCGGTTAAACGGGACTTGCGTGAGCACTTCCGGGCAACTATAATAGGCGAGATACGCGCTAGGGATTGTCAGGTGCGGACCAACTGCGAAGAGCTCTGGGTAGCAAATTTGTTTCCCCGCAAGTCAAGCCGCAAAACTTCCCCAGATACAGTATGACAAGGCCTTGAGCATGCTCAAAACTTGTTCCGAATGAGTCGTGGGCGTTCGCTCGCAGAGGTACACGCAGAACACCAGTAGGAGACCCTTACCGGCAGCACCTCTCAGGCAACTCTAACGCAGGTACTTCTCAGTACCTGTAAGTCGCTCGTAACAGAAAACGGAGCGATTTCAAAGCTCTCAGGTAGGTCACACGGGACACACGCAAGTAGAAGATAGTAGGTAAGAAACAAGTGCGAAATTCCCAAACATTAATTCTTGTTCGCCCGGGGAAATTCTCCTGCGTGCTGGGAAATCCCTCCTCGCAACAAGCCCGAGTGGCTTTCCCGGAAAGGTGTGACACAACTCCCATAGACAACGCACGTAAAATAGAAGTCGATTTCTCACAAGGTTTTTTTTTTTTCTTTCTTTCTTTCTTTTTGCGTGAACTATTCGAAATATTCAAGACAAACACTTTACCGTAAAATACGAAATTTGGGCCTCATTTGCCGATTTTTTGTGTGTCATCCGCTCAGTGAGAATGTGTACGGTAATTTGTGGGATGAATTGAGATTCTGGTGCAAGGACTAGGTGCGAAAAACGTCGATTGTTTCACTGCGAAAATCGTGTGCGGTAATACATTGCGATTTTGCACCGCGCAAAAAGACAATTTTTTTTTAGAGGGGTATGATTGAAGCAAATTTTCTAAAAACTGTAGCGAACAATTGACATAAGTTGGCTGAATTCGTAATTTCCAGGAGTCTGTGAATAAGTGGTGTTATTTTTAGCCGAAATTTTATCCTCTGAGTACGGAATTCAAAGCCACGAAAAAAAAAAAGCGTCCGGTGATTGGATCTACTATCCTACAAGCTCTATAGTTTTCCGAACAGTTTGATGCGAATTTGGCCTATTTTTATTGTTATTACTGCATTTTCCGAAGAGATTTTGATGAGGCTTTTATTTCTTGTTGTCTTAGCATTCACATTTTCTGAGCGTGTTCTTGACTCGATTATCTATCAAGGAATGAAATTTGATGCACGGTGTGAAAGCTGAGATTTTGGCGTTTTCAGTGGTACCAAGACAACCCTTTGTAATATCTACTCAAAAGCATAATAATTTGCCAGTTTTAGAGGTCTGAAGGTTATAGGCCATGGGGTGAAGCTGAAAAAGAGGCTTAGAAAATGGGTTTCGTTCCAGCAACACTGGCACTACTTTCTGAATGCGGAAATGTGATGTTTTGTACATCCTAAATATACTGTAAAAAGTTCTCCTCGAAATATCTTGCAGTTTTTGCGAAAATCCATATTTTATAAACTGCGACCAGCAGCCCAATACACATATCGTAATGGGGCTGCGGATTGTAGCATTTAGGATTATGACAGAATAGTATCGCGGACAAATGTTAACCTTAAATCGAACAAAAATTCTTCAATTTGAAGACTTACAAGTAAGGTTGAAGTATTTTGACAACAGGGTTCGTGCAAGGTTTGGTTCTACAAATAGTCATTTTCTGTTCGAATTGATGACTTAATATGACTAGGTCGAGAGGAATCTGGGAGAGCTACGCAGAATTGACGGTCAGCGCAGGCGCACACATCACTGCGCACAAATTTCGAATCCATTGACTGGATGTGATGTCTGTGTGTGCATGCGCTGGCCGTCAATTCAGTGTAGCTCTGCCAGTTTCCTCTCGACCGAGTCACATTTAGTCATCAATTTGAACAGAAAGGAACTATTTGCAGAAGCAAACCTTGCACGAACTCTGTTATCAATACTTCAAATCTATTAATAAGTCTTCAAATTGAAGATTTTTTTTTCCCGATTTTAAGTTGATATTTGTCCGCGATAAAACATCCGTCATGATCCTGTATGCTACAGTTCACAGCCCCATGACGCTATGCGTATGGGGCTGCTAGCCGCAGTATAGTTCCCATAAGGGCTTTTTACACTTGTAAATTTTTGCTTAGCCCCGGACCAACGGTGGGGCTAAGGGGGGGCCTTAGCCCCACCGTTGGTACGGGACTATCCTTAGCCCACTTTCTGTTTACACTCGCTTTTGCCAAAGTGGGCTAGCCCCACCGATAGTACGGTGCTATCTGGCCCTGCAAAATAGCAGGGGTTAGCACCGCAATTGCGGTGCCAAGCAAGTGAGTGTAAACAGAACGAAAAAATAATCTTGGGCTAAGCGACGGAGACGAAGTCCGACCCTCACTGACCACTCAGAAACGAGGTAATCAAGTGCTGCCGGTGCGTGCGTGTACGTGTACAGTACACAGCGTAATTATGAATATTCATGTGGTTTGGAAAGTCCGGGGCTAAGAAATACGAGTGTAAAAAGGTCAGTTTTCTCCTTAGCCCCGGACAAGAGATAGTACGGGACTAATTGGCGAGTGTAAAAAGCTGAAAAAATTGGTACGGGACTAACGATAGTCCTGGGTCAGAGAAAGTCCGGGGTTAAGAAACACAAGTGTAAAAAGCCCTATAGTGTTTCTAAGCTGAAATACATATGCACATTTGTAAAGCACTGCTTTTAGCCATATACCTAGAAAAAAAAGTGAAGTTTTGGTTTAATAGTTGCATTATATCTCATGTTTCAGTTTTTCCTGATGCTGGCTATGCAAAGGAGGACAAGAGCAAAGTGGTTCGAGACCGTATGAGAGAGAGCACTGACTGACCGTCAGAGGTCAAGGCAAATGCCTTATATTCTGTTCAAAGACAAGTTATTAATCAAATGACTAATCATTCAAGGCAAAAAAAGAAAGAAAAAAATCAGTGCGTTTGTTTGTGTGTGTGTCCGCGTGCATGTGGAAGAATCTTATTGTACACACACACACACACACACACACCCTCACATGCACACACACATACGCACACACATAGTTATGAAGATTCAATATACCCAAGTGTATTAAAATATTATTCTACATGCCTTTGCCATTTATCACATCAGCATCATAAAAAAGATTATCATAAACATGAACACACATAATGATATAATACATGTGTTGATCAGTGCATTACACATACACAGGTGCATAAAAACGCTGACATATTATATACACTCACACGCACACATACAAACTCATTTACACACATGAGACATTACTATGAAACAGATCATATTGTTTATCAGTAAACATGTTTTTATTTTCTTCTTCTTCTTCTTCTTAAGAAGCTTTAATATACTTAGATCACATAGCAATCACGTTGTTCATGAAATATTATACAGTACTTTAGAAAATTTAATCTTCATAAAATTTCCTGAAGTTTTCATTGCTATTATTAGGTTACAACATGGTGGGACACTACCTCCTTTCATGTAAGATAGCTCAAAATGATAATCAGTCAAATTTTGAAGTTTTAATAAATTTCCTGGAACATTCCATGGTCCAAATATCCTTGAAAGGGTGTAAAAGTTTTGAGAAATGCCAATATATAAAATAAAGGCAAAATTATAGTTTACCCATTCATGAGTGAAACATGTTGGATTCTGTATTGGAGGCAATGTGTACCTGAAAATCTTGGAGAGAATAAAACAGGTTTGGCATTAAAAATTATGATAACATTGCAATTGACTTCCAATATCAGAGGATCTGTGCAAACCTGACTCAACTTATGCACAATTTTCATTTGGCTGGTATTAGTTTTAGCAAACTGATTTTGTACTCACATCTACATTGTACTGACCTTTCTACATGAACATTCTGTTTCGGTATTGATTATAGTTACATTTTTTTTTTCCAGAGTGGGAGAAACAAATTTTAATCGTAGTCATTCAGTTTTATGAAAAAACCACACTTAGGAAAACATCTTTGTTCTTAGAATAATTCAACCCTAATCAAATCATAATAGTGGGCAGAAATGTTTGCTAAAGGGCGGACAATCACATACTGAGGCAAGGAGTCAAAACATGTTGCATAAACATTGGCATTCAAAATACAGGAAGCAATCTGTATTACAAAGACATTTTATCATGCACAACTTTGGTAAGATGTCAATTCTTGAATATCAATCACATTGACCAAAGCATTGGTGCATATACAGTACATTCTGTTGTTTCTGAACTTTGCACTGAAGTTCTTTGTGTATGTGTGTGAATGTTTCAGTGGTGTATATATATATTGCTCCACTTTATCAAGGACAACTTATAGTAACATGACAATGTTTTCATGCTTCAATATCAATCATATTAACCTATTTCCCTTGGCAAGTACCGGTAATGAGCGGTAAATTGGCACCTCGTCTACACCCACCCTGTCCACTGTCCACCTAGTCTAATGCCATCTCGTCTAAACTCACTTCGTCTACTACCAACTCGTCTACCAACCATTTTGTCTATATGCCAATTAGTCTAATTGTCATTTCGTCTACTAGCCATTTTATCTAATGTCCAATTTGTCTAAGTCACATTTCGTCTAAAACCTATTATGTCTATTGACCATTTCGTCTATTAATCATTAGGTCTATGAATAAAATAGTCTACAGTTCATTTTGTCTAATAGCCAATTAGTCTACAACCACCTTGTCTAATAGTCAATTAGTCTAATAACCAGTCAGTCTACTCCCAATTGGTCTACTCCCAACTGGTCTATACCCAATTGGTCTACTCCCAACTCGTCTACTCCCAATTGGTCTACTCCCAACTCGTCTACTCCCAATTGGTCTACTCCCAACTGGTCTACTCCCAATTGGTCTACTCCCAACTCGTCTACTCCCAACTAGTCTACACCCAACTCGTCTACTCCCAACTAGTCTACACCCAACTCGTCTACACCCAACTCGTCTACTGCCAACTCGTCTACTACCAACTAGTCTACTCCCAACTGGTCTACTACTAGTTATAGTTTTGTTTTGTTTTGTTTTGTTTTTTTGGTTATTTAAGTCTACTTCATCCAGTTTCTTTTTTCCCAGTGAAATAGGTTGAACACTCTTGGTGCCCCATTTGAATTTTAAATTTTTATGTTCTAATTATGACACTTTTTTAGGAAAAAAGATAATGTCACAGTGTGAAAAACTTGCTGTGTTATTTTTGTGGTGGATGTGTAATTTATATCAGAAGCAATTCATGCAGCATTTACTCTCTAAAAAAAAATCGAGTGAAAATTTTCACTCTAAAAAGAGTGAATACAAAAAAGAGTGAATTTCGAGTAAAATTTGAGTGAATTTTGAGTGAAAATGCTCATTTTCACGTCAGGGATCACTCCAAAATCTTAGAGTGATCCCTGACGTCACTCCAAAATGAGTGAAAATGAGCATTTTCACTCAAAATTCACTTCTATTTCACTCGAAATTCACTCTTTTTTGTATTCACTCTTTTTAGAGTGAAAATTTTCACTCGATTTTTTTTAGAGAGTATATGTCCAAACTCCAACACTCCATCCATTCAACTTTGATACACAATCATAAGTATGGTAAAAATGAAAATGAACACTTTAGAAGTACATTATCAGTATTCTTTATTCTGTCTGCCACGTACTGATGTATGTAAACGGTTAAATGCACAAAAAAGGTTGAAACATATGCACAAAAATATGATTCATGTACCATATATAGCTACTACTGAGATGAATAATTTACTAGCCTGCAATGTACTCAATACACGTTTCGCGAGGAACCTAACGAAGTCCACGCGCATGCGTACAAAAACCAGCCAGCACACTGATAGTCTTTGCTCAAGTGACACAATTGGCAATTTCGACGCGTTAGGGTTACGGAAAAAAAAAAATCGCATCCCGCCAAGATCGCTGCATGCATGCATGCACGCGCATGGAGGTTAGTTTGCATGCACAAACCCTTGTTGGTCGTAATAGGAGTCTGTATGTGCCAAGACTAATACACGTACCACAGCACTGCAGCCTCTCCCAAGAAGGGTTTGTACAGACTTCTAAAATCAGTTTCTCACGGTGAAAATCAAACTCCACCCATGTGATTGGTTGCTTTCCAATGTCCATCACCATCTCTTAAGACTTGTCTGGCAGCACCCAGTAACTGGATAATTAGAAAGGCAGATTAGGCAGATATCACCAGTCCATGGGTGAAATAAAAACAACACTGGTCAGACTAGGGAGGTGACCTCCCTGGTCAGACAACCCGTATACCAGTGCACCAAATTCCAAGGGGTGTATCAGGTGACCTTTTCTTCCTACTCTGCACAGTAGTCCGTATTGTCATTTCCCTCTTCTGTAAACCATGGAGTAACATATTATGCAGATATATGTGGATTCATTCACGTGTAAACCATGAAATGACTAAAATGTAATGAGATATTTTGGGGGCATTATTTACTATTCTGAACAAGATTTGAAGGCATGTTATAACTTTTTGCAACAATTCATGAGATTCCCCTTATATGACTATCAAAACAGCATACATATTATTCTAAGAGACGAAAATCAAATTTGAGATGGTCGAGATATCCCAAAACAGAGTGGTCCTAATGAAATGTGGGAAATTTCTTTTATATGGACCACCTTGCTTTACTTTGTTTTTGGATATTTCCACATCCGACTTTCATCAAATAGAATTTTAACTTCTGTTTGATAATAATATCGAGTAGTTTCTATCTTGCAAAATGTCAAAAGCTGAATCACCATCTCAACCAAAATTACCATCCTTTAACACCTACTTGTTTTCTTTTTCTCGCTGGTATACTGTGTACTCAGCATGGGCCCTTAAATAAACACAAACCTAGGTTCATTGTAAGTGTATACCAACCTAGTGTATATGACAATCTAAAATTGATACCCTTGAATTTCATTATGTGTAGGTTCTGAATGAAACCTTAATTTTGAGAAAATCAATGCTGAAAAGCAAAGAACAGTTCTTGTGCCTATGCAGGAACCAGACCCAGAAAAACGTTTTACTTCTAAGAGGTTTTCTACTTCCAGGAGGAATTTTTAATAAGTGGAGTCAGAGATGGTCTTCTGTATAACTTCTCTCCCTAGTTTGATCTCTCTCCTAGTAAGTTCCGACAGTGTTTCAAATTCACTGTAAATTCCTCCCTATTCATTGGTCTGATAAAACAATACATTTCCAGAGTGAATGTATGTATCCATACGTCTTTTAAAACTTGTGATACTGATAGATATCAATGTAAAATCTCCTGGATGCTGCAGTTGATCATAACTTGCAATTGATTGCAATTCTCTATTCTATACTAGTTAAAATCATTTGCTGGTTGCCATCATTTTTTTCCCATCTTTATTAATTGCAAAACACTGAAAGAGCTAATACTTAGTTGTTATGTGTTCACTCAAAATGAGTTGAATCTACTGTGTCATAGCTGTAATAATCTAATTAAGTGCTTTTTGGAAATGAACCTGCAGTATGTTGGCAACAACGTAATATTTGTCACTGTCGTCCAATGTTTTGCCATGATTTACAACATCATTCATATTTTTTTTGAATCATTTACAATTTTGTGGATCAAACTTTTTGCTCAGTTGTATTTTTGGATTTGAGTTGCAATTTGGGAATTATGACCACTCTATAGTAGGCCTAATGTTATTTTTCACAACACTTAGATATGATACATATAGAATTTTCAATATGCCTCTTTCCATTAAACAATATTTTTATGGATAAATACAAAATCACATGAACTGACCTACACTTTGTATCTCCCTCGATTTTTGAGCATTAGACTTGAAATTTGGCACATGACATTGAGGCCGCCATTGTAGAATTTTAGCTTTTGTCATTGTCAACAGTGTTTGCCATGGTAGCAGCATTTTCATTAAAAAAAAAACATACAAAATTTTGTGGAACAAACTGCTCACTTTTTGAACAATTGATTTGCAAGTTGAGAGACTATAATGATCACTCTTGCATGTTAATAGGGCCTACTATTTCATTTTAGCAAGACAGTTGTGTGTGTGTGTGTGTGTGTGTGTGTGTGTGTGTGTGGTTTTCAGTCTGTCTGTTGCCATGACATGAGTATTATCTTACAATTACAGAATTATGTGGATTGATCTAACTCCCTCACTTATTGAGCATTAGAATTGAAATGTCGCATATATGTGGCCGCTACTGTAAAGTGAAGACATGCAAACTTCATCTCTTGTCATTGCTGGTCAATGTATTGACGTGATAACAGCATTTTTTAAAAATTAAACATCATACAAATTGTTAGTTGATTTTTAATAGCTAAACCCAGCAGTTTGTAGGATTTGACTTGAGATTTGACACATAATGCCAATACAAATTCAATTGCTCAAAGTATTTCTTTCGTCAATATCAAACAATGCGTTCCCATGGCAACATCCTTTTTCTATATTATAATTATTATATATAATATATATATATATATATATATATATATATATATATATAAAGAAAAGTAACAAAGCTGCAACAAAGTTAATGCTGTATTCACCATCACCAACGGTTTATTTCTTCACACAAATTTTCGAGCGTCTCGCCGCCCTTTCTCAAGTGTTGATACTCAACAGTATCAACACTTGAGAAAGGGCGGCGAGTCGCTCGAAAATTTGTGTGAAGAAATAAACCGTTGGTGAATACAGCATGAACTTTGTTGCAGCTTTGTTACTTTTCTTTTTATCTTGCCAACACGTGGACTACCTTATCAACATATATATATATATATATATATATATATATATATATATAATAGAGCTTACTCCCTCAGTCTTTGAACATTTGACTTGATATTCGGTACATGTGACCACTATATAGCATGTTGATACTGAAATTCTTTCTTTGGAGTATGGAAAATCCGTGTTGCCATTGTAACGGCATTTTTCATTAAAAAATATTCACTTCTTTCGTCAGGGACAGACAGTATTTGCCACAGAAATAATTAACTTTATGAATGAAAATCAATCAAACAAAAACATTATTGCTTACGCTATTTTCCTCAGTTTTGAGAATGTTGTTATATAGCTTTAGATTTAGCATATTTTGGTAAACCATTATAGATTTTAGATATGCATATTGAAAAACACATCTTTGTCAATGTTAAATAACGCATTGCCATGGTAGCAACTTTTTATTTCTGATAAAAAGCATACAGAAACATTGTGTATTGAGCTAACTCCCTCAGTTTGAGGTCCATGGGGTATTAATCACATTTAGTGATAGTTCTAGTCTGTATTGCATGTATTGTTGCTGCCAGTCCTCTGTGGTACATTCTTATTATTTTCTGAGCAACATATTTTTGCTTGTTTGTTTACATTTCAATGAACTTCTGTTGTTGTTTTTGAAAGAAATGTAGGTAGGCTATTGTTCTTTAAACTGTAATATTCTCTGTTAAAAAAAAAAAAAAATGGGCGTATATTCCTTGGCAATGTAGCCCACATTATGTGTGGGACCTTGATATTTTGACCTGGCTATAGAAACTTCAAAAATTCATAACTCTTTTTTTTTCTAATTTTGCTCAAACTGTCACTGATAATGTTCTAATAATGTTGCTGAATTCTCTCAATCCACATGATTTCAATGTGAACTTGCGCAGTACTTACTTTTACGATATCATCAAAACATATCTAATCTCTTTTCTGTTACTCCCCAAATTAGCCAAAAGCATTACAACATAGAAAAGTATATAATACTACAGTTATCAGGGTCATGGCTTTATGACAACATAAAACTGTTTAATTGAAATATCAAACAATCGCAAAAAATATTTTGATGATATCGTAAAAGTCAAGTTCACATTCAAATACATGTGGATTGAGAGAATTCAGCAACATTATTAGAACAATAAACATATCAGTGACCGTTTGAGGAAAGTTAGATAAAGAGCAAGTTATGACTTCAAAAATTCATAACTTTGTTATTAGGCTCTATAATATTATCCACATTATTCGTAAGATACATGAACGCCTATATTTATTGACTAATTCAGCTAAAACAGTTTGAATGCATGACAATTTTGAATTATAAATTTGACATTGGTGTCAGATTTTTACTTGAATGGATTGATCCAGGTTAGCTAATCTTATATCTCAGCTCCTATGGGCCTATTGGCAAACTATTTCGTTGAGATTTTGCTTTGGTACATGTACAACGCATTAGCAATAGCACGACAAGACATTACGTAAGCCTGAAGGGAAAAGTCACCAAATCATTAAGTATAGTAATCTATTACTGTACATGAATAAGCCTTAGTAGATTTATCTCAAACTTCGGCCAAGAAGGCGAATTTGATAAAATGCATAAATGCATAAATAGGTGAATTAACTTGGGTTTTTATATATATGTAAACTCGCATTCACAATTAAATCAGAATGTCACATACAATGTAAAAGCTTATTATAGCTATTATCTTTTTTTTTTCTTAAACAGATAAAGGTTAGGCTCGTATAGACATATCAGTAGTTTTGTACAATCTTGTATAGCCCTTCATGAAATATTATAGAAATATGAAAGAAGGAGTTATATGACACATTGGATAAGTATGTCGGCCAGAGGCCAAGAAAACTATACATGTAAGGTAGACTGATATAAAAAAAACACAACAAAAACCTACAAACTTGTTCAGCTATTAATGCAAATGGGGAGTGAATTTTCAATGTACAAAAACAGAGAATAATTTGGGCCTTTTGTAGTATTTCTTTCATAAAGAGATTTATTGAGAGAAAGGTGAAAATAGAGGGAAATATCATGTTGGTCTCGACATGATTCAGTAATTATGAAGAGTAGACAGACGGACAGAAAGAAAAAAGATCTAGTGAGAGCTTGAAAAGAGAGAAAAGAAGAAAACGAATAAACAGAAAGGGAATGGCTGGGATACTCAAGTAGTTCCTTGGTTCCTCATGCAAGGAGGTGGTCTCTCATTGCAGACAGAATGGAGCATTTCTTGCTCTAGAAAGTACATTCCGAGGTGTTACATAACAGTTCAAACCACCATCTGGCTTTCTACTCAGGTTGACCTTTATCTCAGTGGGGGTTAGCCAGACAGGCCCCCATAGGACATGTCAATCACGGTTACCATGACAATCCTCTCAGAATGAAGCTCTGCCTAATAAACATGAAAAGGTGTGTTTCTGGACTCAAAAGTCAAAGGCTGTTGGGAGAAGCTACAACAGAGGGCCTATGGGACAGTGCCGAAGTGGTGCATATAGTAGTCTTGGCGCAGACTCCTCTACGACCAACAAGGGTTTGTGCCTGCAAACTACATGGAGGTACGGGTGGACTGGGGTGGTCGGTCGAAATGTAATTCTGTTACGTATACGCATATGACTGACAATTCGTTTGTGATGGAGGATTGTAACTGAGCTAGTTTATCATTATTTAGTTATTTTACGGCCAGAATGTAGACTGGATAGTCATGTCTCACAATTCGACGGGTTTACCACGAACTGTCCTATCTCAATTTTTGTGGAATTTGAGTTTTTTGCATAATTGTTACATATAGACTCTCCTCTTTGTCGTGTTAAAGTTTCTAAGCAAAAAACGCATTTTTTACAAATATAGGGTGGTCTATCTCAAACCCTCTGATGAGAAATGTAACAAACCCTTTACCACGAATCGTCCTATGTCAGATAGGTCACTTTGTGGTAAAACTTGACGCGGTTGCGAATTGCACCCGCCGCGGACGTCCCCGGCCGCCGGCCCGTGCGCAAGAACTTACGTGCAGGTACGTGCGCATATACAAATTCGGGCTTTCGTGCGTGTGCGTGCAGAAATCTGACAGGCCTGCGCCTACGTGCTGTATACCTAGTTGGGGAAAACTACGGGCTCCTTGGTGTAGTTGTACTGTCATCAAAGATCAGTCATGGACGGCTTTCCTCTCACCGGAAATCAATTCCAAGGATTACAGGTGAATTTCTGTTTTTTATAAGACTACTCTGGGTATAAGGACAAGAATCGTTAGATATTTGTGAAGACAATTCATGAATTCATGAAAAGCTTATAAAATAACAAACAGTAAAATGTTGTGAGTTAGTGCGTCAAGACTAACGTTACAGTGTCACTGTAGTGTAGTGGCCTAAACCTTAACTTCTAAGCCAGACCGTTAGTCGCTGTAACGTTAACGTTGTCGATGATGGTTTGGGGTGATTGATATCATCTAACTTGGTTAGGCCTAACGTCAGAAAAAAAAAATCCGAGTTGTTCTTAACATGTCAGAATTGTAAAAAGAGCCCATATTATCTGATTAGTTCTAACAGTAACATTGTTACTCAAGGTTAGTTCGAACGTTACGACGTTTAATACTAACATTGTTAGAACTACAATAGGGTAATACTATGGTAAGTTAGAATAGACAGTCTAACTAGTTCTAGTTTCTAGACCCTTCAGTATACTAACGAGCAGTAAACCGTAATAATAGAGGTACAGGTAGGCTACTGACACTAACATTAAATTAACTGGTCAGTTCTAACGTTACGGGAGTAACAATGTTTCTACCGTTAGGCCTAAAAATGTTAACGTTAAGACTTGAAGATCTCAGTTAGACCCTAGCTCAGTTGTTAAACGATCTCTTTGGTCTTAACAAATTAAACGTTAGACAACTTGTGTCTAGAATCTAGCTAACGTCCAGTTAGATAGGCCAAGCCTTTTAGATCTAGGCCTAACCATTACTAACGTTAGTGTAGAGTTTCTAGTAGAACTCAACCTATATCCAGGGCTGCAAACATTGGAAACTAGTTCAGTAGTTAAGAGTGAGACTCACTGGCGTAGCCGGGGGGGGGGGGGGGGGGGGCGATGGGGGCGGTCGCCCCCCCCCCCCCCCCTAAGATTTGGACCGGGGATTTGGGAGGCGGAAAAAAAAAATGCGTGTATACTGTATGCATGCACATGAAGCGGGTCTCCTTTGCAACCTTTCATCAAATAAGATATTTTTTTGAATATTTCACTCAAATTGTGCACCAGATCGTTGAATTTCAATTCAAAATATGCAAAATCTCTCGTGCTTGGGAGGGGGAAACCCCCTCCCAAACCCTCCCCCTCTGTGCCTCTTTCCCTAGCTTAGTACACTTTTTAGATTTGCACAAAAATTATGAATAATTCTGAGTGCACAAGACTTATCACTTATATTCCGAAAACTCAAGGTTCCCTCATGTATAAGGGGAGTTTCCCCTTTTAATCGACCCTTTCCTCCCTCAGTCCCCCCCCCCTCCCCATCAGTTGGTTTTTTTTTTGTGATTTCCCAAATGTTGATTCCATCAAATATGCGTATACGAGATATCTCAATTTCAACCTCAAAAAGGCAAAAGCTCCATCGGAAGGGAAGGATGGAGATAACACTCGCCCACGCCTTCTCCCTGCTCGCCCGCCCCTCCCCCCCCCCACCCTTCCGCCATGCATAGAAGTAGACTGTGGCTATACCCAGATCGCTTTATTTCAATTCTAAAAACGCAAAAGCTCCGCGAGCGGGAGGGGAAATCCCCCTTCCCCTATAAGCTCTACCTCACTAGACTTTATACATACACACAGATGGTGCACATTCGGAATAAGAGCTAAATTCCGTGATTTTAACACTTCGATGAAAAAGTATTGCACCAAAAATTTGCACCAGATCGCTGAATTTCAGGTCTGAAAACGCAAATCACGTTCGTGTGGGAGGGGATATGCCCCTATCATCTACACCCTCGTGTGCATGCTTTTTCTGTTTGATTGCTGAACAGACAGCGTTCATGATATTCAGTGTAAGAATTAATACAAGAAGATTATTTAAATGATACCATTTTATAGGCATATTGTTCAATAATAATCTACACTAAAATATACTGCAACCTTAAACAAGTGGGACTGTTTCAACTCGTTAAAACACGCAAATACATGCATCAAATTGCACCATTTGCAACATCAAAATGCAAAAAGTTCTCCCACACCTTCCCCTCCCCCCTCGCTCGCTCCGCTCGTTCGGGTTCAGTCGCGTTCATGATATTCAGAGAAAAAAATTGATACAAGAAGTGTATTTAAATCATTCCATATTACAGGCTAATTGTTCAATGATAATCTACATCAAGATATACTGCAACCTTAAACAAGTGGGACTGTTTCAACTCGTTAAAACACGCAAAAACATGCATCAAATTGCACCATTTGCAACATCAAAATGCAAAAAGTTCTTACCGTGGGAGGGGGGACACCCCCTCCCACACCCTCCCCTCCCCCTTCGCTCGCTCCGCTCGCTCGGGTTCAGTCGCGTTCATGATATTCAGTGAAAAGAATTAATACTAGAAGTGTATTTAAATAATACCATTTTATAGGCAAATTGTTCAATAATAATCTACACCAAAATATACTGCTACCTTAAACAAGTGGGACTGTTTCACGTCGATAAAACGCGCAAAAACATGCATCAAACTGCACCATTTGCAACATCAAAATGCAAAAAGTTCTTACCGTGGGAAGGGGGACACCCCCCTCCCACATCTCCCCTCCCCCGCGCTCGCTCCGTTCGCTCGGGTTCAGTCGCGTTCATGATATTCAGTGAACAAATTAATACAAGAAGTGTATTTAAATCATGCCATATTACAGGCAAATTGTTCAATGATAATCTACATCAAGATATACGGCAACCTTAAACAAGTGGGACTGTTTCAACTCGTTAAAACATGCAAAAACATGCATCAAATTGAACCATTTACAACATCAAAATGCAAAAAGTTCTTACCGTGGGAGGGGGGACACCCCCTCCCACACCCTCCCCTCCCCCTTCGTTCGCTCCGTTCGCTCGCGTTCAGTCGCGTTCATGATATTCAGTGAAAAGAATTGATACTAGAAGTGTATTTAAATGATACCATTTTATAGGCAAATTGTTCAATAATAATCTACACTAAAATATACTGCTACCTTAAACAAGTGGGACTGTTTCACGTCGATAAAACGCGCAAAAACAAGCATCAAATTGCACTATTTGCAACATCAAAATGCAAAAAGTTCTCACCGTGGGAGGGGGGACACCCCCCTCCCACACCCTCCCCTCCCCCTCGCTCGCTCCGCTCGCTCGGGTTCAGTCGCGTTCATGATTCAGTGAAAAGAATTGATACAAGAAGTGTATTCAAATTATACAATTTTACAGGCAAATTGTTCAATAATAATCGACATCAAAATAAACTGCCACCTGAAACAAGTGGGACTGTTTCACGTCGATAAAACGCGCAAAAACATGCATCAAATTGCACCATTTACAACATCAAAATGCAAAAAGTTCTTACCGTGGGAGGGGGGACACCCCACTCCCACACCCTCCCCTCCCCCTCGCTCGCTCCGCTCGCTCGGGTTCAGTCGCGTTCATGATATTCATGAAAAAATTAATACAAGAAGTGTATTTAAATCATGCCATATTACAGGCAAATTGTTCAATGATAATCTACATCAAGATATACTGCAACCTCAAACAAGTGGGACTCAGTGTTTCAACTCGTTAAAACATGCAAAAACATGCATCAAATTGAACCATTTACAACATCAAAATGCAAAAAGTTCTTACCGTGGGAGGGGGGACACCCCCTCCCACACCCTCCCCTCCCCCTTCGCTCGCTCCGTTCGCTCGCGTTCAGTCGCGTTCATGATATTCAGTGAAAAGAATTGATACTAGAAGTGTATTTAAATGATACCATTTTATAGGCAAATTGTTCAATAATAATCTACACTAAAATATACTGCTACCTTAAACAAGTGGGACTGTTTCACGTCGATAAAACGCGCAAAAACAAGCATCAAATTGCACTATTTGCAACATCAAAATGCAAAAAGTTCTCACCGTGGGAGGGGGGACACCCCCCTCCCACACCCTCCCCTCCCCCTCGCTCGCTCCGCTCGCTCGGGTTCAGTCGCGTTCATGATTCAGTGAAAAGAATTGATACAAGAAGTGTATTTAAATTATACAATTTTACAGGCAAATTGTTCAATAATAATCGACATCAAAATAAACTGCTACCTTAAACAAGTGGGACTGTTTCATGTCGATAAAACGCGCAAAAACATGCATCAAATTGCACCATTTACAACATCAAAATGCAAAAAGTTCTTACCGTGGGAGGGGGGACACCCCCCCTCCCACACCCTCCCCCCCTCGCTCGCTACGCTCGCTCGGGCTCGGTCGCTTCGCTCCCTCGCAGACTAACCGCCCCCCCCCCTAAGATGAAATCCTGGCTACGCCGTTGGTGAGACTCCAGGCCAATGCTATAATTTAGGAGTCAAAATGAGTGAGATCAATAACAAATGCATGCAAATGAAATAAAGTCTTAGAAGTGAGAAAGGACAAAAATGAGTCAGAGTGAATCTCACTCTTAATGAGTGAGCTCAGGTGGCAGCCCTGTATATCACTAACCTTGCTTACGCTAGTGCTGTAACGTTAAATAGGGACACAGGATCTGACCTGTTAGAGTCTAGAACTAGTAATATAGACCAATTATCTTAGCGTTATTCTAAAAACTAACAGTTAGGGCGTAGATAGACATTCTACTACAGACGTTAGGCCTAATGTTCTACCGCCGTACCGGTACTTCCCTATTATACTTATAGTATTAAAAAAAAAATCCAGATTGTAGTATATCTATGTGTATTCAACGTTACACATCAAAATTGAATACAACTGTACAGTCTAACGTTTCAAGGGCCTAGAGTTAGCTGCTAAGTGGGATCTACATGAACTAACGTTAATGTTAGACTCGAGCCTATAAAAGTCAACTTGACCAAATTCTGGTCTAGATCTCTCTTCATCTAGACTCAGTGTCTATCAAGACTAGGCCCTACTGGCGCTGCAAAAGGAGGTGCTTCAAATTAAAGTTTAATCTCATTCGTTTTTGTTAGAACCTTATCGGATTTGGCCTAGCCCTTGGCCTAGATCGATTATGCCTAACATAGATATTAATCTGTTTCTGTTTCGGTTTCCCCGTACTCGTAGGGCGACTGGACTGCTCCAGACAACGTCACTTAACCGAGTTAGACATAGAAGTTGGAACTCAAGTCTAACAGTTACTGCTGATATAATGATTCTAGAATAGACCCTATCTAGGCGTAGTGTCAAACGTCAGAGTCTATTGAATTATCTGACTGATGTCTAACAAGGCTTTGTTATGTAGCTCTACCTCTACTAGATCTCTATCACTAGTCTGGCAGATCATATGTACAACTAGATTGATGGGTCTATTTTCTACTTAAAAATTAAATGGGGTTTTCTGCAAAATAGAGTTAAAATGTTATCCCATGGTACTGTAAAACCTGAAGTAGCATGTAGATGGTTTAATCATATTGAAGGTTATCAGTGCGAAAATCCGATCTTTTTTTTTCTTTTTTTTTCTCTTTTTTTTGGGGGGGGGGATACTGTATAATGCACCGTATATGTGGTATTTTCAAGTTCAGCAAAATGAAATGAGTAATTTGCATGAATCAGCCTCTACTATGTAAAACAAAATCGTGGTAATTAGAGTAAGATGAATAATAATTGTGGTAAGTGGAATATTAAGGAATCTATTAATAGCAATGCTTGCAAAATTTGGCATGTACCTTTCCTTCAATTTTTTCACGTTCCTTTATTTCTGATTTTCTTGTCTTTTGTGTGCGTGTTTGGTGGATTGCCATTCAATACATACATAGAAGTCGAATAACCGCTGGTGAAACGTCGGCTTTAATACAGAATCTGCGAACTTTTATTTCTTGAGAATTTATCCCTTAGGATTTGCTTATATACCTGACAAAATTATGAAATTAAAAATGCAAGTATTTGAGTTGATATGAATTTTCAATCATATGAATATAAGTATTAGAAAAAAATGAATTGAAGGACAGATCATTGAATGAATGGGTCAATGATGTTGATGTTCAAAATCGTCATAATGTGAGTATTGGCATTAACCTTGCAAAGCTGTTTGTTTTCAGATAAAGACCAAAAATCAAGTTCACCACTGGAGATGGCAGAAATGTTGGACTCAGAGGATGACATCCCTTTAGCTGCACTTCAAAGAACTACGAAATCGGGGGCAGATGACAAAAAAAGCAGGTATTTTGTATTTTCACCTATTTATAACTTGACACAACACAATTTACACGTTATTTGTGTTGAAAGTAGAGAATAAATAACACGTATGAGAAAACTATGTAAGGGAAACAAGAGAAAAAAGAAATTAGGAGAAATAGGGGCAGTATATATACTTACTTGAATAATGTAAATTCAATTATAACAGAGAGTTAGGTTGAAGGAAATAACATTATATGAATGTTTCAATGGCGGTGATGTTCAAAATCTGTCACTACACATTAATTGTGAGTATTGATATTGACTCTGGAAGGTTCTTCATTTTCAGATAAAGAGCAACAAATCAAGTTCATTGAGTATGAGAAAAAAATTGAATTGAAGGGCAGATCATTGAATGAATGGGTCAATGATGTTGATGTTCAAAATCGTCACAATGTGAGTATTGGCATTAACCTTGAAAAACTGCTGTTCGTTTTCAGATGAAGACCAAAAATCAAGTTTATCACTGGAGATGGCAGAAATGTTGGATCCAGAGGATGACATCCCTTTAGCTGCACTTCAAAGAACTACGGAATCGGGGCAGAGAACAAAATACAGCAGGTATTTCATATTTTTCACCTATGTATAACCTGACACAACACAATTGTACATTTTATTTCTTTTTAAAGTAGGGAATAAATAACGTGTACGTGTATAAGAAGACTATAGTTGTGAAACAAGAGAAAGGAAAAAGTAGGAGAAATAGGGGCGCTATAGAAAATGGCTTACATGAATAAAGTAAATTCCCCTTTATGACAAAGAGTTAGGTTGAAGGAAAGAACCTGAACGAATGGATCAATGATGATGATGTTAAAAATCTGTTGATGCATTGATTTGGAGTATTCATATTAGCACTGGGATCGTTCTTCGTTTTCAAATACAGATCAAAAATCAAGTTCAACAAACAACAATGGAGATGGCAGAAATGTTGGATCTAGAGGATGACATCGCTTTAGCTGCACTTCAAAGAACTACGGAATTGGGGCGGAGGCGACACAGTAACACTCTCGACGACTAGCTAGTCTAGCCACGGACTGCAGGGTGCTGGAGTGGGGACTGGAAAGGAGGGCCGAAACAGGAGGGGGAGACGAATTCATGGATTTTCTTTCCAAATATTTGAAGATTATTGTCCTCAGACCTAGTCTAGTCTTATTATAAACTGAAAACCACCTGCATTCCTTGGAATTGATCTGCGGTGACGTGTAAAGCCGTCCATGACTGATCTTTGATAACAGTAGGAGCAGCTACGTAGCGTAGACCGTAGGCCTACCAGATTTCTGCACGAAGTTCGATTCATCCCGAAGATTTTGATGTAGAAGGTATCCAGAGGATGGAAGGGGTAGCCGCTTGTATGTAAAGAGAATACGCCCAGGAACTCGGTATAAAGTTGTCAAGAGAAAAGAAATGTTGCACCACATTGAAAAGACAAACAGGCTAATCCGTACGAGAAAGTTCATTCAGATAAATCTGTTTATCCACCTCATGTCGACGTGTCAATCATGGCTGTCATAAATTCAGCACAGCAAACTGAAGAAATCCGGAAGACGTACCTCGACCTCGAGGACTTGGGAAGGAAAGGCAATGGATCGCTAATCACACGGAAACAAAAGTAAATGACATGGCGCTAAGAAAGAAACGCGCTATTCATTATCTTCTACCTCTAGCGGGCAGTAAGCTAAAAGCGTGCAAAAGCTTATTCCCCAATACCTTAGGAAAAGCAACGTATTTGCGACATGAAGAATTTAGGAGCTTGTTATTGTTCAGCAATTTTGCAGCTACTGTGTTAACCATATGCTTCAGGTTGATATGGCAGGGGAAACTCGGTATAACGAACACTGCTATAACGAGATATCGGTTATAACGAGGAAATTTTCCCGGTCCCAAATTTCCTTCCACACAAGTCTATGTAAAATGCTACTCTTATAGCGAGATCGGCTATAACGAAATAACTGCTAAAACGAGATAAATTTTGTGACTTCCAAACAAAGAAAAACATAGTCAATCAAACCTGCTATAGCGAGGTAAAGCAAAATGCCTTCGGTAAAGCTTTACTTCGCCTGTGCTATCATCTTCCGAGATCGTAAAGCTTGATGCGCCAAAAACTGTCTTGTACACACATAATCATTTTCTTCAGTGCACTCCAGCTAGCACTGCATACTGTACGTGTAAGTGTGTGTGTGCGCGCACACTGATACATGCAGAAAATGTTACATATGTATACATGACATCATCATGACGTTTAGCAGGTGTGAGGCAATCTGATGCTGTGATTGGCCTTCTACGTAGGGAATTCCCCATCTTCACACACACGCAGTCATAATGTACATACAGAATGTGTCACATACACACACAAGACCATATTCAAGCTTTCCACACAACACACACCCATATAGGATAACCACATACCAATCCACAGACGATCTTGATACAATCGCAAGCTATATAAAATTACAAATTCAAACATCTACAATTAATAAGAAACACATTCTTGTTTGGATTTCCTTAGCGAAAAACATCTCCTTACCCATAAAGGTGAGTAATTCCCTCACACACAATATCAAGTTATCAGTATTGATTGAAATATGATGTGTAGTCCCACATGTGCAAATTAATGTCTTTATGTTATGCCTTCTTTTATGCCTACTGATATAACGAGATATCGGCTATAACGAGGAAAATGACTCGGTCCCGACCATCTCGTTATATCGAGTTTCCACTGTACATGAATTTTTAAGGCCAATGGTAATATGGCCTTGTTTATCATGCATTCACACTTAGAGTAAACCATGCAATATCGTTTTTCATTTCTGAGAAAAGTAAAGCTTTGCACATTAGTGATTTCTAACGATGCTTCAGTAAGCGCAGTTGCAAAGTGTTTTTCATACATGTATGTTTGATAGCCTAAATATTACAGCCTAGGAGATCAACATGTCTGACTTGTACACCATTATTGACTGCTGAATTATGATCCCTTCGGTGAGGATTTGTAGTTTTTTACATCTTAAGCTGGAAATGTAAATGTGTTATCACCAGAACATGCACTGCATGCAGTTATTTCATTTCATTGCATTGCAGGACTTCATGATTTCAATGTTTTGCTGACAGCGTAACCGCGACTTCTGTTCACTAATGTTTAACTAGTATTTCAATGGGATCACATTAAAAGGGGAAAATTGAATATACTGTCGAATTTCGATAATGATAAACCTGTTTCTTGATTAAAAAAATAATGACAGTCTTGCAGTGCAACAATTCCATAATATCCTCTTTTGTCAATGCTTTTACACTAACTGTTCATGCCATGTTATGTGATTCTCTACGACAATGCAACTTAAACAGGAATCGAAATATTATTGTTTTAAAGAACATGTAGTTCGTTAGATATGAATTCTGTTGTAAAAGTTTCCCATTTCATAATCTGCAATTATTTTCTCATTTCACGTTTATTGCATGGTAATTATTTTGTTTGATGACGTTATTGACTAATTACAATAAAATGTGTGAGTCAGTAAACAAATAAAAAAAAAATTGTGCTTCAAGTTATGTGTCATTCTCTGTCTCTCTGTACATCTCTCTATGCAAGATTAAAGATGTTTTTATGCGTATTTTGGTTAGGGGGGATTTTTCTTTCCCATTTAATATTTTTCGTCGTGCACTTTATGCACTTTGTGCGTTGTGTCTGTATGTGCGTTGGTTGTATGCATGTTGTTTGCTATCTAGATGTTATTGTGTATGTGTGTTTATTTTTGTTTGTGTGTGTATGTATATATACACACATTATATATATATATATATATATATATATATATATATATGTGTGTGTGTGTGTGTGTGTGTGTGTGTGAGTAAGCGTGTGAGGGATGTGTGTGTGTGTATGTGTGAAATTAAGTGTGTGTGCGGTTGTGCCCGCATGTGTGTGTATTTATGATTATCCAAGTTTTTGGTTAAGGGTCGTTATATTTCTGAAGGTTGGTATTCAGTGAAATTTATTACAGAAAATGCTACAAGCATTGCTTAGTTGACTACTACTCGATAAGGACATTATTATAAAATATGTTTGAAAGGACAAGTTGAGAAGCCTCCCACTCCTTCCTTCAAGATTCCTTGAATACGGTGAAAGAAACAATCAGCATGAACAGTGTAGTTAACGTAGATGAAAAATCATCGCTAACTTCGAATTTTCCCTCCAATAGAGGCCTATCACAAACCGTGAGAACCTAATTTGTATATTGGCCTATTTGATTATATTTGTATTTAAAAAGTGCGAGTCCATATCCTAAGTTATAATGGTCAAGTGGGGCATCAAGATTACAAATAAAAAAATGCATCTCTGGTTCCGCCCCATGCATATTATACGGTCCGTGAACATGGGACAGTTCGTGGTAAAGCATCGACACTCGATTCTCCGGTGATTTCGACATAGGTCACATCGTGGTAAAGTTCGAAGACTCGCTACTGCAGTGCGCGCAAGATAGGACAGATCGTGCAAAGAATCTTCGCATGAATACGGCTCAGTACTGCTTTTCTATGAAACCGTAAACTAATATGTAAGTTTACAAGTTTCTTGCTAGAAACTTTGTCGGCACTGTGACATGTTCTTTGGCACAAACTATCCCTAGGTACTCTTCTCTCTTATGGCCTGCGTTTTATAGATAAGCAATAAGCCATTTCTGGAAAAGTAAGGCATAAAGAGAGATACAATGTTTAGAAGCGATTTTCTCAAAACGTCATTATTTGAGATAGGACAGTTCGTGGTAAACCCGTCGAATTGATTAGTATGTCTTTATATTCAGCATGTGCGGAATAACCCTAACAAAAAAGTCCTGTGGTACTCCCTGTGGTACTTGTCGGTACCACACAATGTACCACACACTTGTAATGTTACCACAGGAACTGTGTGGTACTGTACCACAGGCTTGTAGGGTACTCCCTGTAGTACTTGTCAGTACCACACAATGTACCACATAAATAAATGTTACCACAAGAACTGTGTAGTACTGTTTTACAGGCTCATGTGGTACTCCCTGTGGTACTGGCTGGTACCACACAATGTACCACACAAATATATGTTAACACAGGAACTGTGTGGTACTGTGTCACAGGCTCGTGTGGTACTCTGGGATGTACCACAGGGCAGTACCACAGGACATTACCACAGGAAAGTACCACAGGACAGTACCACAAGACAGTATACACACAAATTGTCCTGTGGTATTTTGGGACGTAGCCTATACAACATGACAGTACCACAGGATAGTACCACATGAATTGTCCTATGGTATTTTGGGACGTACCACAGGAGAGTACAACAGGAAAGTACCACAGGATAGTACCACAGGACAGTACCACACGACTTGTCCTGTGGTATTTTGGGACATACCACAGGACAGTACCACAGGAATTGTCCTGTGGTATTTTGGGACATACCACAGGACAGTACCACAGGATAGTACCACAGGACAGTACCTCACGACTTGTCCTGTGGTATTTTGGGACATACCACAGGACAGTACCACAGGGCAGTACCACAGGGCAGTACCACAGGACAGTACCACAGAGCAGTACCACAGGACAGTACCACAGGAAAGTACCACAGGATAGTACCACAGGACAGTACCACACGACTTGTCCTGTGGTATTTTGGGACGTACCACAGGGTATTACCACAGGACAGTACCACAGGAAAGTACCACAGGATAGTACCACAGGACAGTACCACACGACTTGTCCTGTGGTATTTTGGGACATACCACAGGACAGTACCACAGGAAAGTACCACAGGATAGTACCACAGGACAGTACCACACGACTTGTCCTGTGGTATTTTGGGACATACCACAGGACAGTACCACAGGACAGTACCACAGGACAAGTACCACAGGAATTGTCCTGTGGTATTTTGGGACGTACCACAGGACAGTACCACAGGATATTACCACAGGACAGTACCTCACGACTTGTCCTGTGGTATTTTGGGACGTACCACAGGGCAGTACCACAGGGCAGTACCACAGGACAGTACCACAGGACAGTACCACAGGAAAGTACCACAGGATAGTACCACAGGATAGTACCACAGGACAGTACCACACGACTTGTCCTGTGGTATTTTGGGACGTACCACAGGGCAGTACCACAGGACAGTACCACACGACTTGTCCTGTGGTATTTTGGGACATACCACAGGACAGTACCACAGGAATTGTCCTGTGGTATTTTGGGACGTACAACAGGACAGTACCACAGGGCAGTACTACAGGACAGTACCACAGGATAGTACCACAGGACAGTACCACACGACTTGTCCTGTGGTATTTTGGGACGTACCACAGGACAGTACCACAGGAAAGTACCACAGGATAGTACCACAGGACAGTACCACATGACTTGTCCTGTGGAATTTTGGGACGTACCACAGGACAGTACGACAGGAATACCTGTAGTAATTTTCGATGTATACCACAGGAGAGTACCACAGGAACTGTCCAAATCCCACAGGAAAATCAGTATGGTGCTATTCCACACAGAAGTACAACACAGCAAATTAAATTCGTAAGTACCACAGAAAAATGCTACAGGATATTCTTTTTTTTTCTTAACATTTTATACCAGAGGACTATCACACCAGGAGAATATCAAACAGCAGTACCACACAGGAATACCACACAGGAAAATTGTAAGGCAGAATCTACTGAAATTTATTATAAAAATATAAACAGAAAAGCACATATTAATATTCCTCAATTAATTGATAGATGAGTTATGCTGTATTTATAGCAATTGATTTGCCATTACTTATCCTGTCCTATACTCCTTCAGTATTACCTATTTAGTGAAAGTGCTGATGTAAAGCATGAAAAATTTCATACGGACTTATGTGGTACGGTACTCCTGTGGTACTCCTGTGGTACTCCTGTGGTACTCCTGTGGTACAAGTTTTTACATAGCTCATGAATATTCATAAAAAGCACTCTAGATTTTAGAAAATACATATATGACTTAAAAAGTCAAAGTATTAATGATGGAACTTACTTTGAACTTTATGAAAGATTGTCTAATTATGTTATATTACTCCCAATATCATAGATATTGTTATGAAAGTGTAATTTCATATCTTGATAATAAAATATAATCGAGTTAGTAACCATGCCTTAATGCTTTACGGATAGTCGGCCATATATATATGTACTGATACGGTCGATGGCTACCTAGGAATAGAATATGACTATATAGATCTATTATAGAACTAGATTGGCACTTGGCCATTAGACTCTCGTTTGAGGTTATATCTTAGGAGTAGGACAGGTTATTAAGTAGGGCCATGTTTGTCCTGAAATCCATCACTCACCTATCAGGAATATTCCTTGATATGTGACTAAAATTCTCCCAGATTTTTTTTTTTCGATCTATCCTGTGTGGTACTCTCCTGTGGTACCATGGCAATGCTGTGTAGTACTGCCCTGTGGTAATGATCGACCTGTGGTACTGTCCCAAAATACCACAGGACAGTTCCTGTGATACTGTTCTGTGGTACTAGTCCTGTGGTACTGCCCTGTGGTACGTCCCAAAATACCACAGGATTTCCTGTGGTACTGCCCTGTGATACGTCCCAAAATACCACAGGAATTCCTGTGGTACTGTCCTGTGGTACTGTTCTGTGGTACCGGTCCTGTGGTACTTTCCTGTGGTACTGCCCTGTGGTACGTCCCAAAATACCACAGGAATTCCTGTGGTACTGTCCTGTGGTATGTCCCAAAATACCACAGGACAATTCCTGTGGTACTGTCCTGTGGTACTGTCCTGTGGTACTGTCCTGTGGTACCGTCCTGTGGTAATTACCACAGGAGTACCACAGGACTTTTTCGTAAGGGAATTAACAACTAGAATAGTCTAATAGTAATATTGATTTTTGTGCTAATCAAGGGCAGGTTTAATATGAATAGTTCATGACAGTGAGACGGACTGGACACTAGACAAAGTGGTATATTCATTATTAGCATGACCAGATGGAAATGATCAGTTTGGGTAAATTGTTGAGAGTAAAACTATATCAGTTGGGAGTACACCAATAGATTGGGAGGAGACGAGTTGGGAGTAGACGAGTTGGGAGTAGACCAATTGGGAGTAGACCAGTTGGGAGTAGACGAGTAGAGAGTAGACCAATTGGAAGTAGACCAGTTGGGAGTAGACCAATTGGGAGTAGACCAATTGGGAGTAGACGAGTTAAGAGTAGACCAGATGGGTATAGACCATATTGGGTATGGACAAACTAAGGGTTGAACGATATAATAACTAGACAAAGTGAATGTAGACTAAATGACTTGTAGACGAGGTGGGAGTAGACTAACTAGTAGTAGACAAAATAGATATTAGACGACATGGCAAATAGACATTGTGAGTGTAGACGATTTGGCTATTAGATCAATTGTTTTGTAGACGAAATGCTCCTTAGACGAGTTGGGTATTAGACAATACGGGTAGTGGGCAAAGTGACTATTAGACAATATGGGTACTGGACAAAACGAGTTGTAGACCAAATGGGTATTAGACTAATCGGTAATAGACGATATGCCAGTAGACCAATTGGAAAATAGACAAAGTGGCTGTAGACGAGGTGACTATAAACCTAATGAGCAGGTTGACTCTGTTGCAAATGATGCATTTTACAGGCAACACAGCAGAACCTGAACAGCTTCCAGAAGAAAATCTTGATCTTGCTGTGAGCGTCTTAGGGGAGGAAACAGATGCTCCTGCTGACGGACCAGGCTCCTCCTTCAGCTTTCGTTTCCTAGCGAGATTCAGGCGTTTGCTATCTATAAACCTCTTGTAGCACATTTCATGGAATCCTATTTAATACAATGGAGAAATGAACAGCAATGATTAGCCGTTGGATTTTGTTAGGGGGAAAAAAAGGCTAAACGCTAGAGGGAGGGGTTGAACATTACACTCAATATATCATTAAATGTACAGTAGACTATTGACTGCAAATATATTTGAATCTTGTAATTACCAATAAGCCCTAGTACTATGCCAGGTAATCATTAACACCTCATGATCATTGTCATCATCAACTACTTCAACTTGTACTTGCAGTGCAATTACTGATTTTAAATTACATCTACAGCTTTCAGCACCTGATCACATGCAATATCAATTATCATAATTATGAATACAACTGCCTTATCATCATTAATACTAGTAATCCTTGGCCTTTCACTATCACCACCACCCACTGCTTTATAGTTTGGCACAACATAATGGTAATCATATGTTTTAGGGAGTTTAATTGTTGAAATTATGTTATTGTCATTGTTGGTTTTTTAGACCTATTTATATCAAATATTAATAAGTTAATTTAATGAGATGCTAAATGTGTGTTTTGAGGGGAGATTCGCCAATTTCGGGGTGAGAGAAACAGGATGGATATTTAATATTAATACTCCATGGCCATGATTATGAAAATATTATAAATTTACATGCAGTTTAGACCTTTTTCAATCCAGTCCTGTGTGTCAAGGTTTTTACAAAACAATATCACCGATCAGCTACATCAACCTACAACCTGGGCTGTACATAGAACAATTATGTAAAATTACATCTAGGCTACATTATAACGGGGCTATGCCATGCCAAGGTGAAATTCAAGATAATTTATCTAAAATGTAACAGACACGCTAACGGCTAAGCTACTGCATTAGCGCCCATTATAACATACACAAGCAACGTTCATAACATAGCTAACGTTGTACGTAGTCATCATGGTCATTAACATTATGTATATGAGAGAGACCGCACTGCAGTGTCGACTGCTACGACTGTACGCACACGTAAACTAACCTGTAAATTATCCTACATAGGTTGCAGTCAGTCCCCCTGAGCAGCTGAATCACTTCGTTCTTGTCTGCGATTTCACGGTCTCCCCCACTCAATTTGATCCACTCTTTGGCACACAAAATAGGTTTCGTCTATCTTAGGTTTGTCATAGCCGTGAAATTTTCAAACTTCATCGATGTTACATGCATAATAACGCATCTTAAAAGTTTCGGCAGAGCAGACGACGTAGACGCGTCGACAGGCTCACAGGGGGCGGCCATTTTGACTCGTAAACAATAATTCTCGATTCGGATTGGATAACATACATCACATGATATCTCTCTGACATCTGTGTTCTGTAAACTCCTGGAGCTGCTCATAAAACCACACATAGAGGAGACTCTTCGCAGATCGAACGTGCCAGATGAACTGCAAAGTGGATTCCAGGAAGACCACTCATGTATGCTACTGGCAAGCACTCTTAACATCGTCATTGAGAGTAACTCACTCAACAAGATGCAAACCTTTGTGGCCTACCTAGATGCAGCAAAGGCCTTCGATACTGTATGGCACAATGGCCTGCTACTAAAGCTCTTCAAAGCAGGTGTGCATGGAAGCCTCTGGCTACTCGTGAGGAATCTGTACGAAGGCCTGACGGCCAAGGTCTGGTGGAACGGCAGAACAAGCAAATCCTTTCATGTGAGGCAAGGAGTCAGACAAGGCGGAATCCTATCCCCTCTGCTCTACCTGGTGTATATCAATGGTCTCATCACAAGACTTCGGGACTCTGGGCTCGGCTCATCTGTACATTCTATCTACACTGGTATACTGGTTCTGGCAGATGACGTTGCGCTTGTGGCAACGTCAGCAGAGGAGCTGAACAGCATGCTCCAGATAGTGTATGAATACTCCACTAAGTGGAGATACACTATCAATGCTGCCAAGAGTGCCGTCATCATCACTGGACCAGGACCTCAGACAACACACATGTGGCAGCTTGGACCAGATACCATACCACAGGTAGACAAGCACCCTCACCTTGGTATTATCCGTTCTACCGGTAACCATGACCCCAGTCCTAAGATGATATCCACGGCCAACAAGACCCTGTACGCACTTACAGGAATAGGCACCTTCCGCATGGGATTCACACCAACGGTCATAGCTTCCCTATGGGAGCGCTTCTGCCTACCACGTATGACCTACGGATCGGAAGTAATGTACCTCACAAAGGCAGCCATGAATCGCCTAGACAAGGCCCAGGAGACCCTATTCAAAACCCTGTTAGGACTTCCTCGCTCCACAGCCAACGAATCTGTGCACATATTGACCAGGCTTCCCAATGTTTCTGACAAAATTGCCATACTCCGGCTCCGGCTGCTCGGGAAGATGATCACACTAACACCCAACAGGGTCGAGTATCGTCTGTTCCAGCACATGCTGTGCCATCACCCAGGCTCCAAAACAACCAAAGCCTTCAAGACCCTTCTTCAACAGTACAACCTTCCACCCTTAGAAGATATCATGTACATGCCCACCACTTTCCAGCAGTGGAAGAAGATCACCAATGCGGCAGTCCTGGGTCACAGAGAAAACAAATCCAAAGAGGCAATGGCCACCAAGTCCACACTTTACCTCCTCAGTTCCCTGGACCCCGCTCAGGTATCTACCCTCCTCCCTGCCAGACTGGACTCGCATTCTCTTCGACGGGCAGTACCAGTTAAATGTCAGCTTCTTTGTGGAGTCTATCCCACTAACACCCGTCTAACTCTGGTTGGGAAGCTACAGAACACTAGATGCCCCTGTCAGATGCCCAAAGATGAGACCATCACCCATCTCCTTGGGGAGTGCGAGCTGTATGCCAAGGAGAGGAAGATCTATATCTCTCACCTACCAGAAAGATTGCAGAAATTGCTCTCCCAGACGCCCCAAGATAAGCAAGCCACATTCACTGCCAGCCTAATACTGACCGGAACAAGTGACCCCAATATTTCCCAGGAAGAAGCTGCAATTCTGCACATCTACTCCCTTCGCTTCCTAGCTGCTATGCATGTGATCCGCTCATCCATGACATTATAACCTCCTCATACTTGCTGCTTAATATGTTGCTTCATTTTGTCTTCCTCATCTCGCCTGCTCTTTGCTGTTATCTATTGTGTTGACTCTTGTCTGCTGTCTCCGGCTTGACCCATGACCACATTAGTACATTGCAACCATTGTATTACTAAATTTCTGCGAATCTAACGCAGTTCTCCAGGACTGGAGGAAGTCAACAAAAGAAGAAGATCGTTCGCGAATGAATATCGTACGCGGCAAAGTGTACATATTCAGCTCCTCAGTGACAAAAAAGTTCACTGTTTCCCCCTAAATTACCAAAATACTGCAGGAGGGTTTGTGTCGAACTTTTTCCTGTAGCCTTTTTGGTTATTTGTTTACATGTAGCTGTGGAGAAATTTAGTGCCGCAGTTGTCGGAACGAAACAAGCGAAAAAACCAGCTCACCCCATGGCCTATTACGACTGAGTCACGTTATAGCGTACTCTGCGACAATCTCGGTGTGAATTCGAATTCGAATCACTGCGAATTGGATGTTTCTCTCGCGGGCGGTGTCTGTGTGCCAATATACTGTAGTCCCATGGGTATCGTATTTTGTATACAAGTAGTAGGTCTATGCAATAGCAACCAGTTGATATGCACAGTTGTATAAACTTTCTCCAGAGCGCCGTTTATCAGTTTAATTTTGATGTATTCTTCAACTTCAAGTTCATAACACAAGCAATCAATAAACATCCAGCAAATGATGAAATAGTCTGCTCTCTGTCCTGGTTGTGAAAATCCACTAAGATTTTGTAGTTCTTTTCTTGAAAGTTGAATCTTGGTCATGGTCATCTACTAGGCCTAGTTTTCTACTATCAGGTGTACTATTATAACAAACAGTTGTCAAAGTTTGATATGAAAATTTAGAACTGCATTTGATTTATGGAGATAGTGGAGTTGTAAAAATGTAATGGGGTCAATATACTCTAGCATGAACCCAGCTTCTGTAATGAATGAGGGCAAAATGTGATCTGAATGTGGAATCAAATTCTTAATCTGGATTTTAATTTTGCTGGCATGCCATTAGCATTTTGTGTTCAATCAACTTTTGTTGATTTTAAAATAAATGACTTTCCAGATCTTCTCACTCATCGAGGCGAAAAAAGGTCTTCATCTTTGGTGATTCTATTCTCCGAATCCTTCAGCAGTACGACATGAGAGAGACTTGTGACGTCACTGTTTTCTGTCATCCAGGGGCAAGAGTGAGAACATTAAAGAGCAAACTGCGAGAGCTGTGTTGGATGATGATGTCGACAAAGTTTTTTTTTTTTTTTTTTTCATGTCGGCACAAATAACTTGGACACAAGTGTTTTGGACTGGGCCAAGTGTGAATTTTCAGGGAACGTTTTCCAGCAGCCATCATTATCGTTTCCGGAGTCTTGCCGAGATGGGACAGTGACGAACTGTATGAGAAAAGTGTGTTCTACAACTTACATCTGCATAATGTATTCTGGTGCACAAACTAGGATGCCAGTACTTTGAACTGTGTAAAGAAGAGTTTTTGAGATGGGAAGACCATTTCCGTTTTGATGGCCTTCACCTCAATCGTGAAGGGAAACTCTTGTTTGCAAGGAAACTTGGTGAGGTATTGGACAATGATTTCCCGAGAAGAGTGTGCAGCAGTAAATACATACCACCAGACCTAAGGAAATTGGCTCCACCTGAAAGCTTCAGTTCTCTGGAGTGCAAGTATCTGTTTATCACTTATGTACATGTATGTGCGTATGTATTTAGAAATATGTTTAGAAAATGTATGTATGTTACTAAGAATTGAACATGTGAAAACACACTCAGCTTCTTCTGCTTCGGCTTTTAACATTTTTATCATTTTTACTTTCAGCAGCTGTGACACTTTGTATTTTATGTGTAACAATGCTAGAGTTATGCAAGTCATGTCTTTCTCGGCACAGATAATACTTGCCAAAGGATAAACTTAGATGATCATACAACTTTTGTATAGATATCATTAGATTTGTGTGATTGCATGCATGCATCCATCAATGTCCTTAATACTTGTGATAAACAAGAGAAAAAGAAAGAAGATATTCTTTTTTGTTGCTGTTCGTTATTCCGAAGGTTCGCTATTCTGAAGGTTCGTTATTCCGAAGAAAAAAAAAACAAAACAAAAGAGAGGAGAAGATATATGCATAAGGGGCCGAAATACTGGAACGATTTAATCCCCGTACAACTCGCATGTTGTTCATCGTAACTGTGGCTTGAATGCAAGTTAAAACATCACTTATATTATATAGATAATCACATCACGCAAGTTTATTGAAATTCTTTTATTTCTTGTTTATGAATGCTATGATATACAGTGCTTGGTTGTTGTCATGCAATTACTTGAGCCTCAGAGTCTGCGTTCCTAAAATATTATTCGTTTATTTTTTTTTTTATATCGATATTTTGCTCATCCGTTCTTCAAATCGTCAAGCCGGTGGACAAAGTGTAAAATTTCAGTTTGACAGGGCGCACATGCACTGTCTAGGGGCCGAACAAAGCAAACATACAACGCACCTGGGGCGATTGTGTACAGGACAGTGGAACGTGCAAAAACGCATGAGAAATGAATATGAACCGCATGTTCATAGGACAAAACGCACGAGAAAAAAAAAGCTTGACGCATGAGACGTACATCGAACTTTAGAGTTCTGTGTGTATGCGTTTGATGTTGATGTTTAATGTGCATCTTTCGCAGCAACGGACTCTACAGGAGGCCTAGCGGATGTAAGCGCGTGGTAAAAGACAAAGTACAGTAGCTATATTTGTTTGTTTGTTTGTTTGGTTTATTTCTGCGTTTTCTTTCTCCGAATACAATTGCAAATGAAAACAGAATGATACAGATAACATACAAATCAATACAAAAAAATATCATTTGCGTAACAACATCAGTCTGAAGTGACATATGAATCAAAATAACATATTAAGTCATAATGTATAGGGACCGTCATAATAAGCAGAGCTTGACGTGGATGAGGCCCTATCTGAATATGTGATACCAATATAATACAACACCAATTATATATATATACTCATAAAACTCTTAATCTTAATACACGAAACACATTTTGCTAGAGAAAAAAAAAAGAGAAAAGAAAAAAGAAAAGAAAAATAGCCTACAGGAGAAAACATACAACTATTGGACAAGGGTCTGAACGCGCCATCCGTTTTTGGCGAGATTGTGCATGCCCAACGTTTTCTGGCCGCTGTGATGAAAATGATCTAAAGATAAATGTCCATCCAAAGGATAAAAAGGACAACGGATGCCAAAAATCGACATTCACTTCTCATGCGTTTGCCTTATCTGGAAAAGTGTGATATGGGCATAAAATACACTAGCTTTTGGGATATGGTAACAGCTTGCTTTGTTGTGTCAAGGAATTGTTAGCATATGTTATCCTTTAATAACATGATCTCTCCCGTCTTTTCCATGGACCCAAACAGCTTGCCAAAATAAATGTATAGATATTTTTCTTATCATTCATATGGCATCATTACACTATGCTGCCAACATTGCTACATAAATCGTTAATCCATCTGCAGCATGTGGTTTATTCATTCTCCTTTTCTGTACTTGAGAAGAATCTGCTATATCCCGGAGTTATTTTGTCCTTTCATTTTGCTTCTTAAATTAGTCCTATGTTGTATCCGTGCTCCTATCTCGATCTTTACAATTTGTTTAACACTGGGACCTACGCTAAACAAGCTTGCTTTTATGTGGGTTCTATCATATTTCTTTAGCATTCATACTTAGATTTCAACTTTCATAGATTGACCACTACGTCCTATGTGCTTGCAATAATATTGTACATCCACAACAATCCAAAACAATTGTGTCTCTAACTATTGATCTTAACAGATTCTCAACGTGGCTTTAGAAAACATTACATCATAAGCCATGCTCTACTCACTTTTCAGACAAGGTAGCTCAGGCCATAGACAAATTTGAACCTAATAATCCAATTGGACTTTTAAAAATGTTTTGAAAGATTTTGATTTTATAGACCATGACATTTCACTTGTTAAACTACGTCATAATGGAATCCGTGGACGTCTTTAGAAGGTTTAAAAGGACGTGTACTGTTTATCAATGGGAGCAGTAACTTAAAATATGTTCAAGATATCACATTTGATGCATATGTGTAGACCACTTGTGTCACAAAACATCCTACCAGGTAAGAATTTTGCAATAAAGCCTAAATATTAGGAGATATCATTATTTTTTCTCACTAAACCATAACTTTGGACGGTTTAGTCCAGATACATTTTATCATAATTATTGTTCACATTTTGTATATCTAACAATATTTAACATCAATTATACTGATTTGAATTCGTACATTGGTCATTTCTATCCCTAACTCACATTCTAAAAACTATTTTGAAACACTAAAGCTGGGTTTTTGTTTCATCTGTAAATGGTAGATAATGCCTTTAAGAACTACCTGACACTTTGACAGACAGAATGCAATCTGTTGACATTGAAGGCCACGATTCACAGTGAAAATCGATTTCATGTGAGGTCCCGCAGGGCTCCCTCTTGGGCCCACTTTTGTTTATCCAATGCATAAATTATCCTAAAAAATCATCGCAAATCTTATCATTCACTTGTTTTGCTGATGACATGAATTTGGTTTTTTTTACATCAAGACTCTAATATCTTAATTGATATGATGAATAGTGAGCTAAGATCTGTGTAAGTTTGGATTTGTGCGAATGAATCGTCTTTGAATATAGAACAAAAAACACTCATATGGTATTTCGCAGTTCGTTGAATGTTCTTCCAGATGATGTTAGAATAAATGATATACGTTTCAATTTCAATTTCAATTTCAATTTCATTTCCATTTCCATTGAATAAACAGGGAAAATTATATACAATAAACATTTACAGAACATATTTGTAATAATTTCAAAGAAAACGTACAAGTGGTCACGAGTAACAACAGAAATTCCTTTCTAAGGTATATACATATACATAATACAAAGATTAGAATGGAAATGGAGGGTCCCACTAAAAAGCAAAGCTTGTAGGGTATGGGACCCTCGGAAATACGTACACAAAATCAAAGAAACCAAGAAAAAGAAGAAAAAAAGGGGGGAATGAGACTATGGTACAACACACGCCATCGTGGACACAAGCATACTGTACTTCATGATATAACTGCAATAATAAAACAATAAAACGCTCCCTGGTTTAATATTGCGATTGATTGGGTGCATATACCGGTATGAATGCATAGGAACGGATGCAAAAAAGAGAAAGAGAATAGACTCACTGTTGTCTGGTACAATAAAAGAAATATCTTAGGAAAACTTATGTTAAACAGATTATTTTCTTTAAAAGATGATTTCTTTGTGATATCTTAATACTTGTAAAAAAGATGACTTGATTGAGACAATAAAACTGAACCTAATTTGGTTGTATATCATAAGATTTCAATAGAAACAATTTTAATTTGTTCTTAAAAGAATTCAAAGTTTGTGCTGTTACTATGTCGTTGGGAAGTAAGTTCCAATACTTTGGCCCCTCGTAGATAAAGGTTTGCTGAGCCAGCAAAGTCCTAAAAAATGGCAAATGAAATTCATTGGATTGCCTTGTAGGATAATTATGAACGGATTAATTTTTTGAAAACATTAATTCAAATGTATATGGAAGATTATTTTTATTGTAATTATACATAAATTGTCCTAAATTAAACAAATACAAATCTTTAATTTTGAATATTTTATTTTCAAAAAATAACGGATCAGTATGAGACAAATATGCAGTGTGACATATGATACGCAGTGACTTCTTTTGTAGCAGAAGTAATTTATCCAAAAGAGTTTGATATATATTTCCCCATACAAGAATACCGTAGTTTAAATAAGGCAATATGAGGGATGAATATAATGTAAGCAGGGACGACAAAGGAAGACAAAACTTAATCTTGTTAATTATACCAATATTTCGTGAAATAATCTTACATATACTATCAATATGAAATTTCCATGAAAGCTTATTATCAATTGTTATTCCCAGAAATTTGACATAAGAAACATTTTCCAGTGGTGTGCCATCAAAGATAATATCAACAGGTAGTGCCTCAATGGAGTTGCTAAAAAGCATATTTTTTTTTGAAGATTAAGAGATAATGTATTAGCTTTTATCCACTGAGCAACTTTTTCTAATTCAGAATTTAATTTATTTACAAGGGTAAAACGATTATTGTGCGAAAAAAAATAAATTTGAATCATCCGCAAAGAGAATGAAAGAAAGAATATCTGATGATCTACAGAAATCATTTTATATAAATAAGAAACAGAAGCGGACCTAATAAACTTCCCTGTGGGACCCCACATTTAACATTTGACATTTAATGACGGTTGAAAACACAGAGTTTTCCTATAGGGCTTTATATTGTCAACGAATTATTTTGGAAAGCCCACATTAATTTCATAAGTAAAATTTTGTTCAGAAATGCTGAAATTCTAAGTAAACTTGAACATTTTTTCAAAGTTATATATTACAGAGAGTATTCTTTGTTTAATATCTCCATATTTTAATCGTGGATTTTTGGCGTGAGGAAGTGCAACCAATTTATTACTTTATTACCTCTTTCGTATTTAAAACTTGCTATAAGAATCATAAACCACGCTGAATATTTATCTGATACAAACTTTTTGACCTTCCTCAAGAAATTACTTCTTCCTTTAACGGATACATCTATTCTCCTTCAAACGCAAACTAAAACAGTGTATACTCAGTGGATACACCCTGCAAGCCACATAACAACGTTCTTTTAATATTCTCAGGCTCCTACACTCATTCAATGCGTTAATTACTTTAATAAGAACGGTTGACTCTCGGATCATAGTTTTCAATTTCTATTGTTATCAATCTCTCTTGCCATTAACTATTTACGAGGGTGTGGCAGCTAATCTTTGCCCTTCGTACGTTTTGCTTGACCTTATAATCATAGGTTTTCCCATTAATTATCAAACTTTTTTTCATTCAATTTCACAAATTTTTACTTCAATTTCGTCGCGGGATGTCGGGAATAGGCCAATCTTACTTTCATATTCGTCTTTCGTCGTTCATTTTCAAATAAAGTCCATTCAATTCAGTCATTTACAGTTCAAATTCGTCAGTCTCACTCGCAGTACTCAAAACAGCATGCAGGATCGATTTCGTCTTTTGTCAATCATTTTCGTTAAATTTTCATTCATATTCGTCTCACATCTCTATCCTGTGTGATTTCCCAGTAATTCATGTACTTTTTTTCTGTAACCGTTCACATTTTACATTCAGGAGTTAACATACACACAAGTGTCTCCCCCCCCCCCCCCACACACACACACAGAACCACAGATGCAGACACACACACAAGCACTCCGAGTATACACTGATAAGACGTACCGTCTCGCATACGACAACATCTGGCTAATTTGAATGAAAAATTCCTGAAATTGCGTGAACAAAAACAAATTTGATCTTCACATTCTGCGATCCGTCAGCGGGAGAGATGAATTTGAATGACAATTGACGATTTTGAATGCTGTGTCTTCGAAAATGTTTGACGAAAAACGAATTACAATGAGATGCGTTCCACGTGCTTCTCGGGACGAAATTGAATAATAAATCTTTGAAATTGAATGACAAAAGTGCGAAAATGGATGGGAAAACCTACATTATATGTGACCCTGCACCTCAAAACAAACAAAAAGTCGCCAGACATGAATTTTTAGTTAAGGCCATATTCTGAAAGAGCAGACTTTAAGCTTTAAAATGATGTATAACTCAAATCAAATGGACTCTCATAACCTATCTAAATATTGGAAAGAAAGCACAAACTCAGAAAAGTGTGACCTGAGAAAATAGGCTCTGAAGTACAGTGTCTATTCAAGCGCTTAATCTTTACCAAACCGTGCTGGCTGTGCGATGAATGGGACCAAAAAAAATAGCAGGAGGTAAACCACCAGAGTAACAACAATGAAGAGATTATCAGATTAAATTGAAATTTAGCATGCCTCATTAACACATTCTGTCCATAATCAATGCCAACTTTCAAAGCAGTAGCACTATCCTTTCAAAAGTTATTAGAGTTGAAAGTGAAGAGTGTGGACAAGGTTTTTCGGAAATGAAAAAGGGACTCTAAAGACACACCTAATCATACTATTCTACCAAAAATCCTCGAGATAAACTGCTAAAAAAACACACTTTCCTGCCCGTTTTATGATACCAAATTTTAGCATAATGTAAAAGAAGACCCGCTCTTTCAGAAAATATGAAAAAGTCAAGTTTGGCTTGGTTGACCCATTTCACTTATTTTCAGTCCTTACGCAAAATCAGTGTGTGCGACTTAATGTTCGTTTTGAGGTGCACGGTCACATATAGTGATATATTATCATGGTATGATATTATGATATTATTGTGATATTAGTACACTACAATTCAACTGTACCACAATCCTCCTTTTCTACATAATGTTAATTATAAGCACTGTTTGCTGAGTGACGTTATAACAGATTTTTCCCACATAAAACGTCTGGAAGTGTACAAATTCATTCGAATTCATTCTATTCATACGAGTCAGGTATTTCAGAGCAACATGTGGTCTTTTAGTTCATTCTTTTATATTGATTTTAATATTGGAATTAATTCTAGTTTGTCAAGGCATTCATTCTCCGTAATAATTCCACACGTATGGATTTGGGGACTAGTTTTTTTTAAAAAAAAAAACACTTTTATGTAGGCCTCATCGTAGCTGTTACTTTTTTGAGACACTTTTATATCACGATATGACCATTAACATTTGTGTTCAGTATGTTCTTTATTAGCTGCATTCCAAAAAAAAAAAAATGGTTGTATACAGTTTGTCATCTCATCTGTTGTATTAATGTCGATGATTTTATTATTTCTTTGAGAAAAAAATGGAAATGTGAAAAATGAATTGACGTGAAACAAATACATACTAGAGACTTGGTAACATACAAACACACGCAAATATGAATTGAATCCCGCCCCCACCTCCCCCGTTTGAGTGTTGTGCTTGAACATACTAACATGCTACTTCTAGCGTGTTCTATTGTATCGGATCAGTAGCTATATATGCATGTTATGGAGGCACTGCATACAAGGTTCTGGACTTTGTCTTTTTTTTCTCTTTCACAGTACATGTCCTGTAGCTTTACAAAATTGAAACTTCTCCACTTTTCTGGTCAATCCAGTATACGTTTACATACACAATGATATGTCCATAGAATAAATGTATATCACGGATGGTCGAAATGTTTTATGTAACAAGATAAAAAAAAGGGTTAAGGTAAGGGGTTCCTCAAAAAGGAACTCCTCTTTTAAGATACGAGCGTGGTAAACGAAGTACACGTGAACAAATATAATTATATGTATATACATATATATATATATATATATATATATATATATATGTATGTATATATATATATATATATATATATATGAGTATCTGAATATAAAAACGACCCAAGTCCATGGGAAATCATTTCGAGTAACCTAAAAAAAATCATATATTTTTTTGATTTGTCCAATAATATTCTATTCAACTATGATGGGAATGCAACATTGCAAATACAAATTAATACATACATCATTATCATAAAATAGGCCTACTTGTGGAGAGGTCATTTGATGGACTTGGGTCATTCTTTGAATGATATACAGGATAGGCTGCTATATTAATGGTATGGTAAAAGCTAGAGATAAGAGAGTTTTTTTTCCAGCTTTCTGTCCGGTTTGCCTTCAAAAATGTAGTTGTCTACCATGGCATAATGTCCCTCATCACTATACTAATCTATCATGTGTGTTTATCTGTGTGTGTATACACGGAGCTAAAATGTGCATGTGTTAAATGCATGAAGTCTTCTGTCTGTCTCTTATAAGCTATAATATGTGGATGTTTTAAGTAAGGAACTGCTAGAGGTACCCAATTAAAACTTCTGGTTGCACATACCCAAGGTCAAGGGACAATGGTCATTGGTCAAGTTTAAATTGTGAAATGTCACAATTATCCCCGTGTCTCCGCAGTGCAAGAAGGTATGTTCATAAAGTTTTATCATGTCACACGTATTACCAGACATTAATTCTCAGAATCTCTCTGGCCATTTGTTCAAAGGTAAGGTAAAGATGTTGACATTTCACTAGTTTCTCCATCTCCTAAAATGGTTTGATTGCTACATTTCTAGTTATTCCTAAATTCAGACCAACATGCGCACTAAAGAAAAACATGAACTACTCCACATGATTCCCCTAATGATTTTGTGTTATTCAAATGGTAGGAACTTGGTTCTTTTGCAATTTTTGTACCTTTCCCCCACTGCTCTAGAGTCTGTTGCTCTTATTTTGCTTCCATTCTAACCCATTCCTCAGTTTTTCCCTACTTAACTCCTCATCACTGTCTACCAAGTCATGTTCATTGTGTGTATACAAGAATATGCCTGGACAAGGAGTGATGAGAGAGGACGCTATAATATGAATGTAAAAATGACCCAAGTCCTGGACTTGAGTGATTTTTACATTCATACAAGATTTCACTCATTCATTTTAGGCACTTCAGGGTTTACCATTTATATACAGGATGAGTCCATACATAAGGTATATTATACAATTTCCCATGTCAAACTGAATGTTGCCAAAAACTGGACTTGGAACGTTTTTATGTTCAGGTCATCATATATGTATATATATATATATATATATATATATATATATATATATAGACATATATGAGCGTTAAAGGACCCATGCAGTGCAAAGGCATGTTAACTTGTGTTGCCATTTCTTTTTTTTTAAACTCACATCTGGAAATATGGAAGTTCAGCTCAAATTAGGGGAACAGTGGGGAAAGGGCTTACTTTTTTTTTGTCATGTTTGTTTATCATAATAGTAATGCTTTAGCAGTGCGACAGATGATGTCATCGACAATTTTTTTTCAGTATTTGGAAAATCTTTTTGTGGGCATATGCAACTAATATGAAGAGGAATTGAGAAACTATTATAACATAATATGGAATCTATTAAGATGTCCTTTTGGCCACACAAGTACATTTACGAGGATTATAAATCAACCAAAGTCATGTACACGCATTTGCACTGGTCCTTGAATGTCACTGATTCCGTAAGTTACTGTATGATATGATTGGTCAAGGCACACAAATAACAATTCAGTATCAATACATCGAAACTATAATTATTATTGATATTATTGATATATTCAAAAGAGTATACAGTTCTGTCGATTTACATAGCTTAGTAAGGTGCATAGACTTATCATGAATGGTATTTAAACGTGTTGTTGTTAGGTGGATAACCCGAACTTTAAACGCAGTTGTCGGCTCTTGTAAATGTGTAATGATACAAGCGTTACCTTTAATGACTTTATTACAAGCGCTTTTCCAGTAAGTGCACGTTACTCTTGATTAGCTTTTGTGTGGGTTGCATTTTGTAATCATCAAGCTTTAGCGGCTTTACTTGAGCAAAAAACTTTCACTCCCCAATATATAAAAGTATACTGACTACAGGCATATCCAGAAATGGAGCCATCAAGTCCATGGCTGCATTTCTCGAATCCTAATTTCAAACTCTTTTCTCAAAGAAAGATAACCCTCCTCAATATAAAAGTTCTACATAGAAAGTTAATTCCATAGAAAACAAAAGAAAAAAATTCAGGTCGACATTCAAGTAGAGCAACAGAGTCCGGTGCCCGTGTACCTTAAAATCGTTCGCCTCCCCACTGGGGCATTATATCCTTCTTTATAATATATAGGAAACCAGTATTTTATTCATCTTTGAACAACATAACATCATTGCCCATCCGTGCAAGATCAAGGAAGGTACGATTTTATCACTTATCTTACATTATGAAATCTAGATTGCTTGCGTCCACGATGGCACATGCTGTAGTTCCCTCTTTTTTCTCCCTTTTTTCCTCTCTTTTTTTTCCTCTTTTTTTTTCCTTTCCTTTTCTCTCTTTTTCCTCTTCCCAATCATTTTGATGTCAGTTGACATCGGTTCGTTTATTGTGTTTTATATCGATATTTTGTGTATTTTCTGAGGGTCCCATATCGTACAAGCTTTGCTTCTTAGTGGGACCCTCCACTTCCATCCTCATCCGTAGTTGACTTGTATTATACGCTTTACGTATTTAACAAAGATGTAATCGCATCTACTTTTCATTTTCATAATTTTCTTATGTACCTTTTCAAATTTTGTTCTGTATCACAAGTATCCCGTGTATATGCAATGTACATAATTTCTTTGTTCATTTTGATGGAGGTGAAAATAAAGTTGAAAGTTGAAAGTTGAAAGTTGATTCATTCAATCATTCATGTTTTATTTTCATTTTTCAAACAATATGCATGGGTAATACAAACGTCAATATAATGGTATTTTCTTGTAACATTGATTATGATTATATAGTGTTACGTATGATCAGTCGAAATACATCTTGTTTCATTAACTCTTTATGTGCCATGTTCGCATGCCCGACTCAGTCGGCGGCGTGCCAACTTCGCATATTTCATTCAAACGCACAAACTCGCCCAAACCGATCAATGAATCGCCAAAGGCCACTGTACAATGAAAGCGTTTCTAGCGATTTCGTTCCTCTCGCACGAAGCTTGCATTTTATGTGGTGAATGACCAGCAAGCAGTGTTTCCTAGTGGATTCTGCATTTAAATTTTAAGTTTCTGTCACTGTTTTGTGTGCAAAAGTCATGTCTAAACAATAATGTATCTCTTAGTCATTTGAAAAAAAATAAAACAATCGTAGATTTGTCATACAATTTACATCAAAGCGAAGCTTGGCATTTTCACTACAATATTTGTCACTAAATGTCCAGCTTGATAGAAATCTATAAAAGTTAGAAAGATTTGAAAAACAGAATCTTTTCCCAAAGCATGATGATGTTGCTGTCTCAGACTTGATGGAAATGAGAATTATCGAGTCAATTTCATCAATTTTTAAATTATACGAACTCGGAGAAGAGTAGGCACTGGCTGAAGTCAGTGACCTGTGATGAACTAAAATAAACTCAATCTCAATTCGAACCAACAATACATGCACTAAAGTTGCTAACCAAATTTTCCTTAGGTAGTTTATCCAGACAAAGACTCAATTGAAAACCTGAATTCTTAATCTGTCTTCAAGAATAATGTTTATTTACTACACTATCAATAAGAATGACTTCTTTTTTTTGGGTAAGATTTAATTGACTCTATCAACCCCCTCTCAGGGTATGAGAGTACAAACATATTAACAATAATTCTTATGAATACAAAAAATGTAAGTAATAATGTACATGTACTTGTGAAAATAAGATATATAAATAAACATGTTTACAGAACAAGGCGTAAAGAACGTTTAACTACTTTACCACTTCGTGTACACACATGATCGAAGTACTCTCATTGACAAACGCAAAGCGCAATAGTTGCCTTTATCATGTTTTTTTTTTTCTTCAAAATGCAACATATGGACTAAAGCTACTATCTTAATTTCTTGTAGGAAGTTTACCCAATAAGAAATATAATGAACCCCAATGAATCTGCTGCCATAATATTCTACAAAATTATGACACACTGCAAGTAGATGAACATTGAGTATTACAATCTAACAAAATAGCGAAGGGTTGATATGAAGGCTCATGAGCTGTTGAGACCAGTATATCGCATCGATAAATATAAGAAGTGCCTTTTAAATCGTTTTGCACGGCTACTTTCTGGCGCTGACGTCCTTGGACAAGATTCTTTTATCCACCATTCCTTCTTGACCCAAGTATGGGTGCTGGCAACGCCCGGCGGAAAGAAATGGCATGGCCCTCTCGAACAACTGCGTCAACGCTGAAGAGGCCACCCTTTAAAGAAGGAATGCATGGTTGTATGGGAGACTGTGTGCATTATAGTATGTAACACGTGCTTCAGTGAAGGATTACTTTTGAGATAATAAAATGATTGTTAATCGATTGACTGAAAATGTTAATCAGAACAAGCCCAACAAGGGGGTTCGATGTAGCAGATATCACGGTGAGTTTGAAAAGTTTTTGTATTTTCAAATATCTAATTCGTCAATGGTAGTGGTCCAATACCATTGACAAATTAGACATTTGAAAATATAGGGCTTTTTACACTTGCAATTTTTTTGCTTAGTCCCGTACTAACGGTGGGGCTAAGGGGGGGGGGGGGGGGCTTAGCCCCACCGTTGGTACGGGACTTTCCTTAGCCCACTTTCTGTTTACACTTGTTTTTGCCAAAGTGGGCTAGCCCCACCGGTAATCCCGTACTATCTGGCCCTGCAAAATAGCAGGGTTAGCACCGCAATTGCGGTGCCAAGCAAGCGAGTGTAAACAGAACAAAAAAAAAAAAAAATAAAAATAATCCGGAGCTAAGCGACGGAGACGAAGCCAACCCCCACTGACCAATCAGAAACGAGGTAATCAAGTGCTGCCGGTGCGTGCGTGTACTTGTACGGTGCACAGCGTAATCATGAATATTCATGTGGTTTGGAAAATACGGGGCTAAGAAATACAAGCGTAAAAAGGTCAGTTTTCTCCTTAGCCCAGGACAAGAGCTTAGTACGGGATTTATTGGCGAGTGTATAAAGCTGAAAAAATTGGTACGGGACTAACGATAGTCCTGGGTCAGAGAAAGTACGGGGTTAAGAAACACAAATGTAGAAAGGGCTTATCGAAACTTTTAAAACTCACCTGGATATTAAGAATACGAAAACAAAGGAGGTAAAGCGGGGGAGTGGTGCTGGGAAGATCAGTTCCCCATCCTGCTTATCAGCTTTAAGAATGCTGCGTGCAAATATCATACTGCTTCTCCCACCCCCGTTTCAGACAATGTTTACCAAAATATTATCAGGTACGTTATGATAGTACTAGTGGTAATAACAATAATAACAATAACAAGAACAATAAAAAGTGATATTTTTGGTAACGGGTCGTTATAAGATTGTGTGGTTATCTCTACTGTACTACGTACTATTTATTCCTTTGATTTTTTATTTTGTGCTGTACTTCTGCACACATATTTCTCACCTTACTTTAATATGTAGATATTAAAAAATGTCATCCATTCTCTGAAAATACTTATTTTATCATTAACGTATTGAAAGAAAACAAATATGAAATGAAAAGAAAAAAATGAGATGAAATAAAGCCAAATCAAATCAAATGAGTTTAGATCTTTCTCCCAACTACACAATGGCTGGTCTGTAGGCAGGTATAGGAGGAGCCTGAAACAGATACCTTGCAAACCGAACTGTCACTGTACAATGACAGTTTTCGTCAGAAATACTTTTCGCGGCACGGATTTCTTGCGCTTTCATAAGATGGGTGAGCTGTATGGACTGATACGATAATAACGATGAGTAATCTGACTATGGAAAGATCTAAAATCCTCAAGTGGGGTTCCCACTATCACGATTGGTGCCACGATTGAGGGGTGGCACAATGAAATACAAAATAACAACACCACTGAAACATCCACCAGAAGCAGAATGTTTCACATGCCCCATAAAGTAACCTTTGTGACTTTTGAAAAGTGACCATTGTCGTGGATGTACGGTCACTCGTGCATGACTATGAAGATCACTGTCATTATTTTTCACATAGAAGGTAGTCAATAAGTGTAGCAATACCCCTGCGAAATAATTTTGCTTAAGACTTTTTTTTTTGGTTAAAAAATTCAAAAAGATCCCATCCTCTTATTTAACTTCAATTTCATCATATTTTCTTCATGTATTTCAAAGGAAGGTGAAAACATTTGTCTTGATTTTTTTTTTCTGGAGAAGATGGGGCAATGATCTCATCTTGTGTATTCGGTTTTTTTTGGGGGGGGGGGGGGCGGAAGGGTGAGCACGTCGATTCAATGATCTATTAATTTCTTTAGGTTAACTTAGAGGAGGGACTATCTGAAGCTGTGGCTGGCCTAGGTGATGCTTTCTATCTGATGATAACGTAATCGTCATTCGCAATACTGCAAAGGTCGCGTTCTCATCATCCTCAACCTGTCATCCCTTGCCATCATGAATGGTTGTGATAGTAGGCCTAATCACTCTGCAGAAGTTGAGGAAACAATGAAATCCATCGTCAGCCGGGCTGTAATATTTCCATTCGGGTCCAATCGCACCTTAAATGGGGGCGCTTTTGATCCCGATCGTGAAAGATATCGTATCTTATCTCAACAGCCCGCATTGGTTCGCGGTATTCGTATTGGAACGTATCAGAACATAGCTGCACGCACCAAATCGGGGATCCCGATCGTAATGATAGTGGTAGATCGGAACCAATCATGGACTCAATCGGGACAATCCTATCGGATCGTATTTGAACGGGAGACCAGATCGTGACAGATCGTATTGCTTGAAATAGACCAATCGTGGCCATATCGCATCCAGGCGAAGCAACACGTATTGACTCGCATAACCTCGTATCCAAACGTGAAATTTCAGACGAGTTCAACGAAACTTCCACGATCAGTTACGAATGTCCAATCGTGGCGTTCGTAATAGATCGTACGATAGTGGGAACCCCGCTGTGAGCACCACTAGATATAATTCCATCATGGTCGTTGGTATGAAATCATCAGTTGTTGTTTTTTTTTTTGGTTTTGTTTTGTTTTTTAGAAGAAGAAAAAGATCTGATGGCAACTATGGAAATGATACGTTAATTAACGCTTCCAATAAAGCACTCGACACTCTTTGCTCTGTACATAAGCGTAGACAAAATATGATTTCATTTCATTTCAGTTTTATTTCATTTCCGGCCAAAACATATGATATGACAATTTCATATAAACAAATTAAGTACAATGCAACTATTACAATGCAACTATTACAAATATGATAGCCGCCTCAATCATGATCCCGCCGTATGTTGTCTGGTATTTTGTAGTCAAAGTACGCCATATCGGTGGAAAGCCTTTGTCTGACTTTTTCAAACTGCTCATCAGAAAGCGTGTTATAGTAAGTTTTCATGATGGTGTCATCGCTGCTATTCGAAACGTCAAGTGACTTGTATGGGTGGAATCTAGAATCCACACCCATGAGCTTTAGTGCCTCTATGACATCTTCGGTATACGTCTCCAGTTTGCCAATGTAGTCGTAACCAAGGCAAGGGTTGCAGAGCTTGTACACGTCCTGCCAGTGAATGTCATGATTCTTAGCCAGGTAGTAGTCGATGAATTCTTTGAAGGTGACATTATACATTTCACTTTTTACCGACGGGCCAGGCATTTCCGCTTTAGAGTGATTTCCATATTTCATGTATATTTTCTTATTATGATGACGACGTTGGCCAAGATTTCTATTGGGATAGGCCTCTAGTCGATCTCGAAATGCAGCCAAGATATGAGTGAATGGATTACGAACGAAGATAACCTTCGTAAAGTTGGCAGCGTAGAATTTCCTTGCACTCTGGTTTACATTTCCCAGGTACTTAAATTTTTTCTTTAACAGTGTGTTGGATTCCCTCGCGGCCAGTTTGGCGTCCTCAGGTATAAAGCCGTTGACGCTGAGGAGGAGTCTGCCCCAGTTCGTCCCGCCACACTTGGGGAAGAGGAGAAGCAGTGTCCGCTGATTCGGGAGAACCCTGAAAAGGCCACAAGCCTCTGCATGACGCGGGGAGGAAGTGATGTTGTTCCGCAAACATTCACGCCGCAATGTCTCTTGGCGAGCCACCTGCCTGTCTCTTATACTCATTGGTGGTGAGGTTTCCTTCACGAGATATTTTGGAGGATAGAAACAAAAAGGATTTTTATCATCGTGAAGGAGGAGCTGTAAACCAGTGTCCTTGAATCGACCAGATGTACATGTATCATTGTAGAAACCCCATCTCATGAAACAAGTATACTGCAGGTGTGCAAATGATGAAACCTGCAAGAATGTTATGATGACCCTCGCAATTTACTTTAATAATAAAAAGAACAAATAAACCTTAACAGAGGCATATTCGAAGAGAGTCATTTTAAAATTTGTTTAGGAAGGCTTTCAATATACGGAGGTAGTACCGGATAACACAGGCTATTGGCTTCTAGCCCAAGTTTGAGAGCAGTTTTCTTTTCATGTCTGATATGGCAGCGTGCTATTCGTGTATATAGGTATTGTACAGATACGAGTCTGTTCATTTAATCTTTCTGTCGGGGGTCCTTTTCCCTTTGTAGCCAAATAACAAAGGAAAAGAAATAAAGTCTCCCTCTTTCGCTCTGTTTGTCGTTAGCACATGACGTACACGAATGGGAAACATGAAAAATGGAAATAGCAGCGTGAAAATATTTTAATGGTTGTTGAGACTTTTCTAAGAGACAACTGTGAATATACTGCGGAACGATGTTGCCATTATTATTATTTTTTTTAATGTAGCCAACTTTGATTTCTTTCAGATGACACAAATAAATAGCAGCCAGCCTAATCTCTTTCTGTTCATACAACTTTTTTTCTAAAAGAACGAAAATTAATAGTTATTACCTTTTCAGGAGTATGTGTGACCTCTCTGTGCAGGGTTCGAGCACCATAGATCTGCCTTAACCTCGAGGTCTTATCTGTGTAGAGAATAACCTTGATTCATAATGTTGCCTTCCACAGAAAACATGTTTTGGACATTAAAAACATCATTCGTTCTTCCCGATATTCATCACGATGTCATTGGTTTTTGTTTGCTCGCATTCCTTCTACTTCTAAAGTCAAAACAAATTAGAATATTGCATTGTGAAGTGAAAGATTTTTATTAGCTGTCTATGGAAGCGTATTTGTAGGTTCGAATCCCTCTAGTTCCTTTTTTCCCGACAAGTTTGTTAGAAATATAGTTCAGCAGTTGGGATCTTACAACTACTGTTGTACAGAGGGAGACAGCTGATGAAAAGCTTTCATATAACATCTTTGGTTTAACTTTGCCAATCTTGAGTTTTTCCAGTTTTCTGAAAGAGTTATTCTGCCTTCTAACATTTGGGATCGTAGAACAGACAGGAAATGGCGGTTTTAGCTGTTATTCTAGAAGACATTTTGTGTGTGTGTGTGTGTGTGTACAAAAGTATGATGAGATATGTCTATAAAGGCCCCATTGCATTCCTTGAAAACGCTTTACATACTTTAATAAAACAAAAACCATATACAGCCAATGTGTGACATTTCTGAGAAGCATTGTCTATGCGTCATTGATATGATTTACTAAATTCAAAATGCCAAATGAACTTCATTAGAAAAATAATGTACGTGTTTTGGCTTTAGGTAATGTTACATTTGTAAGCGACTGCAATGCTAGTTTCATGTATCCCCCCCCCCAAAAAAAAATTAAAAAAAATACGTGTACAAGAACGTCAAGTGCAGACAGGCCCGTGAGTATTTATATTATTTATATTATCTCAACGTATTTAACTGTTTCAGACGCTGTATTCGTGGTATTCACGAGAAATTAATTATATTCCCAACTTCTTTGACAGGGTTCGAAGCTTGTGAGTTACACTAATGCAAAGTTTCGTCGTTTTAATAGGTAGGCAACTAGACACACTACACACACACATGTATATACCGTGCAAGCACATAGCCATCAACCCGGGTATCTTACATTGATGCTGGACCAAGATACCGAGATGCCTATAATAGAGAATGATTGATATGGGAATGGTAAACCTAACAGGAAAACATTATTAATATTCCTTTTTAATCTTAGAAATAAAGAGTTAGGTGTAACTTGTTCACACAGATATATCTTTTAATTCGATGAAAACGTTTGGAAGAATAATAAGATACCAACAGATGTAAGGTGCTTAACCCAAGCTCTTCTTGAGATCAATTTGATACAAACTAGCCCAATCATTGGCTGGATGGATTCATCCTAGAGTTTAAAATGGCTTTTATAAAAAAATTTCAATAAAACATATATATATTTTTTTTTACCATGCTAAGATCTTAGGACAAACAAGGACATGTCTATGCTAGGTGTTTTTTTTTTTCATTCGTTTTGACCTCCTCTTATCTGAAGCCGGCATAATTGTCCATAGCATAGCTTATAAAATAATATGTCTTCTTCTCACATACACCTCATATAGACCTGGCTTGCGCTCGGATTCTTTTTACGGTATGCATTTGGGCCTGAAGGTGCTTAAATATCCACAGTAAAGGACTCCTATTCCACAACTACCCCCATTACCACACGTTTACATACCTGCTCATGCCTATATCGATTCTTCACTCCATTCAGTTTGGAGCAGAAGAAAACATTGATATTGAAATCACGAATTAGACCAAATGAGTATATTCTCACTTTTTCGAGAGCATTATCTAGTGGTTTTTGTTTTTTGTTTTTTCTTTTATTCATGCTGAGTCACTAAAAGTGTTGCCGTCATGATAAGAATTTTTAAAGAATAATGTCATGGCATACCAGTACTCTTGTTGGTTTTTATTTCTATTTTTTAATGGGTGGCCGTTAATGAATCGCTTCTAATAAAACTGCCGATAAACGGAGAGTTTGATAATTCGAGTACTTTTAAAATAATTGTAAAAAACCAAGAAAAACTCAGATTCTAACTCTAGATTCTAGTATAGGGCTATTATATATTGAATGCACCCCCAGTCTGACACCCTTAGATTCCGATAATACACAAGGTACATCCATGGGGAGTACTATTTGCAAAATGCTGTCACAAAGCATATTGAAATTGTGTGCAGCTTTGCACCGTTACTCTGGGAAATGTATTAATTTTGCAAACAATTGTTAAGTCACAATGCAAATGTGACATCGCGTACTAAACGCGTCGTATCGTCGCACTAAAATAAAAAAAAAAATAGTGACACCACAAAGCAATTTTGACTTTGCGCGCAGCTCGTACCAGCTACGGTCAGCATGTGAAAGGTATCAATTTCTTGTAAAGCAATTGTGACGTCATAAAACAATTCTGACATTGCGCATTGCTTGGCACCGTCACTCAGTAAAATGCAACATTTTTGAACAGAGCGATATTTGTATGACATCACAAAGCAACCTGACGTCGTGCGCTGCTTTCTACAGTCCCTTCCAAGCACAACACGACTTCTCTCTTCGCATTTACCCCATTTTCCCTTCTTTTTTTTAAATATTTGATTCGAATTATAAAACAACTTAACTTTGCCTAATTTCGAGTTTCTGGTTAAAAAAAGATAGGCCTCGGTGTCTTCAAAAGAACTATTCACTTTTCAAATTTATAATTTTTTTTTCAACAGAATCTACAAGAAAGAATATGATACATTTGACATGCGAGTCGTTGATAATATACATAGCCAGACAGGGATAGGAACATGTTCATGTCTACCTGTTTAGTACAAAAAGAAACATACACTGTGTGAAAAAAAAAAGTGGAGGTACCCACTCAAAAGACTATGCTTGTAACATGTGGATACCTCTGAGGGGTAACTACAAAGGGTGCGGAAAACTGGAAAAGTCGGGAATAGAAAAAAAAATAAAGTAAAAGTGTAAAAAAAGGAACAGAAAATAGGGAGAAGAGGAAGAGAGGGAGAGAGAGAAAAAAATCCCTATATTATTTGAATGCATACACCAAGGGGCAAAGCCCACAGAGACAAATAGCCACGTGTTTTTGAGAGTGATACAGTTCGAGCTGCTTTCCAGCGGATCAGACTGTAACTGTGAGGGCACGTATGGAATAAAAAAAATACTATACGCAGTAAAAATGGTCGATGCCTTAAGAGAACGCAGCCTACGGTGAAAAAAGAAGAGATAATGGCTTAGCTTACGAAATACATTACAGAATTAAATTTATTCGGTTGCATTATAAGACTTCAAAAGAAATATCCTCAATCTCTTTTTAAAAGCATTCAATGTCCATAGGAAGGGAGTTCCAGAATCTTGGACCTGCATATTATAAAATTCTGTTGAGCAACCACGGTTCTTAACAAAGATAAACGAAATTAATTTGACTGTCTGGCTGGATATCCATGGTATTAGACCGGGGGCCCAGAAGATTTATTCAGCTGAAAAGGGTCACACTTTTTAATAGTCTCATCATATAGGGATGTGTCCAAGGGTCAATAAAATGCATTGCTGGCAAGTCACATCCTGTACCGTAAGCCTAGGGACCACAAAAAGGGACCCCGAAAAATGGATTTATTCAGCCGAAGGGGGTCACGGACAAAAGTTGGTGGATATTGTTCCTTTGGGTGTACTTATCATGAAAACAGCAATGCCAGCTATTTTATCCTGTACGGGGCCCCAGACAGTAGCCCCAAAGGGCCCCAGAAATATGGTGTTATTCAGCTGAAAAGGGTCACGGCTAATTTCTTTTGCAATGGAAGTAGTTCCCATCAGAGATATCCAAAACACCAATGCCAGCTATTTTATCCTGTACGGGGCCCTAGACAGTAGCCCCAAAGGGCCCCACCCCCCATAGGCCTACGTACAAACACACACAAACATTGATTTTATTCAGTTGAAAAGAGTCAGGGCTAATTTCTTTTGCAATGGAAGGAGTTCCCATCAGAGACATTCAAAACACCAATACCACCTATTTTATCCTGTACGGGGGCCCCAGACAGTAGCCCCAAAGTGCCCCACCCCCCATAGGCCATACGTACAAACACACACAAACATTGATTTCATTCGTGCAGCTGAGAAGAGTCACGGCTAATTTCATTTGCAATGGAAGGAATACCCATCAGAGATATAAAAAACACCAAAGTCAGCTATGTTATCCAGTACGGGGCCCCGGACAGTAGCCCCAAAGGAGCTCCCCCCCCCCCCCGACACACACACCCACACTAGTTTCATTCAGCTGAAAAGAGTCACGGCTAATTTCTTTTGCAATGGAAGTAGTACCCATCAGAGATATCCAAAATACCACAGCCAGCTATCTTATCCTGCACGGGGCCCCAGTCAGTAGCCCCAAATTGCTCCCTCCCCCCCCCCCCCCCCCACACACACATTGATTTTGTTCAGCTGAAAAGGGTCATGGCTACTTTCTTTTGCAATTGGTAGTAGGCATACTCATCAGAGATATCCAAAACACTAAAGCCAGTTATTTTATCCTGTACGGGGTCCCAGACAGTAGCCCCGAAGTGCACCCCCAACACACACACACACACACACACACACACACACACACACACACACACACACACACACACACACACACACACACACACACACACACACATTAGTTTCATTCAGCCAAAATGGGTCACGGCTAATTTCTTTTGCAATGGAAGTATACCCATCAGAGATATCCAAAGCACCAAAGCCAGTTATTTTATCCTGAACGGGGCCCCAGACAGTAGCCCCAAAGTGCCCCCCCCCCCCTCTCCACATACACACACCCACACACACACACACTAGTTTCATTCAGCTGAAAAGGGTCACGGCTAATTTCTTTTGCAATGGAAGTAGTACCCATCAGAGATATCCAAAATACCAAAGCCAGTTATTTTATCCTGTATGGGGCCCCGCACAGTATAGCCCCAAACACGGGTAATTTCTTTTGCACTGGAAGAAGTACCTATCAGAGATATTCAACACACCAAGGCTAGTTATTTCATCCTGCACAGAGCCCTAGACAGTAGCTCCACAGTGTCCCATCCATTATACATGTACTGTGAATCAGCTGAAAATGATCTTACAAATTCTTTTGTAACGTTAATATCAGGGCCTGCTGAACAGAGATATCACAAACACTAAAGCAAGTCATCTTATCCTGTATACGGGGTCCCATAGGTTACAGTAGCAAAACACTCAAGAAATTTGCAAAGGAAGCATACTTCTGTATAGTGCACAACCAAGATGACCATATTACGGAAACCAGTCATTTCATCTTGTACTGGGCCCAGGTTACAGTAGCCATAAAGTGCCCCTCCCCCACATAATTATTATGACATCATTTAGCTGAAAAGAGTCATAGTTGTTTTTCTTTTACAATCGAAGTAGGCCTTAGTTTACATCATAGATACCCAAAACATCAAAGCCAGTTAGGTTTTCCCAGCCAATTTCGCACTTTTGTTGGTTCATTAATTTTGAGAGAAGGTTCGATTATTCGTAAAATGGGTATTCAAATTGGCTGGTACCCTACGTTCATTCAAATTCGCCTTGACTTGCCGAAAAGTGTATTTCAGTCATTAAATTTCGCAAAAGACAGTCAAATTCCAAACGTGTTCATTCAAATTCAAATCATGCTATTTCTTTGTTTCAGATCTTTTTAACATGTCTTTCTGTGTGTGTTTTCGTTTCATCTATAAATCACTGTTATAAAGCAGTAAAAGTGTCATATTTCTTATCTAGTATAACTGGATTTGGTTGTTCTGTAACCAGATTGGTAACGCTCCTTCTCTTTCATATACATGTCATTATAGGCCTATACGTGTACCAGTAATGCAGCTTAACTTCATTTTTTTATAGTAATGACAGCACAATATATACAGACGTATATCTCTAGAAGACATAGAAAGAATTATTTAAAAAAAAACATTTGAGGATCATAACCTTGACTTCTTGTAACTGGCCGACCGCTCGTAATAAAGCGCTCGTAACGGCCAGATAATGTGTGGCTTCTTACTTCTTTGGATTCAAAAAGCACGTTAAAAAATGGTGTCAAAGTCTCTTAAACGAATACGAAAACATGAAATGCTATGATGCTTACAAAACAATAACTACGACGAAAGAAAATAAGGAAAGAGGCCAAGCATGAACATATCTGTTTAATTGACTGCAGAACATGTTAAATTAGATGGGCAGAAATCAATTTGAATGAACGAGCGCAGCATGCAATCACGTGACTATATCATTATGAATTTATGAATGAAAGGATAGTGGAATGGTACTTGTCTTATATATGGATTTCAGTTGAAAAAGTGTTATTTAGAATAAGGTTAGAGGTAATGTGAATGTTTCAAAATAAATTTGAATGAAGAGATTAATATGACATTGAACTACCATGTCATCTAGGCGAAATTTTTGCTAAATTTAATTCAACATTAAAGAATTCGATTAAAAGAGGTGCGATATTGGCCCGGATGCAGGGCCCTTGACAGGTATAGCCCCAAGGTATTCCCACCCCATATGAATTAATTGTTTTTAGGTGAAAACAGTCTTGTATGCCTATTTTCCTTGGCAGTGGAATTAACAGCTGAGATACGTAAAACACAAACCCATCCAGTTAAGGGGCCCTCAGCCAGTAGCTGGAAAGTGCTCCCGTATTATTTTATTCTAAGTGAAATGAATCATTGCTATAATTTCTTTTGCAATGGAAGTAGTACTCAAGGAGGTATCAAAAACACCGAAACCAGTTATATAGCTGTACGGGGCCCCACGGAGTGTTCCTAAAGTGTCCCCACATGTAATTCCACTATCAAGATCTGCATCCCGATCTATTCATTCTGTCAGATCGGGAGAGAGCGGCAAAAGTGTACGGGGACCGGGAGCATCGTAGCAGCAGCGTTTGGGTGATGGGGTTGGATCTGGCAATTTTACAGATCGGGAAGAAATTTTGAACTGGTTCAAAATTTCTTCCTCATCTCCCCATCAAGATTGACCTATTTTGAATCGTAGCTCAAACGGGGAGAGAGCAGTGACAGTTTAAATAATTTTTTTCTGACCGTAGTAACAGCGGCACAAGAACGGGAAATATCGTCTAAACTAGACACCGACGACATGGTCCCGCTGCTGCGCCGCTTTCTTGATCAAAGCACGACCTTCCCGCTTTAACGACGCTCTCACTAAGTTCTCTACTCTCGTATAAAATCAAGGCCTGTTCCTACGACGCTTCATTCCTGCTTCGATAACGCTATTGGCCGCTTTAGCTACGCTGTTCCTACGCTTTCCCAGACTCAATTATGCACGTCTTCCGCTCTCGCCGCTCTAAAATCGAACGTAGCCGATACGCTGGAAAATGTTTGCCAGAACAGCAAAACTGATGATGATGAGGAGGACGCGTTGTCGTTGTCGCGAAAATGAAGACGAAGGAGCGCATATTTAAGAAGAAGAGATGCAAACAATAAAGAGAATAAAGCAAAACACTTTGGAGCTACTGTACGGGACCCTGTGCAGGATAAAATATCTGACTTTGGTATTTTGATATCCGATGGATACTACTTCCATTGCAAAAGAAATTAGCCGCGACCATTTTCGGCTGAATGAAACCAATATATATATATATATATATATATATATATATATATATATATATATATATATATATGTGTGTGTGTGTGTGTGTGTGTGTGTGTGTGTGTGTGTGTGTGTGTGTGTGTGTGTAGGGGGCACTTTGGGGCTACTGTCTGGGGCCCCGTACAGGGTGA